>NC_143077.1:10120757-10423787 GCF_052426305.1 Pelodiscus sinensis | reverse complement strand
CTTGCTCCTGGAATCTCTGCTAATCGCTACTTAAGCAGAGTTCATCAATGAAGAATCATTTCGGTGGCAAATCTTATTTCTTGCCTGGAACTGGAGAGCCAGGTTAATAACACCTTATTTAGCAGCAAATTCCACTTCACTGGAGCATGTGTGAGAAGAACTTTGATTTGAATGAGGATTGATATCAATCCTGCAAAGCAGAGTGGCCAAACCAGCAGCAAAATGAAACATTTATAAGCAAAGTGCTGGGGTGCATGCAAAATTGTAAACTTAGCTGCGAGGCTGATTAGTTCAGCACTCACCAGAAGAAAAAGTTTATACTTGTCTGCCCAGTATAGATAGAGCTTTAGGCCATAAAGTCTATCTGGGCTTGGAACTGCGTGTGTAGGATAATCAGGATAATTAGATCAGATAGATTACAGAACAGCGGTGTTGCTTAGGACGGACTCCCTATGGGTATGTCTACACTGCATCCCTAGTTCGAACTAGGGATGCAAATGGAGACAATCGAAGTAGTTAATGAAGCGGGGATTTAAATATCCCGTGCTCCATTAACATGATCTCGCCGGCGCACTAGTTCGAATCACAGCTGATTCGAACCAGGAAGTGCGCGCCGGGACGCGTTAGTTCGGACTAAAGCCCTTAGTCCGAACTAATGTTACTCCTCATTTTTTAAGGAGCTGTGATTCGAACTAGCGCGCCGGCGAGATCATGTTAATGGAGAGCGGGATATTTAAATCCCCGCTTCATTAACTACTTCGATTGTCTCCATTTGCATCCCTAGTTTGAACTAGGGATGCAGTGTAGACATACCCTCTGTGACTAAGAGGAGCATCCTAGTATCTGGACAGAGGGCCATGGGGGCTGGAACTACAGTGACCGTGGGTGGAAAAAGCTTTGCATTCTTCAAAATGTCCTTGATGACAGAAGAATCACTCCTGAAGTTCAGTTCCTTAAAGAGAAATCTGCCGCTTGGCCGTCAGTCATCTCTAGTGCAAAAACCTCTGACACTCTGAAGCCAGACAGAGGGGCTATTTGGAAATAGAGAGACAGACAGACAGATAGAGAGATAGAAAGATAGATGTGATAAATGGTGATAGATAGATAGATAGATAGATAGATAGATAGATAGATAGATAGATAGATAGATAGATAGATAGATAGATAGATAGATAGATGACACCACACGTTGAGTTCAATGAATGGGTGACGTAGTGCTGGGTGTTAAGCATCGTAGGGGAATTGTCTCACTATCATGACAGGAAAAGATGCAGGTGGAGCTAGAAACTATTAGAAGAGTCCAGCTGCTGCATGATTTGGCTTGTAGGGGAGAGGACTTACAGAACATCAGCAAAGGCCGTTGGCCATGACTGGGCCTTTCTCTGAGGAATGGGCCCTTTTGAAGTGGGATGCCAGTTCTAAGATGTAGGAGGCATAGAAGCTCTTGAGGACACTGGCGTGGGAATGTAAAGCTCGTCCCGAATGGACATTGCACTCTCTGAGCTCTCGTGCCTGGCTGTGCTCCAGTTCTAGGCTATCCCCCTGCCTCTACCATTGCGCTAGAGAAATGGGCGCCCCTTGCTAAGGCTGGCAAGGGGCTGGTGGGCCCTCACTGCTTCTGCTGTAGCAGCCTGTGGAGCTGCAGTTTCTCAGTGTACTCTGTGGAATCAGTGCGCTGTGAAAGGAGGGAGCAGAGCGAGCGAGGAGTATGGCCTCAGGAAAGGGGTGAAGTGGTGGGCAAGTCAATGGTCTTTGGGTTTAGACCATCGGCAAATCCATAGCCCCGGGGAGCCCTGCATTGACAACAGATGTCACCCCAATCAGTATGATTGTCAAAACCTTTTAAAAAACCCAATTTAGAAGCTGGTAGGCAGCCATGAGCTCACATGACTTCTCCTACTGGAAGCCCAACAAAGTAAACCACACCATCGGTTCCCGGACAAAGTGCATGGTAACTAGCCAGCTCCCTTCCCTCAGCCCCATCATGACTGACTGGCTGGATGCTGTGACATTGGCCTCTGGAAGCAGCTTGCCAGTGGAGAAAGAAAGGAGCCTCTCCCTTCACCACCTTCATAAAATGGGAGGAGAGGAGCTAACACAGCAGGCAGGAGACAAAGGAGGACTTGGGGCCGTCTGAGGCCTCTGAGGAACTTTGAAGGACTTGATCATGCAACAATCCCACTCCCATACTGTAATCCTCACGCTGTATCTCCTTTCCCCTGTACTTCAGTAGCAAGGACATTCACGTGGGTAGGGCTTATGTCCTCTCACTCCCAGTACTTTGCCACCTCTCTTGGATCCACCTCTACTGGGACAGAGGTTTTGACATTAGGAGCATTTCTACACTAGGACATTATTTTGAAATAACTAAGTTTGAAATAAAATAACTCCTGAAATAACAACATCGAAATAGCATGTCTCCACTACAGAGGAGCCTCAAAATTAGTCCAAGGCAGGCTCAGTTACTGTGGACTTGCTACCTCAACTTAGAGCCCCAGGGGAGTAATAACTTTGAATTCCTCTGGGGAGTTGTTATTTCAAAATAGCAGCACTGGAGCGTCCATCCTACCTCTGTTTCAAAATAAGTACTCCCTGAGGAAAGCAGGAGTACAGAATTCAAAATAACTGGCCTGTTATCATATATATAATAGCCCAGTGTCTGTGCGTCTGTAATGCTGACGCTGATGCTGAAGTACATGGCTACACCTCCTGGCCGTGTACGTCAGCACCCCACCCCCTTCTCCTGCCTCCCTGGTGGTTTGGCCGAGCGCTGCGCCACTCGGCTGGGTCCCGGCGGGGGAGCAAGCGGTGGCAAGCGGCCCTTTGGGGTCCGTGCAACACTCAGCTGAGCCACCACGGAGGGAGGGGAAGGGGGCAGGGCAGTGACGTACACAGCCAGGGGGCGGGGCTGTGTACATCACCGCTCCCCTTCCCCTCCCACTGTGGCACTCAGCCGAGTGCTGTGCCCCTCAGCCGGGCCGCTGGGGGAGCCAGCAGCACAAGGGGCTGTTTGGGCTCCCCCGGGGTGGAAGTGGAAGGGAAGACGGTGATGTACACGTCCTCGGCCCCAGCCGTGTACATCACCGCCCCGCCCCCCTCCCTCGCGGAAGCCTGGCTGAGCAGGCAGCACTCAGCCAAGTGCCACGGCGGGGGGGGAAGGGGAAGAGCAAGGGGGGCAGGGAGAGACAGAGGGGAGAGAGAGGCAGGAGGAGGAGAAGAGAAAGAAAGAGATGGAGAGAGAGGCAGGAGGCGGAGGAGAGCTGAGGGGGGAGGGAGGCAGTAGGAAGAGAGAGAGACAGAGCGAGAGAGCTCAGGAAAGAAGACCTGAAAATCCCGTTTTATGATGGGCTAATTGGCTAGTTTCAAAATAATGGGCTTGGTAGTGTGGACGCTCTGCTTATTGTTTCGAAATAAGGGAGGTTATTTCAAAATAACTGCCTAGTGCAGACCAGGGCTAGGATGAAAGTGGAATCAGCAGCAGGCTCATGAGGACCCCAAGATCAAGCTGGGTGAAAAAGTGATGTTTTTGGTTCTGTGAAAAAATCTGCCGAAAATTTACTTCTAGAGTGACCCTGAATGACAATTATTTCAGTTTTTCTTGTTGCAATAAAAAACATTGGTTTGGGTTGAACTAAAGACTTGGTATCATTTGGGGCCATTGGTCAATACTTTTGTTTGTTTAAAAAATAATCAAGCAAAATTTCTAAGGGTGCATCTATACAGCAGGGCTTAACTGGAAATAAGCTACACAAATTGAGCTACGTCAATTCCATCACTTATTTCGAAATTGGGTGTGTCAGCACTTATTTCAAAATAGAGCACTCTTCCTCCAACTTCCCTTATTCCCCATACAATGAAGGTTACAGGAGCCAGAGTAAGAAGTCCTTCAGCTTGACAGTATTTCGACACTATTTTGAAATAACTGTCTGCTGTGTAGATACGGACTAACTCTTCCAGAAGAGAGCATCTACACTGGCACGTGCCTTGGCGCAAGAGATGTGCTTTTCCACAAGAGCATCCACGCCAGTGTAGATGCTATCTTGCGCAAGAAAGCTCCAATGGCCATTTTAACCATAGGGCTTTCTTGCGCATGAAATTCATGTTGCCTGTCTACACTGGCCTCTTGCGCAAAAACAGTTACGCAAGAGGGCTTATTCCTGAGCGGGAGCATCATAGTTCTTGTGCAAGAAGCACTGATTTCATACATTAGAACGTCAGTGTTCTTGTGCAAGAACTCACGGCCAGTGTAGACAGGCAGCATGTTTTGGTGCAAGGCTGCTTTTGCACGAGATTGCACCAATGTAGTCACAACCTAGTTATTTTGAAATAATGTTGCTGTGTAAACGTACCCTAAGTGAAACAAAAAGGCAAAATGGTTTGAATTTACTGCAATTTCTTCACCCTTTTTTCTTCCAGCTGAAAATATTCCCTGAATCTGACCCCCAAATGGCATTTTTGTCAACTAAACTATTCCTAAAAGTTAAAGAAACATAGAAAACGTTCCTAAAAATAAGTTTAAAGAAACTCCAGGAAAGGCGGGTCCTGATTTTCTTGCAGACATCCTCCCCTCTGCACACCAAAGGATGAGACAGGCCAAGAACGTGGCACAAGCAGAGCTGTCTCTAAATCGAATGCTTTGCAGGAGGCATCGGAAAGATCTTTAATGTAATTTCAGAAAAAGATGATTTAGGTATTTTGTTCATCAGCCGCAATTTTCTTGCTCTCTCCTTTCATATCAAAGTGGGAAATGACACATATGTACTTTATTGTCTTCTCCTGAAGTTTTGAAAAGATGAGATGTAGCAGGTGCATTGAAATTGAGTGACAGAAAGAAAAATGGAAAATAAAAACATGTACAATCGTGCAATAAATAAAAATGATTAATTCATAACCAAGTCAGAAAACATCTTCATGGAGAGTCTTCTTTGCAGATTACACTTTATGTAAAAAAAAAAAAAAAAAAAAAAAGTCCCTTCCCTATCAATATAGTATTTGATGAAATTCAGGAAAGTGTACTGTATATCGCAACATTATACATTACAGAATAGATCAGGAACTTTTTGCTACACAATTTACAGGCAGTCTGGAGAAAAATATTTTTTTGTCATAATCCATTATGTTACTTTATTAGTCGTTGTACCTGGGCTAACTAGCAGCTCATTATGGTTCAGAATTTATTAATGATATAAATATTATTTTGTGTTCATGTGATGTTACTCCTTGTTGTGTCCTCTACAAGGGTTGAACTTCTGGATCTAACAGTACAAGTCTCTGCTTCATTAAAACATCAGTACTTAAATTTAGGTCCCATTTAAATCAATGTCCAAGCTCCTGTTGATTTCAGTGGGACACCATGCCCATTCACTGGAGACAGCAGTGGGTTCGGAATTTACAGAGGGCAGCCACTAGAGGGTGACAAAGGCCCACACGAGTTCTTGTGATTATGCCCTGTCCCTGGCAGGAGCAGGATCCTCAGACCTACTCAAAGAGGAAATGTGGGCTCCTTCTATGCTTGTTTCTGTGTGAATGAAAAGTTCTGGGAGGAAACCACAGCTATACTCATGAAACTCAGCCTTACTTGCCACAAGGCAGAATAGGTTCTTGGGAAAGCATGTTACTCTCCTAGAGACCAGTCATTTGTGCTGGTAGTCCATCTCATAGAATCGTAGAATTATGGAACTGGAAGGAACTCAAGAGGTCATCAAGTCCAGTCCCCGGCACTCATGGCAGGACCAAGTACCATCTAGAGTAGACCATGTGTCATTGGGTACCTATCCGATTCCGAACCTGTCCAGTCCCTGCCACTTCTGAGGCATGAATCAAGAGGAAGATAATGTAAGAATTTACGCAGAATGTAAAAAACAAACATGGACTTTTATTTTTTTATTGTCTTGAGAATTAATTTACTTTGTCTAAAGGTCCTTTCCTAAGGAGCAGAGCTGGGTAAGATAAGACTTTTTGGTTCACTGACAATTCCAACAAACTCAAAAACCCACCGGCTTGGAGTCCAAATGAAAACAGTTGGAATTTTTTTCCCCAGTTGATCAAAACATTGAACAAACTTTTGTTCGGTCTGGGAGGTACCATAATGCAAAAATACTTGAGCAATAATACCGCAATTCTTTAGCTGAGCCCGATTCCCAGAGCTACTAGTGGCAATTCTTTCTGAGGAGGCTATGTTGCAAGTGCAGGTTATGAGTCATAAGGGCTCTCGTTTTGCTTTATTTTACCTTTATACCAGCTTAGCCTTGCGCTCTCTGTGGGGCTTTGTATCATTTCACAGGAGCTTATAACAGTCTTTGTGGAGTTACTGATGATTTACTTCTAGGGAAAACACACTTTTTAATTTGAAATACGAGAAAAAATTGCCGGCGGTTTAGATTTCTATGGCGTTTGGTTAAAAGATCACTACACCCAAAATCATGCCCTATTTGTTTTATGTAAAAATGGCCCCTTTATCCGTGCAATAATAATACTTTGCTTTAAAATGCTTGGAGGAAAGCTGGCATTTAAATGCACTTATGCATATGAATGTAATGAATCTCATATATTCCGCTGAGATAGGTGTCTATGTGGTCCCATTAAACGGGAGCTCTACTTCTCCCTGCATGATCCACCATTGCATGTCCTGGAGCTGACTGTGCGGAGGGAGCGGTGCTTGCATGGTTGCTGGCTCTTGGCTGTGGAATGGTCTTCCATGTGGAACTGGAATGGCTCCAGGACCTGCTATTCTGGGAGCAAAATGTCAAAGCTTCCCCACGATAACAATCCTACAAAATGAATGGAAGCACTTCCCTAAAGCCAGTCAATAGTTCATGTAATGGGTTCTACAGTGGGGCGATCGCTCTGCTCTGGCCAGAGGAGTTAAAGGAGGCTGGAGGGAGACAGTGCAGATTCACAGTCAATCAGGAAAGGGCTTATAGGGAGCCAATCGAAGGGCCGCTTGCTGGGGCTCAGCCTGGTTTATAAGGAGCTGCTCAGCAGAGCAGAGGTCAGTTGGGTCCTGACCAGGAAGGGTGAACCTTGGAAGAAGCACCTTGAGTGAAGCAGCACCAGGCATGGGAAGCTGGAGAGAAGCTCTTGCCAGTTACCTGCCAGGCTAGAGGACTTGACACAAGGGCCAAGAAGGTGAAGGGTCACGGGGAAAGGCCTAGGAAACAGGAGGCAGTAGAAGGGAGTGAAGGAGGGCAGGACAAGGTTGTCGCCATAGGTTCCCTGGGTTGGGACCCAGAATAGTGGGTGGGTCTACGTCTTGACCTTCCCCCTTGCACTTAGTCACCACTGGAGTGTGGCCATTACAGACTGCAGCTTATCCCTGAGGCAAGGGGCTACATTTTGGGTCTGTAGTTGGCCACGGTACCAGGTGTATTGATGGGAGGTGGCTCATAACCCTGAAAGGGGGCAAGAGCAGAGTGATGGGCACCGCTGGAAGGCAGCATCCTGAAGAGGAGGCCACGGTCCAGGGAGCATCGCAGGTCCAGAAGGTGGAGACAACAGAGTGGTGAGTGTAGGGACAACCGGCGAGACACTAGTGAGAAGGTGATGCACTTCCCCAGATACAGGTAGCTCCCAATTGGACCAGGAGGAGGTCGCCGCGGCAGTGAATCAACCCCTTTACATTTGGGAAGAGTGTTCCCAGAGGGGCAGCACAAAGTGGCACCTTCCCTGAAGCAAAGCAGAGAGGGGGAGTCTCGGCATGTAAATAACAAAGACAATGAGTATTGCGCATTGTCGTTAATGATCGGGTTCTCCAACCGGACAACCCTAGGAGCTCTGTGACATAAGGACCACTGGGTGCACTCCACCTCTAGGTATAGGAGCAACCTATTTGCTAACTCAAAATGGAACCATCTGGTGCCAGGTGTGAAACGGTGGCAGGTCGGGGATGGAGTTGTAGTCTGTGGCTGAACCCATGGCATGACCAGCCACTGGAGCTATGGTTTCCTTTATGTTAGAATTGGCTTGCTTGAGAAAATGCCCAAAGCATGACAGAGAGAACAACCTCCCTAGCGTGTGCAGGGAGATGGGGAGGGAAGCAATGGAGGTGGGGGTGGAGATGGAGGTGGGAATTCCAATCCTGAGTTTACTTCCCTTCAACTTTCAAATGCCCATTTCTGAGGCCTTCTATGCACTGAACAGAAGATCGCCGCTTCTGTGATAGAAATCAGAGGGCGCCCCCACTGGCATCCAGTACTCCTGTGTTTGTGAGGCGTAAGGGAAACTGATGGGAGTGTTTGTTTCCCCCCTCTGTGGCCTCCCACTGTAGAGATGCCAAGTTCAGCTTAAGATAAAGCCAATTCCAGCTACATTTTCTATGTACCTTAAACCGTGCTGCTGGGTCTAGTGTAGACCTGGCCCGAGGCTCCTTTTTGCATTCATTCTGTCCATGGGGCTGATTCTCTGGTCCATTCTATAGGACTAGATCTAGAACCGGAGATCTGAGCCACAATTAATGAGCAGCTGTTGTAGGAGGTAACTGGAGTCCATGAGGATGGATAGGTAATGGATATTTCTATTCAGGTCTGTGGCCTAGAGTCAGCAAAGTATTTGTGCACCCCATGTCCCTAAAGCATTTTGTGTGTATGTGAAATATTTTTGTCTGTGTGTTTGTCTGTGTATGTGCATGTGTCTAAAGTTAAGTACATATTTTCTACTTCAGAAACACATTGCTGAAATGAAAGATTATAACTGAAGAGAAGCTCAAAACACACAGAGGGTACGTCTACACTAGCCCCTAGATTGATCTAGGGAGGCTAATGAGGGCGACCGGAATTGCAAATCAAGCCCGGGATTTAAATATCCCATGCTTGATTTGCATGTTCCCGGTCGGTCACCATTTTAGAAATTGACTAGCCCGAAGTAACTGTCCGCATCTACACACGGCAGTGAAACGGGATTCCGATTTAAAGCCCCTAATTTGAATTAGCTGGTAAACCTCATTTCAGGAGGAATACCAGCTAATTTGAGTTATGGCTTTATATCGGAATCCCGTTTCACTGCCACGTATAGACGCGGGCAGTTATTCAGGCTAGTCAATTTCTAAAATGGCGACCGGCCGGGAACATACAAATCAAGCACAGGATATTTAAATCCCAGGCTTGATTTGCAATTCCGGTCGCCTTCATTAGCCTCCCTAGGATCGATCTAGGGGACTAGTGTAGACAGACAGACAGACAGAGAGAGAGAGGGAGAGAGAGAGAGAGAGCCAAAACAATTAAAAGATCCATTTGACAATCGTATAGGTCTGATTTTCATAAATGAAATCCCCGTTTTCTCTGTCTGAGCTGGCTACAGACCCTGACTTGCCTGTGACCACCTGAGGAGAAAGCTAAGGTACATTTTCCTTTTACCTCTATCTTGTGCTGTCATTCGTTCGCTCATTAAAGCCAGAGCAATATGTCAAAGGTAGCAGCATATTAGCAGCTCCCTGCTACTAAATTCCATCCTTCATAGTGCATATTTCCCCTGCTAGTGCTTCATGTTTGTTAAGGTTCATTTTCAAAGTCACTGGAGCCTGGGATCTCAATAAAGTACAAATGCCGAGCTTTCACAAGAGATGCTAGGGTGGGGAGAGAAAAAGTTTTCACCCTCATTTCCTCTTTAAAAATTGATAAAAATAAGATTAACAGATGCCGCTGGCTGTGAGACTCCATCACCAGTGAGTCGTGCCTGCACACAGCTTATCTCCATGGCAACCTGTTCTGTGGCCTGAATAGATGAGCTAGGAAATTAGGGTTACTCCTTAACTCCCTGGGCATCTTTGGGGGATTTCAAGTGCAACTTAAATCAGGCGCCGATGAAAGGAAGATCAAAATGTGCCTTCACTAATAGGCTCTACCATCGAGAAGAATGGGGGTGGATGAGGTTGTATGTTCCTGAGAACTCTGTCAAGCAGTTTTGACTCTAAATAAGAAGATTCATTCAGAATAAAACTGGATGCTTTAAATATAAAGTGGCTGATTTTTTCTTGGCTGGTGCAGGTCCGAGGACTTCCATGGAGCTTTGCTGATTTTCAGCAGCTGAAGAACAGCCCCCCCAGAGTTTTCTTCAGCTCCCCCAAAGAAACCTGGGTTGAAGAGTTTGGATCAGTGAAAGTTCAGAGAGAAGAAAATTGGCTTCCTGGTTACAATTGGGATTAAGGCAGTGGTTCTGAAAGCGCGGTCCATGACCATCTTGCAGGTGGGCCATGGCTCGGCATTGATCCCTCCACAGCAGGGAGCTTGTGTTGGTGCTCCAACCCCCAGCTTCCCTCCTACAAAGTTGGAGCGCCATCACCAACTTCCCACTGCAGGGGTGAGTCTTGCAAGCCCGTTCTGGCTTATGGGGGCAGGAAGCTGGTCTGTGCACTGCCACGCCCCTCCCTCAACTGGGGGAATGGCAGCACAGGAAACCACTCACCTGGAGGCTGTCCCCGCTGCTCCCATTGGCCAGAATCATGGCCAATAGAAGTGGCGAGAGGCGCAGAGCCAAGTAAGCAGCCCTCATCCCCTTCATCCCCAGATCCTGCACCCCCATCCCACTCCAGCACCCTACCTTGTTGCTACAACCTACCTCCCGGTCACACCCCACCCCTTTTGGGGGGCATTCCTGCACCCATTTTGTCATCATAGGTAGTTGGCTGGTGGTCCACAGAAAGGTCTGCATTGAGTGGGGTAGGCCGTGGGCTAAAAAGTGGGATAACCACTCAGCTAAGGGATCAGCAGCCTCCCAACAGAGTCAGTATTGAGGTGGGATACACTGGTTAACATAGCAAGGGAGCTGAACCTTTGCTTCCATCCTGAAATCACTGAGCAACACAAATATCTGACTGGTTTTTATTTGCCGTATGCATGCAGCTCAGAACTGCTTTTGCTTGGGTGGAAAAGACTCCATGTTCCCTGCTTATCCTTATATCCTGTCATCTCCTGTCCACACTCACATTCCTTCAACTTTTTTCCCTCTACCTGGAACAATCACATAAACCCATAGTGTGTCTAACCACCTCACTCTCCTCCAGTCCATCCCTCCTAAACAGTTATTTCAATTGGCCTTTCACCACTAGCCATCCCTTCCCCCTCCTCTGGCCTTTGAATAATATTGGGAAACAATTCTAACTCTGCTAAACACATATCAGAGGCAAAATCTTAGGGCTTTGCAACAACCTCTGCTTCTTTCCTGTTCCACCAGAGATGAAAATCTGCTCTTGGGACCAGGCCTTTCTGAAATTGCTTGTACCTATACGTCTACAGCAACAATAATACCCCTGAGAAGAAACGATCTTTCCTTATCAGATCCCAAGTGTACTTTATAGACTAAAAAGTATGAATAAAATGTTTGAGTAAGGCACACAGAAATTTTCCTCCAAATGACACCAATCCACACCAATGTTCCCTTTAATCTTTTCCATCTATATGTAGATTTTTCCCCACGTGTGTGGAATAATTTTATGTGTGCTAAGGCATGTGCAAATGTGCACCACCAATGAAAACAAAACATCTAGATCTGGGCACTCTGCTAATCAGCTGGGTGACACTGAAATCTCTCATGAGTGGCCACACAAACACACAATTTACAGTGAACACTGATCCAAACCATTTTAGATTTTTCCAACACTATTATCCTTTGTTTAACACTCGCCTCTTGGCTAAACTGCAGTAACCCCTGCTTTGGAGGCCTTACATTCTCTCTGTTGATAATTTATGCTCAGTAAACCATGTGCTAATGAGACAGCATTCTTCATTTCATCCATGAAGGGATTAGTTATTGACAATAATCAAAGAGCAGATCTTTAGCTAGGTAAGTTCAGTTAATTCTGTTACATAGAAACACATTGATTTGTTGTCACAAAGCAATTGTTAGCTAAAAAGGCATCACCATGCTGAGAAAAGAAGATGGGGGATGGGGAGAGAAACTGATGAAGTTGAAAGCCCATGTACATTGGACAAACATCACAGCTTCGCACACCAGTCCTCCAGAAACAGGGAGGGCCGCAGACTGTCCATTTGCTGACCTCAAAGAGCATTTTCCTTCCATTAACCTTTAATGACTCTTACTGCACATGATTGTGTTGCTACTAATATTGCTACTGATGGACCAAAATTGAAACATGGAAACCTCTAACAGCAACCCACCATAATACCTTATTTTTTATTCTTCTGGGTAAGATGTATTATTTTCTCTAATGTCTCTGAGCATAACACCGCCTGTGTCTATTTGCTCAGCAGCGTTATTTCAGAATAACTGACAGCATTCTGAAATAACAAAGAGCGTGTCTACCCTGCAAGCCATTATTTCAAAATAATGGTGAGCTGGAGGACTTCTTACTCCAACTCCTGTAACCCTCATTTCACAATGTAGCCAGACAGGAACCCCCCTGTAACATCCATTTTTGCTTGCCTGGAGCATACAGGGCACACAGAGCGGTAAAAGCCTTGAACAGAAGGCCCAGATATGCAGGCTGCTGTGACCCTGGATGGCTGTAAACAGAGATACGCCAATTGCTGACCAAGAGGCTCCCAAGGAGTGCCCTTGACTGAAACCTATATTGATACGAACACACACTGTCCGCGGTGGGGAGGAATCTCCCACCCGGTAAAGAATGTCCAGTACTCACAATTTAGTTATCTCTCTTGCAAGTGTAAATTAAGTTGAAACTCCGTTGTAAGAACTGACGTCACAAAGACAGACCAACACAATTTAGCATCTTAGATAAGAAAGAGGATACAGGCCCCAATGGGTATAAAGATGGGCCCAGCAGCACACTTACTCTGAGTGTCAATCTACCATCTATCTGCTGGTCGGGTTAGGGGTTTGACCTCCCGAGGTTCCACGGGGACGCCCACTTCGTACTCGTCTTTCCTAGGAATTGAGGGACTGGCCCTGGCTTGACCTACTGGAGTCGAGAGGCACAGAAGGGGGTAAAAATTGTACCTGGATGTGGTCCTTTGTCTTAAATGTACACATAGACTTAGAGCTCTTTAAAGATTAAGCTGTTACTTGGTACCATTATTTCTATTTTCTATCTTTATTTTCTTTGTAACCATTTTTAAGATCTATATTTGCTAGCAGTTAAGAATTAGAGCAATAACCATTGTAACCATATGATTTATAAGCTTCTTTAATAAACCTGTAACTGTTTAAGTTTTAACCTGACTCCTTCAGTTGCTGTAACAGAATCAAGCACAATTTAAAAGAACTTCAGCCGGTCATAAGGGATAGATATAGGAAGAGCTGGGGCATTTGGACCGTGTCGCTTCCAGAGGACAGATCCATAGGGGCATCTCTTAGCCTTCCCTAGGCTGCCTGCTGTGAAGGGATCCTGTATCTTTGCAGTTAAAATCTGAGCTGTAATAAGCTCTTCCTATAAACTCTGGGGAATCTGTCAGCGTGTTGGCTGCCCTCCGCAAAGGGATCCCGATCCTAGCTGACTAAGACACGGATGTTAAACTCCTCAGGGCACCTGTCAGTCTCTCCTAGACTGCCCACTGTGACGGGACCTTGTGTCCCAGCAGTTGAAGACTCTGGTGTAACACACACACATACACTGCCCTGACCATCGGCTGACACACAAGGAATAAGGGAAGTCGGAGGAAGAGCATTCATCCTTTGACTTCCTGCTGTGTAGACAGCGCCAAAAGCCGGATGAAGCTATTTCAACTTTAGCCATGCAATTGATTTAGCTCAAGTTGCATAGCTAAATCCGACTTTAGCCCTGCTGTGTAGACATGCCCTATACTGACCCGTCCTCACAGTATCGATGTGTCCTGCGGGTGGCTGTAGAGCTGATAAGATTTTTTTTTCTCATAATATTTTATCATGAAGAATTTTTAAAAATAATTTTCACTGCTCTGTATTTACCAGTCTGATGAAAAATGGGACAGAGGAACATTGCCTGGATAGATTGACCATCTTGCTTTTATGGGAAAGCTAAGCTAGTGTGATGAACATTCACTGAGTTCTGAGGGTGGTGTGATGTTGGCATCAAACCAGGTGTGATGCCCATTCACCAAATTCCTGCTTCTGGCATCACCTGCACAGAAGACACAGACAGTGCTCCGGTGTGAGGGAGAAAGAGTTTGAAATGGCCTCTCTGAGATGGGAGCTGCTGCCTCTGTTATAGCCGTTGTGACTGGGCCGTGTGGAACACTCTGCCCCTCGGAATCTGCAGCCGACTAACGTGTGTGATTTCTTATTGTTCCCGTGCACTGCTGACCCCAGGGGCTGACAGTGGGGCCCAGGATGTGGCTTGGAGGTGAGCAGGAAAGTAAGGGTATGTCCATGGATGGTGGATGAAGCTGTTGCTTAGGGAGACAAGCTCCCCAGCTGATGGCCCCATCTATACTACACCCTTAATCTGCTCAGACCCCACCCATCCCCACTACCCTGTCCCTTCCCCACTGTCTCCCTCTTCTCTCTGCTCACTCGTTCCAGCCAAATCCCTGAATTCAAGGGTGTGTCTACACAGCAGAGCTTAACTCGAAATAAACTAGGCAAGTTGAGCTACGTCAATTGAGTAGCTTATTTCAAAATTGGGAACATCCACACAGCACTTATTCTGAAATTGAGCACTCTTCCTCCGACTTCCTTTGCTCTTCATACAATGAGAGTTACAGGAGTCAGAGTAAGAAGTTCTCCAGCTTGACAGTATTTCGACATTATTTCGAAATAACTGCCTGCTGTGTAGACGTGGACTAAGTTATTTCAAAATAATGTTGCTGTGTAGATGTACCCCAAATGTAGCAAATGACATTTTGGGGAAAAAAGCCATTTTTCTAAAATGTATTTCTAAAAGAAAATGGAGCATGCTTCCCACTGCATGCCAGATTGTGACGACTGGACATACAGAAGGTTCTTAATTAAAAGCTCTAAATTTGGGAATTAAAAACGTTAGTCACTCAATGGAACAAAGACATTATTTTAAACTAATCAGTCAGAGCTGTTTACTGTGTTCATAATAAAGTTCATTGCTTTTAGGAAAAGGGAACACTAATTCATTTGGTGTGATTTGCATGACAAGACATATTTATGAAATTTCACTGTATGTTTATCTTAAAATATGTTCCCAAAGATTTTAGGCATATCAAAAGGACTTTATAGAGGAGTAAAATACTGATTTTGGTGGAGACCTCTCCTGAAACTACAGGTTGGACCTCTCTTGGCTGGCACGCTTGGAACCTGATGGGTCCCAGAAAAAGGAATTTGCCAGACAATGGGAGGTCCCAGATATCAGACCCTCCACCTGCTGCTCCTCTTTGCTGCCAGCTCCTTCAACCCGGCTGAGCTATCTGTGGGCTGGCCTCAGCCCCTGGCTTTGCTGCTGGTTGGCCAGGCAGCTTCAGCCCCCCTGCCAGAATGGTATGTTGCCCGATCGGGCTGCCACAGTCCCATCCCTGCTGCCAAGCAGTATGTGGCCCCGGCCGCACTGATTCTGCTGGGCTGGTTCACCTTCCTGGATGCTGTGACCATAGCCCTGGTCCCGCTGCTGGGTGGCAGGCAGCCCTAATCATGCTGCGCTGCCACTACCGCCTGGCCTGCTGTGGCCTCTGCCGCCTCCCAGTGGCCTGGCCAGGCTTCCCCTCCTGGGCTGCTGCGGACTCAGCCCTGGGTGGCAGACAGTCCCAGTCATGTTCCACCCAGGTTGCTGAAGCCCCGCTGTTGGTAGACTCGCTGGGTTGCACTGGCCTTCCAGCTGCTGGCCCGGCTGCCCTGAGTCTCTCATCCAGGAACATCTGTGGTCATGCTGGGCCACCAACGTTGCTGGATGAGAGATTCCCAAATTTGAGAAGTGCAACCTGTAGTTGATCAAATAGTGAGAAAGTAAAGGGAAACTCATTTGTCCAGCTATCCAGAGGAATAGGAATGTTGTCCCTTTAAGAGCTCGCTTCAAGGGGAAAGGGGTAAAAAAAGTTTTGGTACTATAGTCATTAAAATAAAATGTGTAGTTTAGATAAGGGTGGTTTTTTGAAGAATTTATTTAAAAACTTTGTCTGAAAATCCAAGCAGTTAAGGCTAAAGCTGAATATTCAGATTGTGTATCCAAATATCTATGCATGGATTTTTTTTTTTAGAGGTGTGATACAGCAACAAACAAATGAAATATTTTAAGGCAAATTTTAAACTAAGGTCCTGTAGACATAGTAATACACAACAGTTATCAGTAAATTCAGGATAGGCACCTGCCTGTTAAATGGTTTCATTACCACTTAATGACTCTTTCATAGGTTCAGGGTTATGCTAATAGATCTAGCAACCTGAAAAGCTTTTCACTTTGAAGGTAACATCCACCGAATGGGGGAGGAGAGTCACTAGTCTGCAAGTTGCAACAATCTGTTGGGGGAGCCTTCCTGAATATTCAGAATAGGGATAGGATGAGGGGTGAGGCTGAGCACTAAGACCCAGGAAAGGCGTTGCCTCCCCTCGCCTCTTACATCTGGCACCCATGGGTGTCTCTGTTTAATTCTGGAACCAGTTGAGAATCATGTGTGAGCTCATGTGGTACTTCCACATGCTGGGGATCACTCGCTCACACGAAAACCCTAAAACTGCTGGGGTAAGAGCACACAAGTGGCACCAAGAATCCACAGGCATGTAAAATCCACATGTAGGTTTTACATGCATAACTGTGCCACTTCCCAGATTTCCCCATGAACGGTGAGGCGGTCATGCTGTACGGACAACAGCACAAGCGGCACTCCCATGGCTGGCCATTCTCTCAAGATGAGACACTGTCTGACACATCTTTCCCAGGCCTGTCCAATTGTTCTCTTTACCCCTCCCTAGCCAGTAAAAGCCAACCACTTTAGGAGTGGAGTAATTTGCCCTTGCTTGGCCGAGATTGGAAATTGCCTCCCGGGACCCAAAACAGAGCAATCCAGATGACGAATGATTACAATTGCAGGGGAATATGCTTTAAGATATCAACGAGCTTTGGATTCAAATCATGAGACCTGGAGTCTTTCGCTTTAGGTGTCTAGTTTGGGGCAAATCGTACTGGGAGGGACCGTGTTGCATGAAAAGGACCTATGTGAACACAATTTTACTGTGTCTGCCCTTCCCTCGTTGTCATTTTGGTGCATTGATTATAAGCCAGCCAGAGAGTTGTTTTGTGACCTTTGATAAGGGAAAATGCGGGTTTGACATGATTTATTAGTGCACTGAAAGTCCCGTTTCAAACAGCAGTATATTGTTCAATGATCAAAAGCATATGGGACCAGAACTGCTTCTTTTCAAGTAAAGTATTGAGGAGCATGGTAATGCCACTATGCAGGCTGCCAGGTCGAAGAAACATTATCACCCCTTTTGTCCTTTATAAAGGTACTCGCAGTCCAACAGAGAGGGTTATATGCACTATACGGTTAATTCTGCAGAAAGAAGAAAACGTCGTGTCCCAACCAGCCCCGTATTCCCCCGTGCCGTGGGCTTTGCACAGAAGCCAATTTTGCTTTCAAGTTGCCTTTATTTAAATGTAAAAGCTTTAGCTTAAATTGCAGCGGGTTTTGTGATATTTAATATACAAACCTAGGAAAGGTCATGTCTGTCGACAGATGAAGCAAGGTTTAAGCTCAGGATTCTGGAAGGCAAGTGTTATATGAAAATGTGCGTTGGAAATAGATCTTTAATCCACAAGGTCACCAAAAACAACATTTTTTCTTTCTCAGAGACTTATCCTTTCTATCTCTCAGAGGAACTGAGGATATTTCAGAGGAGAGAAGACCAGAAATCTTGTGTTTTCCCCTGTGTTCATCGCTACAGTTAAACCCTGCTGTTCTTACCCCACAGTTTATCAGTTATAGCCTGCCTTTTCCTCCAATTATTTGTCTATTTTTTGCTTAAACTGTATTTACTGGCTTCAGGGGGTAGCTGAGTTAGTCTGTGCGGGATAAACTTAAAAAACAACAAATGGTCTGATAGCACTTTAAAGACTAACAAAACATGTAGATGGTATCGTGAAGTTTAGTGGGCACAGCCCACTTCTTCAGATGACCCACATCTGAGGAAGTGGGCTGTGCCCACAGAAGCTCATGATACCATCTATGGCTACGTCTAGACTGGCATGATTTTCCGGAAATGCTTTTAACGGAAAAGTTTTCCGTTAAAAGCATTTTCGAAACAGAGCGTCTAGATTGGCATGGACGCTTTTCCACAAAAGCACTTTTTGTGGAAAAGTGTCCGTGGCCAATCTAGACGCGCTTTTCCGCAAAAAAGCCCCGATCGCCATTTTCGCGATCGGGGCTTTTTTGCGGAAGACAAATCTGAGCTGTCTACACTGGCCCTTTTGCGCAAAAGTTTTGCGCAAAAGGGACTTTTTCCCAAATGGGAGCAGCATAGTATTTCCGCAAAAAGCACTGATTTCTTACATTAGGAAGTTAGTGCTTTTGCGGAAATTCAAGCGGCCAGTGTAGACAGCTAGCAAGTTTTTCCGGAAAAGCGGCTGATTTTCCGGAAAAACTGGCCAGTCTAGACACAGCCTATATGTTTTGTTAGTCTTTAAAGTGCTACCAAACCATTAGTTGTTTTTAAGTTTATCCTGTATTTACTGGAATGCTCTTCCACTTGCCCTTCAACTTACTATTCCTAGGTACAGAACTTTTAGCTACATTATTTTTAAGTTAACCTCATGCCTCTTCTTATTCTGACATTCTCTGATCGCCTGACAGAATCTCTCCCTGCCTATTCTCATTGGAGAACCTTCTTTTTTAATAAGCTCCTCCCTTCATCTCCCCTGCAGTGAAAAAATACAACATCGAGCTGATTGAGAAATGACATTTTCATCCTGAGGGAAATTTCAACATTCTGAAATTAGTTTCTGGTCCCGATCGGAACAGAAAGGTATTGACTGAAAGGGGAAGCCAGTCACTTGACCACACTCACGGTGTGTTCCAAATAACTGAACTTAGCCAATGTATTGTCTAAAGACGAAGCAGGATGAGATGAAAAGGAGAGAATCACGCACTCCTTCTGGGAAGCAATTCTTCTCTCGCAGCATCTTCACCTTACAGCAGCGGTTTTCAAACTTTTTTCCTCATGACCCAGTTGACAAAAATTGTTGGTGCTGGCGACCCAACATAATTTGATTTGAGTGTGGGCTCTGGGGTTGGGTTGAGCTTTGGGTGGGGGAATGGCAGTGCTGGGGCAGAAGGGGCTTACCTTGAGCGGCTCCCAGTCAGCGGTGCAGCAGGGGGGCTAAGGCAGCTTCCTGCCGCTCCTGGCACCGCAGACCAGGCTGCGCCCCAGAAGCAGCCAGCAGCAGGTTCCCAGCCAATGGGAGTGTGGAGCTAGTGCTCGGGGGAGGGGCAATGTGCAGAGCCCTGTGTGTTCTCCCCACTCCTTGCCCCCCACCTGGGAGCCAGGCCTGCTGCTGGCCGCTTGTGGGGCGCAGCACAGTTTGCGGTGCCAGGACAGGCAGAGAGCTGCCACAGCCCACCCCCATTGGTCACCTGGTCCCCCCGCAGCAACAAGCCCCAGTACCCGACATTCCATGCCCCTTACTGGGTTGTGACCCCTAGTTCAAAAACCACTGCTTACACAGGAGGGGTGCTTCAAAGACCTGTCCCCAAATCCATTTCTATGTACACTGTGGGGCTATGTCTACACTCGCGGCTTCTTGCGCCAGAAATATGCAAATGAGGCTGAGCATGGAATATCGCCGAGCCTCATTTGCATACCCAATGAGACACCATTTTTGTAGAAGAGGCTCTTGCACCAGAAAGAGCTGTCTACACTGTCCCTTCTTGCACAACAAAAACCCTCGTGAGCAATGCCGTTCTTCCTGAAAAGTAATCGGCGTAACGGCATTGCGCAAAAAGGTTTTTTTGCGCAAGAAGGGGCAGTGTAGACAGCTTCTTCTGGCGCAAGAGCCTCTTCTGCAAAAATGGTGACTCATTAGGTATGCAAATGAGGCTCAGCGATATTCCATGCTTAGCCTTATTTGCATATTTTTGGTGCAAGAAGCCGTGAGTGTAGATATAGCTTGGTTGTTTTCAAGCCCAAAGCCCCCTATTCATTACTTGAAGTTGAAGTTTAACCCACCTGTTTATTCTAGGTTTGTCTTTGGATCCACCCTATACTTCCCCATATCTCATTTCAAATATTACAGTCCAGGTGTTGATGAACGGGGAGCATACTCGCTAACTGTATTCGGTACAAATTATTGGTCCATCTTTGCTTATTTTATGGTGCCATAGCAGATTTCAGCTTTGCAATGGATTGTGAGGTATTTGACATAGAAGAGGAGAATTCTAGGGGAGCATAATCTATTCAGTTACACATAACTTTCAAACACACACATATATACTGTATATTATAGTAATACCGTGCACACATAACACCCATTAATGTGGTGTATACTATTCCAAACATGTGCATTGGCTACTAAAATCAAAATATTGAAAAATGCATGGAGCAAAACATTTAGAAAAGTTTACAATTGGAAATCTCAAAATGAATTTTTTAAAACAAATCAGACATTATCAAAAAAGTCTTTTTTACCTGACTTAACTTTTCAAAACAAACCCATGCTGTTAATGTTGACAGGAAACTATTTTTTTTTTTAAATTTCTGTTCTCCCAAATGGAAAACCAAAAGACATCACTGAAATGGATATTTCTCCCTAGAAAGGTGGATCATTCCTCCCTAGAGGTGTAACCAAAGGAAGAGTGCGAAACACCTTCATTCACTACTGCATGGGCACACTTAACCCTTTCAGTGCCTGAAGTCAGACCCTCGCCTTGTGAAAATCAGTGCTGCCCAATGGAAGTCAATGAAGCTGTGCTGAGTTACGCAAACTGACCAAGTGCAGGTTTGAGGCTTGGGACACACAGGCAGGGCGGAGAGGCAAAGGAACCCAGAATGAATCTCTATCTGGCACAAAGGGAGGTCAGCACACAAGACACAGTTTATGGGCCACGGAGGGCTGTCCTGTTCCCTGTGCTCTCAGAGGCATACAGTTGGATGAAAACCCAAGACAATATTTACACAGATTCCTGCACAGTGACACTGCCAATTGGCATTGGAGTCTGGTCTCAGAGTCCTCATTTATCTGCTATTTTCTCACTTAGACAAAGGCAACCCCACTCTCCCTTTGCAGCATGAAGCTGAGTTCGCAGCACAGCACCCATGCCATGTTCTACTCAGGCCATGTACAGTGGCTCTCGCTCATGGTTCTCAGAGTGGCTGCTGGAGATGGACAATTGAGCATGGAAATATGAATGTGTCTTGTGCCCAATGTTTGCCTCTACCTGGATTGCCATAGTGTCTCACAGCTGAACCTTTGGCACACATTGGGAAGCTCTGAGAACAGACATGCACAAAAAGCCTTTATTGTGGTACTCCTGAAGGTCAAATCCTGCAGATTTCACAGACCAAAATCTCTCCCAAAAGTGATGGGATGCATTCCGGAGAGGAGGACTAGGAAATGGCTTAGTCTCCAGTGATGGATCCCAGCCCCAGACAGCTCCAATCAGGGGACACGTGTCAGAACATGTTCTTTTGGAAATTGACTTGATCTCCTGGTTCATCTGTTGACACAACTCACCTCAACTCCACTGACCCAGGGCAGCCTATCCATGTCTTCTAAATGGTTCTTTTCTAAGCCCTACATGCCAGGGAATGGCACATAATGCAAGCTTAAATTATACAGCAGTGTTAGCCAGCCTCTCTGTGTACTTAGTAGTTTGAATAATTGTACAGAGTAAACTTGAAATTACAGCCCCTGGCACACTGTAAATGAGTTGTATTGTGCCTCGCTAGCCTCACATTGCTGTCCTTGCATTTGGCTTGAGCAGCCCTTTGTTATGTTCTTTACTTTATATGATATGCATATGCAAATGAAATAGATTTAAAAATGAAACACGGATGAGCGAGATGATGTCCAGGGCACTTTCCATCTGACTTATCGTCATGCCACCCATTAACCATAGTGTGGCTGAAGCAATATCACCAAGAGGCCGGGATCAAGTTGAACTGCATATGCCAACGAGCAACAAAGGAGGACCTCTGACTTGGACAGAGAAGGTAGAGAGATCAACTGGCTATCTAAGGTGTTTGTAAACAAATGCAAGAAGCTTGGGAAACAAACAGGAAGAATCTCAGGGTAGCAGAGATTTGACTTTTGTCCAGCCCTTGGCCCTGGGGCATTCTGTGATGGACAGTAGCTGCTAGCAGCACCAAGGCTGAAACTACCCCTCGGGCTTGGTGCAAGAGATGGCTTCCCAGGTCACCTCCGGTCTTCTGGTCAGGTCTCCAGGGCTAGCAGGAGGGAAGGAATGCAGGAGTCTCTGCGACAGATCTGCCACAAGAAGACACCCCGACACTGTGGTGGTCCTGTCTGGACTGCGTGTGCTGGCCTTAGAGTGCAGCACGCAGGATGATGTAGGTGGAAACATTCGGTCAGAGGAGAGCTGAAATGTTGCCTTTCTGCCTTGACAGAAAAGCATGCATGGCCCAAGTCACTGGACTTTCTGATTTCTGAGCAACAAAATGACGAAAGGTCTAGAAACCATGACCTATGAGGGAAGACTGAAAGACTCGGGCTTGTTTAGTTTGGAAAAGAGAAGACAGAGAGGGGACATGATAGCAGCTTTCAAGTACCTAAAAGGGTGTGATAAGGAGGAAGCAGAAAAATTATTCTCCTTAACATCTGATGATAGGACAAGAGGCAATGGGCTTAAATTGCAGCAAGGGAAGTTTAGGTTGGACATTGGGAAAAACTTCCTAACTGTCAGGATGGCTAAGCACTGGAATAAATTGCCCAGGGAGATTGTGAAATCTCCATCATTGGAAAGTTTTAAGATCAGATTAGATAAACATCTGTCAGGGATGATCTAGATGGCGCTTGGTCCTGCCGTGAGGGCAGAGGACTGCACTTGATGACCTCTTGAGGCCCCTTCCAGTTCTAGTGTTCTATGATGCTATGATCTGAGATAAAAACTGAAAAGACTGACCTTGCTTCTATAAGTGGATCAGCTCCATGCAAAATGCGGAGACATCAGTGATGTTAATGGCTACGTCTAGACTGGCATGATTTTCCGCAAATGCTTTTAATGGAAAAGTTTTCCATTAAAAGCATTTGCGGAAAAGTGTGTCTAGATTGTCATGGACGCTTTTCCGCAAAAGCACTTTTTACGGAAAAGCGTCTGTGCCAATTTAGACGTGCTTTTGCACAAAAAAACCCCGATCGCCATTTTCACCATTGGGGCTTTTTTGCGCAAAACAAATCTGAGCTGTCTACACTGGCCCTTTTGTGCAAAAGCTTTGCGCAAAAGGACTTTTGCCCGAATGGGAGCAGCGTAGTATTTCCGCAAGAAGCACTGATTTCAGACAGTAGGAAGTCTGTGTTCTTGCGGAAATTCAAGCGGTCAATGTAGACAGCTAGCAAGTTTTTGCGGAAAAACTTGCCAGTCTAGACACAGCCAATGTGTGTCAGTGTGCACAGCTGCTCCTTCAGAACCTGGAAAAGCACAACTGCATTTTGACCCACAGAGCAGCACTCCAGAGAACAGAGTCTTTGAGTCAAGCTTGTACATTGGCAACAAAGGCCCAAGATCGTCCTTATCTCCATTTTAGTAACATATGACTGCAGAATGGTGTTTCTTTGGAAGCGCTATGTATAGAGCAGGGGTGGGGAACCTCAACCCGTAGGGATATGGCCCCTGGCTTGCCTGGATCTGGCCCCTGAGGCTCAGAATGCTCTCTCTCCCCCCCACACTGGTGATCTAGCCTCACCACTGCCCCACCGCAGGGCTGGAACACACAAAATCTACTGACCTGGGCCCCTGAAGGCTCTGGGGTGCGAGGGGGATGTGGGGAGTGTCTTTCTCCTCAGTCAGGGGCCACATCGGTGAGGGTTTGTTTTTTGTTTTTTGCTTCTCAGTTGTGTGTGGACCCGACTGATTTTTCTGTGGATCAGTGGCCCCAAACCTAAAAAAGGTTCCTCACCCGTGGTATAGAGTATGGATATTTCATCAGACCATAATGGAGCCTATTATTACAGCTTTTCCAAGGATCCCTCTTGCTAAGAATTTAAGGCAATTACACCTTTAATCTTGATCTATAAAATTGGAACTGCTCACTGGGATCAAAATAGCCAAAAGTGACTAGTGATTTTGGATCACCCTCTTGTGAAGCCCCCGCTCCCTTTTTTTGGAGAGAGGGCACATGGCACTTTCTAGCCAATCAGTGTCTGAAGGCATCTCAGGTGGCTTGTCAGTTTTGGAAATCCTGGCTGAAAACGTTAGCAAGGCCTAAAAGATCATTACGTTGGAAGAAACCTTTGTACTTTAAAATATTATTGTAGTTCTTTTTCAGCTCAAGGATAAAGCTGGGGAGGTAAGTCCCAGATTCACATGAGACAGGGAAGAAACAACATCCACAGATCACATACTTTGGATAAGGGTGGTCATTACTTGTGTTCCCTGTAAGCCGTGCACCTGTGTCACCACTCAGGAGAGATTCAAATGCTGCCCAGCTTGATCAGCAAAGCACCCACAGCTATGAGTTTTGTTTCTATTGGTGGTGCACATTCACACATGCCTTGGTGCATATACAATTATTCCGCACATGGATGGGAAAGATTAGAGGGAACCTTGGTTATTACTGCCCTTGAAGGCCTCTTATGTTATGCCCCACTTCAGCCCTTCAAGGTCTATGGACCATTCAAAGGCCAATGGTAGAATCTAAATGGGAAATAGGACTTCTGCTAGCCAAGACTTCCCCCTGTACAAGGAAGAATTTCAACCTGTGGTGAATTTCCAGTGCAGAAAGCAGCATTTGGCAATGGAAATGACTTTTCACTCTTCAGTGAATGTGTGGCTCCTCATAAAAATATCCATTTTTAAACATGAATATTTGCAAAGTAGAAATGAGCTAATCCAGATGGTTCCAGCCACATGATGTGTCTGAAAAACGAACTGCCAAGTATAAGCAACGAGACCATCAAATATAGCCATGGGGATCTCCGACCATGTCAGGCTGACTCTGGGGGAAGTAAATTAGTGCAGGAGCAGAAGATTTGGGGATGCTCCAAATTGCTCAGACTTTCTTCAGACACAAAGAGAAGCATTCTAAATATCAAATCCTCAATCGGGAATAAATAAGTAAAACAAAAACCTAACCTGCCTAGCTTGGCCTATCTCCCTCACAGAAGTTGACCTGATAAAAGAGATTTCCTCACCCACCTTCTCCTCTGAATTGCTATTTCTATTCTTCGTGCCTGCTTTAGCAGAAAAATGTCAGAAGATAACACGGTGGCAAACAAGAGAGAGTGTCTATTCATGGCACACAGACCAGAGGAACAGTCTTGCTTCTTTAAAAAAAAATAGTTTTAATCCAGTTCCTATTATTAAATGGATTATGTGGGCCTGGAATGACACACTTCATTCTGAACAGCAGTGGTGGCACAGAAGAGTTAGTGGATGTGTTTGTAGGAGAGTTTATTCCCTGTTCAGGAATCAGGAGTGGTCACTGGTTATTTTGGGCTGAATTCAGATACATTACAGGCAGAGTGCCTTTTCCAGATCGGAAGCAGAGCTCGATGTGGCTCGAAAGCTTGTCTCTCTCCCCACCCCCAGAAGTTGTTCCAATAAAAGAGATTCACTCACCCACCTTGTGTTAAGAAAAGCAAAGAGAAGGAAAAAGAAGGAAAGGGGGTGTCATGGCTCCTTCCCCACTCTGGCACGATAAATGCAGAAGTGGGGGCTAGCAAAAGTACCCCAAAACCTTATCTACCAGGTTTTGATATAAAACTTCCCCCCAAAATCTTAACAACCTAGATTTTGGGAATAACATCTCCACTGCCACCACCCAAATCTTGATATAAAAATCAGGGGAAAGATCACTTGGGAAATATTACCCCTAAAGTACAAACTAGAACACAACCATAAACCAATACCTGGTTAATAAAAAGGAAAGAGAAAGAACTTGTATTATCACCGCAATATTCCTGTTGCAAGCATAATGACGAAATGAAAAAGTAACAAAATAATATACTCATGGAGGAGAAATTTACCAGGAACTTAGTTACAAAGGAGAGCAAAACCCATTTTTAAATGCACAGACATCGGATCCCATTTCCCAAACCATAAAACAATAAAACCTAACGGATTTATCTAAACTTTACCCTATTTACAGAAAGTGAAGAATGGTTTCTTGGAGAGAGAGACATGTCTGTTTCTCTCAGTAGCTGGAGAGGAACTTAAAACTGCCCGAACAAAGTAGGAACCCCCCCCAAATTCCTTTGTTCCAGTTTGAACTTCTTACCTGCATTTCTATTGGCTGAATCTACCTAGTTAAGTAAGGGACATAGTTAACTCCTTAGTCCCCAGGCTGCTGGGTAACCCTCATGATCATGACAGGGGGCAACAGGCAAAGCATGGGGAACACTGCAGTCAGGGCCGTCCTTACCCATACACAGAATACACAGCTGAGTAGGGAACCTGGAAACTTGGGGCACTGCTGGGTCTTAGTGTCCACTTACCCACCGCTTCCTACCTCTGTTCTGTGGATCTTCTTCCTCCGGAGAGGAGCTAAGTTAACTTAAAAGCTACAAAGCCTGCCAGAGCTATTAGCAGCACCTGTGAAAGAGCCATTCAAGTGGTGATGAAGCCATTTAACAGGCATTTGCCAATCCTGGGCATATAGGGCCAGTTTCTGAATTTACTGTGTGAGTTACAGGACCTGAGTTTAAAATTTTTAAATAAATGTTTCATTGGCGTGTTGCTGAAGATTATGAAATCACATCTCTAAAAAAAAATTGCCTTTTCCTCCCCACCTCTAGCTACCATCAGGCATAAGGGCACCAGTTAAATAATACTGCATAGGGCCCCTTGAATCCTGGCTGCAGTCCGTCCATGGGACTGGGGTAGGGAAGTATTGGAACAGGTTACCCAGGGAGGTGGTGGAATCAGTGGTTTTTAAGTCCCGTCTTGACAAAGCCTTGGCTGGGTTGATTGAGTTGGGGTTGGTCCTGCTTTGGGTAGGAGGCTGGACTCGATGACCTCCTGAGATCTTGTCCAGCCCTGGGATTCTATGATTCTATGACTGGAAAGATGGTGAGGAAAAAACCCAAGGAGAAACTGGGCCCTGGGATTCTCTCCCAAGAAGGGAAGTCTGGCAAGAGCCAGGAGAGAGACCAAGCAGCCACTGGGAGTGGAGCAGGTCTAGCTCCAAGCCTTGATACAAACATATAAAGGCAGGATTTGGACTTCTAGAGAAACAGCCCTGGGAGGAGTCCAGTGGAGGAATAGAGAATCAGAGAGGCATGAGGGCTCATGCCTGAGGAGGACAGACATTGGCTTGAGTTGGTGAACTTTTAATCTGGGATCCAGGGAAGAGCTCTGAGAGTCTTGGTCCCTGAGGAAGGAATACAGACAGTGGATAGGTCTGAGAGAAGGCTGTGAGGAACATGGAGCCCAGAGACTGAGCTGATGACCCCTTTGCAATGGTACTACACCAGTGTTCCCTCTAAACGTTTTCATCTGTGTGTGGAATGTATATTTATGTGCACTGAGGCATGTGCGAATGTGCACCACCGGTACAAACAAACAAACAAACAAAAACAAACAAACAAACAAACAAACTGTGTGCACTCTGCTTTGAGTCTTCCCTGAGGGGCCATACAAGTATACAGCTTAGAAAGAACACTGCACTACACTCTTTTATATTGGATTTTCTGTGACTGTAGAGGGTGGACTAAATTGTGACGTGGCGAGAGGATCAAGTCACGGGAAGAGAGACAATTGCAGTGCTGGACCGATGCTCAGCAGGAGGTACAGAGGGGAAGGGAGTCACAACATCAAACCTGGCCATCAAGGAGGTGTTCTTGCAGAGAAGACCCCTGTTCAGGAAAACACGGAAAGCTGTGCTTAACTTTCCACATGCATTTAATTCCCATTAAAATCAATGGCAGCTGGTAAAAAGTTAGATCTAGCCCAGAGTACTTTCCTGAATCGAGCCCTGGAGAAATGTTGGGAAGTCTCTTTAATTGCACCCTGCCAGCCTACCTGGTTTCACTTTCTATTTCATTGGAAACGTGATTATTCTCACATGGAGATTGTCTGTTCCTGGAAACCTCAAGTTCTTGGGGAGTGAGGGCGGGAGGGAGACACACTATGCACATGGCTTGCAGCCGTCCCAGCTAATCCCAGCAGCCCAGGGAAAGCATTAAGACAGACAAGCTGAGAGGAAATGTGACACCTGGATATTACACAATGTAATGGGATCAGCCAAGTGGTAAATGTATCGTTTAAATAGGTTTTGTGTTCCCCATTAATTTTTCTGATGCTGATTAGTTCTGACAGGGAAAGAAAGGATTGGTCAGTAACTTTTTTCCCTCCAAAGTTGTATTGGCTCGGTGGTGTTGGGATTAGCTCATTGGATTGAATACAGTCTGTATAGGGAAGTAATCATGCAGTGACCTCGAAGAACATAGTCTATGGGTCAGGAAATGGTACGGGACATGCACGTCCAACTTCGACGTAGTTCTTGCATTACCATATAGGCCTGGGAAGGTTTATATTTTTGCTCTAAATGTCAGTTTTACTGTTCACACCCAAACTGACCCAAAATATTTCCATGGATGTCCATAGAAAATTGTAGATTGATTAAGTGAGATAAATGTTGCCTGAGAACTGATTGGAGTTTGATCGAAGGGTATTTACATGGCATAGTTCAACATTTCACAAGTGGTGTTTTAACTATGACAGCTTGGATCTCTATAAACTGGACTTCCCTCGTCCGGCAACACACCTGGTCCGGCATCTGTGGGTGTTCTGGGTCTGGAGCACTCACAGGGAAAAGCCGTACCCTGCTCTCAGTAACTTCCCGTGCCTTCCCAGAGCATCTGGAGTGCTGCAAATAGCTCATTTGCAGGGCTCAAGCTCAGGGAGAGAGGGAGGGAG
This sequence comes from Pelodiscus sinensis, assembly GCF_052426305.1. Classification (NCBI taxonomy): domain Eukaryota; kingdom Metazoa; phylum Chordata; order Testudines; family Trionychidae; genus Pelodiscus; species Pelodiscus sinensis. The sequence goes on along the minus strand of NC_143077.1, from coordinate 10,394,916 downwards.
AAATGAATATTCGGGGAGGGAGGCGCTTGGGAAGGAGGAACCTCATGGCTGGTGGTAGAGACCCATGGCTATCAGCAGTGGCCAGGAGCACGGCCCTGCGACCAGTGGTGGGGGCCGGCAGTGCAGCACAATAGCTGCAGAGCTCCGCTGTCATCCATGGGCCTGTGCTCCTGACAGTGGGCTCCACCGTCAGCCTACTTCTTCCGCTAAGCACCCCCCACCCCTGTTTGTCAATACTGGCCCTGATGCTGCTGTTAGAGCAGAGCTCCGCAGTCAGCAGCAGCCGGCATTGACTTCTCCTGGTTCGGCAGATTCCCTGGATCAGAACCAATCAGGTCCCAAGGGTGCCAGATCAGGGAGGTTCACCCTGTATCAAGCTTGAACTTCTTGGATCTCAGCATCTGTAGTTAAATAACAATCATTGTCTGGCCTCCCCCATCATTTTCTGCAACTCTGAAAACAGAAATAGATACAAATAGGGGGAAAAAAGGTTTAAAATCCATGTTTGCCCAAATGTGATTTTTTTTATTTACAAAATCCTAAAAAATGGTTAAAAGAAATAATAACATGATCTGTTAAAATTATAACACAATTAAAATATAATTGAACCGGGCTTGCTTGTAAGGGCTGAATGTACGAATCCAGACATTGGGCTTCTTAGCAATTCACTCACTTTCTCTTCTCCACACACGAATTGCCAGGGAGCGCCCATCTGTCTCTCCTCCCTTCTCTCCAGTGCAACTCTGTCCCAGATGGGAGGCATGAAGGAGAGGTTTCTGCTGCACTGGATGCTAAAAGGCAGCAGGTCGAGACCATGTTCCAACATAAGAGGGGTTAGAAGAGGGGCGCTTATAAAGAGATTCACCAGGAAATAGTGGAAACGAGGCCAATCTTTTGTAATCCAGTTATCCCCCACTGATGCAAATAATGGAATGCACCCATTAATAAATCGCCAGCACCATGAATGCATGCCGGTGGTGTAGCCACAAGGATCCACGTGGGTGGGCACTGATTTCGGATGGTTGGGCAAGAATGGGGGTGGGGAAGCGGGAAAGAAACATTGGGTGAGAAGCCCCAACCTCACACCCCAGTCGGAGCAGATCCGGGTAAGCCCCAGGGCCTGGGGACTGTACTCTCTGGCCTGAGCAGTGAGCCAGCTGGCAGGAGGTGTGCTGGATACAAAGTGGATGGGCCATGCCCCCCTCAGGCCCACCTGTGGCGGAATCCTGGGTGCAGGCCAACCGTAGAGCATCGAGCCAAGTACTGAGAACCCCCAGCCAGGGAGCAAGCCTTCGTTCTCGTTTTTTCTGAAATATTTCCAGAGTCCCGCAGGGGATGCAGTGGGGAGCAGTTTGGATTCTCAGCCAGGGCCGCGTCAGAATGCTATGCCGGCCCTCAGCTGGGGTCCTGGCCTGTCCCGTCAGCGCGATCGTTCTAGAAGCGCATTCCAGAACCTTCCGTGACAGCACTCGCAGGCTGCTCACAGCCATGGGGGAGGGAGGCGGGCCAGGCTGACAATTCTGTTCCATTTTAGAATCTAGTATTTTCAGCTCGGGGTCCTCCAAGTGGAAATAACTGCGAGGAGTGAGTCAGAGTTTTTCAACAATGAGGGACTGGCTGATATGGGGTTGAGCCCCGTCCTCCTCGCCTTTAGGACACATTTCAAACAGCTTTTCCCTTAGGCTTGCTGCTCAGAGTCTTGCAATCTCCTTAGAAGGAAGGTTGGTCTTGTGATTGTCCGTCTGTAGAGCCTATCTTAGGCATCCTAACGAATGCAGCTGGCTCTGACAGCTGGCCTCTGGCTGCAGCTCTGGCTACTCACTCCAGGCTACTGACTCCTGCTCTAACCACTAGGCACAACCTCCCATGTCCTGGTCACTGATAGTGATAAAGGCACTACATTAGGGCTGATCTGAGCTCAGCTCCCAGTTCTGCCAGGGATTCCCCGTGTGAAATCAGGCTATGTCACCACTTGCCACAGCAGAGATCAATCTTCTGGCATTCTATTTAGTGGGTCTAATAAAGACCCACTAAATCAAATGCTGAGGGGGGCCCTGTTGGCATTGGTACTCCTCAATTCATGAGGAGTAAGGGATGCGCTCCTCTTGCCCTCCTGCTGTGAAGACCAAGCTCGGCTTAAGATATGTCAACTCCGGCTATATTATTTACTTAGCTAGAGTTGCATATCTTCAGCCGATGTTCTGAGTCTAGTATACACCTGGCCTCAGGCAAATTCTTAATTTCACTGTGCCTCATTTTCCTGCACCCGGAAGCAGGTATCATGCAGGGCACATCACATCAGCCCAGGTTCAACAAAGCTCAAGCGCAGTGTTTTCTCCTCCCCACCGGCAATTTCCTTGAGATTTAAGCACGTGCTCAAGCGTGTTCCTGAATCGAGGCCTTACTCGTGTGGTATTCAGTACTGTAATCTCTCTGAGGGTATGTCTACACTACCCTCCTAGTTCGAACTAGGAGGGTAATGTATGCATACCGCACTTGCTAATGAAGCCCGGGATTTGAATTTCCCGGGCTTCATTAGCATAAGCGGGGAGCCGCCATTTTTAAATCCCCGCTGCTTCGAACCCCGTGTAGCGCGGCTACACGGGGCTCGAACTAGGTAGTTCGGACTAGGGTGCCTATTTCACGAGGAGTAACGGTAGTTCGGAATAGGACCCTAGTCCGAACTACCTAGTTCGAGCCCCGTGTAGCCGCGCTACACGGGGTTCGAAGCAGCGGGGATTTAAAAATGGCGGCTCCCCGCTTATGCTAATGAAGCCCGGGAAATTCAAATCCCGGGCTTCATTAGCAAGTGCGGTATGCATACATTACCCTGCTAGTTCGAACTAGCGGGGTAGTGTAGACATACCCTGAGCCAAGGATTCTGACAGAGGTCTGCTCCACTCAGTGGCCAAGTCCCCACAGGGAGGACACTGTGGATATGGGTAGCTAGGATTTTCAGATAAAGGATATGCGGATACCTGGAATTATACTGCATTACTAATGGACCATCCGATGCTTCTGAAATGTCACTACTGGGAAAATGCATCTCACTTTGAAAACAAGGGAAGAAGAGATTGGCCTTTCATAGGGCTTGGATGTCCTTGAGACTAAGAGTTATGGTTTAGTCTAGGGGGAGGTTTGAGAGCTTTTAGGTTGGGCGGAGTTTGCCAAGGCAGATTAATCTCTGCGTGGCTGGGATTGATTCTCTAGCACCTGTAAGGCTGTTTGCTGCCTTTAGGATGGAACTAAATGTGTCACCAGCGCAGCTAAGGAACTCCAGCTAGAGAAAGCTGGGCAGGAACACAGAGCGATCCGAGACACTCAAATGCTGAAACTGTCTATTAGGAATGAGCTGTCAGAGAAGCCCTGGATTAAGCATTTGTTAAAACTCTCAAGAGTGTCCCAAGATTTGGGAAAATACGTATGATTCAACCTGTTGTTTGTGTGTTTACTTCTATTGCTTTCCTCAAAACCCCTGTTAATACACTTGCAAAGTCTGTTAAAGTTCTTGCACCAAATTCCCTGCTTGTATCAACTGGTACATCTCCAGAGTCTGGCTGCATAATCCTTGTCTTTGCGAGGCTCTCACAACTGAGATGCTGAAGTTTCTAGGCCTGCTTGAAAGTCTGCGCTGGACAAGTATCATCAGAGGAACTGGGATTGAGGAGATCCAAAGCCACCCTCACACTTCCGCAGGTGTTCAGTTTTTCAGAACATGAGCACATGGGACTGACACCAATGGGAGTGGAGAAGGCTCTTTGGAATGACCTATATATGTTTAAATAACAAAAAAGGGTGCCCATCCTTGGACCGGAACTGCAGCGGGATATTTTTGAAATCAGCGGTCAAATACTGAGGCCAGGTCTACACTTAGGAAGAAAGTCAACTTAAGGTACACAACCCCAGCTACGAGAATGGCGTAGCTGGAATCAACATACCTCAAGTCAAATTTCTGCAGTGTCCCCATTGTGGGAGGTCGATGGGAGAAACTCTCCAGTTAACTTCCCTTACTCTTTGCAAGCCTGTGGATTACTGGAGTCCACAGGTGTGCCATCAGCAGTCGATATAGTGGGACCTTACTATACCTGCTAAATCAAACTCCGAAAGATTGATCTCTGGAGTGTTGATCTCGAGGTAAGTGTAGACCTGGCCATAGTGAGTTCCAAGGATTTCCAGCTTTATAAGGTGTGCAAATTAGTTGAAGGAGCAAGTAATGTTGATGGCTATCTTGAAAGCATCTCTAAAGGGGTTCAGGTTCCCCAGTGGTTACTAAGCATCTACAGCACCTTCTTATAAACCCATATAAACAAAAATATACTTTTTAACCAACATCCCACACTCTGATAAGGTATCAGTGTGCTAGTGCTTCTCCCCATCACTCATCAACACTGGTCATCATGCCTGGAGTTCCCCTCTGTCTCACTCACACTCATATCCCCACTGGTTACAGTGGAAGCACGGTGCACCTTGAAGTCAAGTTTAGATTCGAAGCACCTTCCATCCTATTGCCTGCATGACTCACAAACGCCTAAGCTTTGCTTTTGCCGTTGTTACGTAATACTGACTCCAAGACAGAAAATGTGTCTGTTGGATACCCAAAGCCCATCTGTTCTCCAGTAAAAAATAACTTATTTTTAAACCTCCTGGGAAGATCATTTGCATAATTAATTTCTTCATCAAGAGGGTTTTTTTTTTCCTTCTCTTTGTGTCCTGCATATTTCACACTTCACATTCCTCCTACTTGCCCCCAGTTCTGGCTGGTGCTGTTTAGTTCCGAAATTCAATATGCGGGAGGCAAAAGGCGAGGAAAAGTGTCCAAACCCTCGGCTTCCTGATCTAATAATTGCAACGCAGCTGTGTGTTTGTAAAGGTTTATCTGGAGTTGTTACTCCTGTGTTTCCTTTCATTCAGACAAGGTTTGTGAAAACAAGGATTCATCTTCATTCACAGTCTTCTATTGGAATCAAAACTCAGTATCTCTCCCCATGCTATATTACCTTTTACCATACGCTTTTCAGTGTTTCCCAGAACCTACACAGCTCCTAAGTTACTGAGTTCGCCCTTTTCTACTTCCTCCCTCTCCCCTCTTTATTTTCTTCCAGTGGTAAAAGGGGAAAATATTTATAAAGTGAGAGAAGGAGGTGGGAATGGGAAGAGGAATTTTCTTACACTTGTGAAGTTTTTCAAATGTGATTTTTTTTAAAGTGAGAGAAAAACTGCTACTTTCCTGCTCAAAACTCACATTTTTCAACTAAAAAAAAAAAAAAAAAAATTAAAGAGAAACTTTGTGTTGAAATATGTTGCTGGTAACATTTTAGATTTCTGACCAGCTCTAGGCAGATGGTCATTATGGTCTGACCTGAAGGTCAGAGGCTCCCAGTGATCAGGTTTTGGTGGAGAGTTTTTCTCTCACCACTTATATTAATTGTTACCTTGCTTGGAAATTTTTGCAGACTAAGCCACCGTCCAAGGACAAACCCCTTGTGGACCCTGCAGACCAGATCAGAGACTCATTTACAGGGCCTGTCTTGGTTACTGCCACCCCTTCTGCTCTTTTTGTAGCTACAGACTCCTGTTTCCAGGGCTGTCAGTCTCTAACAGCAGCAGCTCCACCTTCATAAAGGAGCGAGGATGCTGCCGGATGAGATCTGTGGCACTCGAATCTTTGTTATCGTCTAGGGCCGTGGTCTCCAACCTTTTTATGAACGTGATCACTTTTTGAATGGAAGTGCAATCCAAGAGCTACCTGAAACCCAAATACCCTGCCCCGCCTCCTTCGTGCCCCTTCTTGGAGGCCCTGCCCCTGCTCACTCCATCCCCTGTCCTCCCTCACTTTCGCCAGGCTGGGGCAGGGGGTTGGGGTGCAGGCTCCGGCTTTGGATGAAGGGATCTGGAGTGTGAGAGGGGCTCTGAGCTGAGCTTGGGGCTGGCAGTTGGGATGCTGGAGGGGATTCTAGGTGCAGGCTCTGGGAAGGTGCTCGGATGCAGGGGTGCTCAGGGTTTGAGATACAGGAGGGGATTCATGACTGAGGTAGGTTTTTGGGCACTACTTACCTCAGGTGGCTCCTGGGTGGTGGTGCAGTGGGGCTAAGGCAGGCTCACCCCTGTCCTGGCCCTGCACCACTCTCAAAAGCAGCCAGCAAACTCCCTCCATCCCAAGCCCTGTTGTGCCCCCTCTATGCTCTGTGGAGACAGGATACAGAGCAGGAGAGGGGGCACCTTGACATCAGCACCTTCCTCATCCTCCCCTGCCCTGCACAGAAAGTAGGAGGCTTCTGAGGGGACAGCTCCAAGGCGAAGGGCAGGAGATGTGCAGCAGCGGGGGGACGGGCAGTTGACATGCGGGCACTTAATAACCGTCTCTTGGCCAAACCAGTCAGGATCACCTGTCAGAGGCTCCAAGATCTACCAGTAAATCCCGATCGACTGGCTGGTGACCACTGATCTGGTGTAGAGTTTCTTGGTCAGAGGCATTCAAACCTTCACCCATTGTATTGAATTGTCATAAATGATCTTTCATGAGCAGTGGTGAGAATTCATAGAGATACGGTACCCAGTTTCAATGGAGGTGAAGTCTCCACCTGCTCCACCCAGAAATGTCTCCTCCTTGCTGTGTAGGCAAATGATATGCAACCTAACGAGGACATTACTGTGACTGTGCATTGCAGCTAAAGTGACCTTGCCTCTCTGCCACCTTGCAAGCCTGAAAAGGTCTCAGCCAGTCTAATAACAAAAAGGTATCCAGGGCTCTAATTCCCTCCTGATGATAATGATAGATGAGAGGACTTGTGAGAGTTTTCATCCGCCAGAAAGCAGACTCCCTTCCTTCACTATGAGTGGGTTTCATAAAACCGCATATGGAGGCCAGCGGATGTTTCTGAGTGACTTGACCACACTATGCTCTTCAGGTCCAGTGGCATCAGATTTAGTCTGAAGTGTCTGGCAGGGAGAAAGTAGTTTCTCAGCCCTACATGCACCAGGGACTTGATAAGTACAGAAAGATATCCAAAGGTCCACTGGTGTTATTTTTGTTCCATATATAAAACACCTGCTGGAACAGCTCTCGGCAGGGAAAGAGGGTCAATAAATGCTACACGTTTTAACCCCTCCCCCTTTTTTACAGAGAACATTAACTGATGGATGCCCTGACCAGTTTGTACTCTCCCTCCTCACAGTGCCAGACATGGATCTCTCTTTTCTGAGAGTTGGCAAGGATGACTTTGACACCAGACTTACAGCCCTCCAGCCAGGCACGCTCTAGTTATCCTCAGGAGAGGTGCAGCATCTAAGGATGATCGAATTCTAGATGGTGGTTTGTCTTCCTGTGAGGGCAGGGGAGTGGACTTGAAGACCTTTTGAGGTCCCTTCCAGTTCTTGTGTTCTATGATTCCATACAAGACACCACCCAGACATCAGAGGGTGACTATACAATGGCTCTCAATCTACACTAGGCTTATTCAGACAACGAAGATGTGAAATATATCTGTGTATATGTTAGTAGGGGGCAAAGAGCAGTCTTATAACATGTCCTTTCTGAGCAGAGCTGGCGATCCCATAAGTTTGGATTTTTAAAACATACAAAAGCAGGCAGGACACACCTCAGTGTGTCTAGGTTTTCATAAGGTTGTTCATCACTGTGTTCTCTGAGCCTCAGTTGCGAACTGTCCTGCACAGGGAAGGGAATGTACTACCTGACCTAACTCTGATAGGTCCATAGTTAATGGCTACGATTCCCTTGAATGACTGACGTTTTCCCTGAAGCAGGAACACACCTACTGCCCCGTTATCTTAGTTCACTGCACCAGTATCAGATGCTAGAAAAGAGCATTGATTTTTTTTCAAATGCTCCAGCTGAGCTGCTTTTTGGATGTTGCCACTTCAACGGTTGATTGTGAAGTCAAGAATTATGGTCAGGTTTACTGCGCTGCTAACTATTCTTCTGCACAGAACTCAGGCACGTTCCTTCTCTCCCCAACGTTGTTTTCAGAGCTGACATCTGTAGCCTTCTGGTCCTTCTTGGAATGATTCATTCTTTGCCAAATGGAGCATGTGATGGCCATGGCATGGTTATATAAAACATAGTTAATATCTCAGCCGTTATTTCGAATTAACTTTAATAGCGTCTATACATGCAAATCGCTATTTTGAAATTAATTCGAAATAGCGGAGCACTTAATTCGAATTTGGTAAACCTCATTCTACGAGGAGTAACGCCAAATTTGAAATAGCTATTTCAAATTAAGTGCTGTGTAGACACTTAATTCGAAATAGGGGGCCTCCAGCCCTTCCCAGGGAGCCCTGGTGGCCACTCTGGGCACAACCAGGAAAACTCTCCCCTCCCCCAGCCCCGGAGCCATTAAAGGGGCAGACCCTGGCCACAGGGTCTGTGCCAGCTACAAGCCTGCCAGCCCAGAGCCAGCAGTGGCCACCTGGGCCCCTGACCCAGTGGCCCCAAAACATGAGCCAGCAAGCCACTGGCAGCCAGCCCTCCACCGCTCCCAGGAGCAGTCTGCCAGCTCCCAGGAGCCTGACAGGGGCTGGAGAAGGCTGGCACCTTCCTGGTCCAGGGTAGAGATCATGGACTCTATTCGGGGTTGGGAGGGATGCCCCCAACGTCCATGATCTCTGCACTAGATGGAGCAACGTGACCATCTATGGCAAGATAGTTGCCAGCCTGGCCACCAAAGGCCACATGCGAACCCAGGAACAGGTTTGCATGAAAATCAAGTTGGTACGGTGAGGCCCCTAACCCTGGGCCCTGAGCTTCCCCTGTCCCTTCTTCCCCTGGCTTCCCCCTTCCAGCTCCCTCCTCCCAGGTTTCCCCCTCCCCTCTCCTACTCTCTCTTTTCCCTTCTCCTACCTCCTTTTCCCAGTCTCCCCAGAGGTTCATCCCCCCCTCCCCCAGTTTTGTTCAATAAACCCAGTTTCTATTTTTGAACATACGTGTCTTTCGTTTGACATCAGGAAGGGGGGCTAGGGAGGGGTAAGTGGAAGGACGTGAGGGAGCAATGGGGCACGAGCCCCCGGTGGGGAGGACCGGGGTGGCTCTGAGGACTTCTCGGGGTGGACGCTCTTCCGCAGGGCCTCCTGGATCCTGAAAGCTCTCCGATGGGCCCCCCGGATGGCAGCCTGCAGCAAGTGCAGCCGGGCTGATGGCAACGACCCCACAAGACACACCGGCATACTCAGGGGTAGCTGTGGCTCCATGTGGCCGAGAGCTGTGGAGTCCCGAGTGCGGGCACTCAGGGCACTCCAAGACAGAACTGCTTTGCTGTCCCTCATTGAGGTAGACCAGCAAGCGGGGAACTCTGAGAACTGTCTGTCCGGGGTGGGGGTAGGGTCCCTTTAAGCACGGAGCTCAGTTAGACTCAGGCAGCAGCCCCACACACTAAGTCCTAACCTGATGCCCTGCCGGCACTGGTTCCGGCCAGCCTTAGCTTCGGTTCAGGGTCCAAATAGCAAAACGCTATTTCAAAATAGTTTTTGTGTATAGATGCATTATTTTGAATTAGCTTAATTCAAATTAACTATTTCGAATTAAGTTCATTCGAAATAGCACGGTAGTGAAGACATACCCTAACAGATTTATTGGAACATACGCTTTCGTGGGCATCTGACAAAATGGGTCTTTGCCCACGAAAGCGTATGCTCCAATAAATCTGTTAGTCTATAAGGGTGTGTCTACACTACCCCCCTAGTTCGAACTAGGGGGGTAATGTATGCATACCGAACTTGCTAATGAAGCCCGGGATTTGAATTTCCCGGGCTTCATTAGCATAAAGCCGGCTCCGCCATTTTTAAAAGCCGGCTAGTGCGAACCCCGTGCCGCGCGGCTACACGCGGCACGGGCTAGATAGTTCGAACTACGTAGTTATTCCGAACTATCTGTACGCCCGGGCTTCATTAGCAAGTTCGGTATGCATACATTACCCCCCTAGTTCGAACTAGGGGGGTAGTGTAGACGTACCCTAAGGTGCCACAGGACTCCTTGTCGCTTTACAGATTCAGACTAACACATCTACCGCTCTGATACTACAGGAAAAATTGTGTTTTTTCAAAAAAATGCATGGAAGAGGGTGAAACTTCCAAGCCTGGGATGAGTCACATTTTTGCTATTTTATATATTAAAATGTACAGTGAATTTGATACTAGAGAATGTGGATTAACAGAGAATAGAGAATAAAGGCCTCGTTGACCAAATGGGTCTGGCATGGAGCAGGAGCAGTGAAGACTTTTCATGAAAGATGCCTATCAGTCAAAATGGTCCAGGTGTCCCTAAGACTCTGACCTCCAGATGTTGGGGCCGGGTCACTCAATGACTGCCCCATTCTCTTCACTCCCTCTAGGGCATCTGGCATTGGCCACTGTCAGAAGACAGGAACCTGGGCTAGACGGACCTTTGGTCTGACCTAGTATGGCCGTTCTAACCTGCTGGACCCATTTCTGGGGCATGAACAATCTGTTCCCGAGCTGGAAAAAAGTCTTAGGCCCTGATCCTCCATATGTTCAGCTTCAAGGGAGGTTTAGGTTGGACATTAGCAAAAACTTCCTAACTGTCAGGGTGGTTAAAAACTGGAACAAATTTCCAAGGGGGATTGTGGAATCTGCATCTTTGGAGATATTTAAGAGCAGGTTGGCAAAACCTCTATCAGCGATGATCTAGATCAGTGTTTCTCAACCAGTGGTATGAGTACCCTTAGGTACAACTGAATTTTGGAGAAAACTGAATTTTTGTTTGAAGTTTTTACAGTGCTTTATTATTCTTGTACTTTTTACACCCAAAAATTTCATCACTCTTCCTGCTACAATTAAGTTGTTTAAACAGATATGTTGCAATGGTAGAAAAAAAATTTTGTTTCTGAAAACTGTAGATACTGGGGGTATTTACAATTTTTTTTAAAAAGGAGTACACACATACATATATATATATATTTTTAAGAAGGGGTACTTTATAAAAAAAAGTTGAGAAACACTGATCTAGATGGTGCTTAGTCCTGCCATGAGGGAAGGGAACTGGACTTGATCTTTTGAGGTCCCTTCCAGTTCTAGTATTCTATGATTCTATGATTCATAGACATGAGTATACCACTGGCATCAATGCTTGCAGGATCGGGCCCTTAGTTAGTTACTTGGCCCTAAGGAGAAAATTGTCCCAATACCCAGGGATAGGTGGATCATTACCTTTCCTGCAGTTTGATGGTTTCTAGATGCTAACCTTTGTGAGTGTCTCACAGAGCGCAGGGAAATTCATGACTCACCTCAGAGGCTTGAATCCACCTGTGGAACTCCTTGCCAGAGGATGTTGTGAAGACCAGGACTTTAACAGGTTTCAAAAAGAACTAGATACATTCATGGAGATCACATGATGATGATGCTGGGTCTGGGCCACTCAATAACTGCCCCATTCTGCTCATTTCCTCTGGGCACCTGGCATTGGCCACTGTTGGCAGACAGGATACAGGGCTAGATGGACCTTTGGTCTGACCCAATATGGCCGTTCTTATGTTTCTTACATTGTGGCTGAATGGAGATGTAACAAACACCACTCTGAAGCAGCCTTTTTCATCCAAGAGCTGGACAAAGGAGTCTGTGCCACCCTCCCCATTTTATAATAATGAAATGACTTTCTCAAGATCCCCCAGGAGCCCAGTGGCAGAGCTAAGAGTCCCAGCCCAGTTCTCAAACCACTAGGCCACATGGCCACATAGCATGATGTGTGGCTAAGCCTGAAAAACAGGCAGGAAGGCAAAAATCACATTAAAGAAAAGTCCAAGAAGCCAGTGAGAATGAACAAAGCTATGAAAGTAACTTCTTCTTTGGGCTGTGTGTGAGAACTCACATTACACCAGTATCCAGGGTGGGGAAACCTTACTGCATACTACAGCTCTCATTCTCATACCATTATCATCATTTTCTCCTTTTACATAAGATTTCAGCAAAACATACCACTCAGCAAAGACTAAAAATCACTCAGAGGTAGTGGCTCTGTTGAAGGTTTTCTTTTCATGAAAGGGCATTGAAGTTAAAGCAAAACATCTTCCAAGTTGACAGGACACGCCACCTTTATAAGACGTCTGTGTCTCTTTTTGGGGTCTGAGTCATGATTTTCTGAAGCTGCTAGACAGGAGACATTATTGGTATCTCTCTGCAGTTGTTTAAACAGCTACTCCAGTGACTGCAGTTTCTGATTTTTCTACTATTCACTGAGGAACCCACCACTTGAATTGGAAATCCCTGGGCCTCTCTTTTCAGTATCCTAAGACAGGGATATAATGCTGGAACCTGGGATTCATTATTGGTTCCTGATATCTCTTTTCACATGGCAGTAACCTTGAAGAAGTAAGGAGTATGTCTGCTGGAGTCCTACTCTGGAGATCAGTAGCACTTGCCCCTCTAACCACTGCCTATGTGGTTTCAGGGTTTGCTCTCCAAAATCAGAAGGCAAATTGTTTCAACATAGCTAGTTAATTAAAACCCTGACTGCTTTTCTTTCTGTCTGAGGGAGTGCTGGCAAGTACTCGGTGACTAAAGTGTTAAACTCAGGGAGCTAAGGGGTGTTGGAAAGGAGCCAAAAGAACCAATGGAATACAGTGCTGAAATCTGAATGGTAAAGATCACCGGCTTGCTGTCTCTCTTTGGGTGCGTTTTTTTAAGCCAGGAGTTGGGAGAAATAGGATGATTTAAATCCAAGCAGGACTATCATACCTCCAAGGAATACCGGGCATGGAAATAGACTGGACAGTGAAGGGATCATGAGTAAATAGGGGGAAATGTATAGTTAGTCACGATCGGGTTATTTTCTTTGGTTTGTTGTTTGGTTAACTTCTCTGTGCTAATTCACATGCCTTCTCTTCCCCATTTGCTGTATCTAAGCTGCAGCAGAAAGAGACTGTGCTTCTTTGCATTTTAATGTTATTTTCTCAGTTGCTCTGTAACACCTAGCAACCAAGTATGCTTATTCAAGTATATCTTTTTGTTTTGTTAATAAAATCACCTTTTTTAAGGCGATGTTTTGATTTTTGTGTCCTGGAAGCTAACAGGAGGTGTGTGTGTGTGCCTGCCTAGACTAAGAGGTCAGCTATCAGAGACTGCAGTTTGTTGTCTGTGTTTTTTTTTCTTTTTTCAAGTTCTCTAAGGCTTCGTCTTCACTGTGAGTATTTTCGGCAGAAAATATGCTCATGAGGGACTCGCTAGCATGAGTCATGATCTCATTAGCATATTTTCTGCCATTTCTTTTTGTGCAAGGGGTTTTTGCGCAAAAAGAGGCAGTGTGGACGGGGGGTTTTGCGCAAAAAAACAATTTTGTGCAAGATCAGACATAAGGATCTTGCGCAAAACCCCTTGCGCAAAAAGAAATGGCAGAAAATATGCTAATGAGATCGCAACTCATGCTAATGAGTCCCTCATTAGCATATTTTCTGACAAAAATTGCTCCTCCAGCATCCTCCCCGTCCTTGGACTTCCACATGGGGATTGTCACAAGTTAGCTCTAAAAGAATCAGGTCATTACTTGTCATACATTCCCTATTTGAATGTCAGGTGGAGCTCCATGTTCCCTGTAATCTGTCACTTGGTTACACCTCTTGAGTCTCTATGCTCCAGGTCATTAAGTATTCCCCCTGTAGCCGTTGAGAATAGAGCTGGACAGAAAACGACAATGCCATTTCAGGAAAAAACGTTGAGATTTCAGATAGTGTTGTTCCGAGGAGGAAGGAAAATGAGACCTTTCGAATTCGTTCATGAAAAAACACAAGCTTTAGAGGCCGACCCCAGTACCGCCAGCCGACAGGTGATAAAGTCATTCTCTCACACACTTTCAAGCTCTCCTATTGGAGCTGTTCTACCCTGTATGAATAATTAGCTATTCTTTCATTCACCTGGGATTGGGGCAGACCCTAGTTCTAGTCCTTGCTCTGAATCAGGGTGAGCGGCTTCATGGGAAAGCTTTGTACAAGAGCAATGTGTTTGTTTTTACCTTCCTCTGAAACAACAGTCAGAGAGTCAGCTATTAAAGCAGCCTAAATGTGCTAACGACAAATCTTACATTCCTATGGATTCAAGTTATTTCTGCAAGTCACTGCAAAACCCCAGCCAACATCCCATGCAGATATCATGTTGATTGTCATCATTCTCTAGCTAGTCTGTTGTGTCCCATAGAGCCTCTCCCGAAAATTTTAGCTGCAGTAACTTACCTCAGAAGCAAGTTTCCCAAGACATGTGGTAGCCCAGAAATGATGACATCCCATGGAACAAAAACAAAATCCTTTTCTACAGGCTTCAGCTAAATTGCCTTAAGGCTTTTAACTAATCAATAAAACATCACTGCAGATGTATCTGGGCTGGAGCCATCATTGCCTTGGGAAAAGCACCGGGGCCTGCCATTTCAGGTAATATTTTTTGAAGATTATTCCAGCCAATGAAATGTCATTCAGGGTTTTTGGCTGGGGCCTGGTGTCAGGCTGTTGTGGTTCTCCCAGTATGTGCATTTTCTTGCTTATTATCTTTGTTTCCTCACAAGCAGGTTCCTTTTATTCTATATATTTTTTGCAGGGGCCTTCACAAGTAAAAACACTACTGGGTTGTGCTGCCGACATCACAGATGTGCTTGTTCTGGGTTTGTGCTGCATCGTGTCTGGGGAGTCTGACCTCTCTGTGCTAATTTGGCAATTCACGTTGAACCTTATTCTGCTGAATGATGCTGTGCCTCAGCACCTGGGCTCATCATGAGACCCCCCCCCCCCCCCCCCGTTGGGAGCTGCCAGGGTGGCAAAGTTCTGTGAAGAAGCAGGCAAACCAAAATCATAGAATCATAGAACCCTAGGGCTAGAAGAGACCATAGAGAGTCATCGAGTCCAGCCCCCTGCCCAAAGCAGAACCAACCCAACTAAATCAACCCCACCAGGGCTTTGTCAAGCCGAGACTTAAACACCTCTAGGGATGGAGAGACTCCACTACTTCCCTAGGGAACCCATTCCAGTGCTTCACCACCCTCCTAGTGAAATAGCTTTTCCTAATATCCAACCTAGACCTCCCCCACTGTAACTTGAGACCATTGCTCCTTGTTCTGCCATCCATCACTACTGAGAACAGCCTCTCTCCATCCTCTTTGGAACCTCCCCTCAGGAAGCTGAAGGCTGCTATCAAATCCTCCTTATTCTTCTCTTCTGCAGACTAAATAAGCTGAAATCCCTCAGCTTCTCCTCATAGGTCATGTGCTCCAGCCCCATAATCCTTTTGGTTGCCCCCTCCACTGCATCCACATCCTTTCTATAGTGGGGGACTCAGAACTGGACACAATATTCCACATGTGGCCTCACCAGAGCCAAATAAAGGGGAATAATTACTTCTCTGGATCTGCTGGCAATGCTCCTCCTAATGCACCCTAATATGCCATTAGCCTTCTTGGCTACAAGGGCACACTGTTGACTCATATCCAGCTTCTCATCCATTATGTAATCCCCAGGTTCTTTTCTGCTGAACTGCTACTTAGCCAGTCAGTCCTCAGCCTGTAACAATGCTTGGGATTCTCCCGTCCCAAGTGCAGGACTCTGCACTTGTCCTTGTTGAATCTAGTCAGATTTCTTTTGGCCCAATCCTTCAATTTGTCCAGGTCAATGTGGACCCTATCCTTGCCCTTCAACATATCTACCTCTCCCCCTAGCTTAGTGTCATCTGGAAACTTGCTGAGGGTGCAATCCATCCCCTCATCCAGGTCATTAATAAAGATGTTGAACAAAACCGGTCCTAGAACCAATCCTTGGGGCACTCCGCTAGAAACCGACCGCCAACCTGACATCGAGCCGTTGATCACTATCCATTGGGCCCAACAGTCTAGCCAGCTTTCTATCCATCTTACAGTCCATTTATCCAATCCATACTCCCTTAACTTTCTGGCAAGAATATTGTGGGAGACCGTATAAAAAGCCTTGCTAAAGTCAAGGTATCTCACATCCACTGACTTTCCCATATCCACAGAGCCAGTTACCTCATCATAGAAGCTAATCAGATTGGTCAGGCATGACTTGCCCTTCATGAATCCATGTTGACTATTAGGGTGTGTCTAGACTACATGCCTCCGTCAACGGAGGCATGTAGATTAGACAGATAGGCAAAGGGAAATGAAGCCGCGATTAAAATAATCGCGGCTTCATTTAAATTTAAATGGCTGCCCCGCTCTGCCGACAAACAGCCGATCAGCTGTTTGTTGGCTGATTGGTGTAGTCTGGACGCGCCGCGGTCACAAGGAAGCCTTTCTTGATCGGCGCAGGTAGGCCTCGTGAAACCAGGTTTACCTGCGCCGATCAAGAAAGATTTCCTTGTGACCGCGGCGCGTCCAGACTGCCCCAATCATCCGACAAACAGCTGATCAGCTGTTTGTCGGCAGAGCGGGGCAGCCATTTAAATTTAAATGAAGCCGCGATTAAAATAATCGCGGCTTCATTTCCCTTTTTCGAATACACAAATCTACATGCCTCCGTCGATGGAGGCATGTAGTTTAGACGTACCCTTACTGATCACCTTCCCCTCTTCCAAGTGCTTCAAAATGGATTCCTTGAGGATCCCTTCCACGATTTTCTGGGGACTGAGGTAAGGCTAACTGGTCTATAGTTCACTGGATTGTCCTTCTTCCCTTTTTTAAAGATAGGCATTACATTTGCCTTTTTCCAATCATCCGGGATCTCTCCCGAGCTCCACAAGTTTTCAAAGATAATGGCCAAAGGCTCCACAATGACATTTGCCAACTCCCTCGGTACCCTCGGATGCATTAAATCAGGGGCCATGAATTTGTGTGTGTTTAGCTTTTCTAAATAGTTCCTAACTTGTTCTTTCCCCACCAAGGGCTGTCTACCTCCTTGCCATACTGTGTTGCCTAGTGCATTTGTCTGGGAGCTGATCTTGTCCGTGAAGACAGAGGCAAAGAAAGCATTGAGTACTTCAGCTTTTCCCACATCATCTGTCACTAGGTTACCTCCCTCATCCAGTAAGGATTCCACACCCTCTCTGATCTCCCTCTTATTGCTAACATACCTGAGGAAACTTTTCTTGTTATTCTTCACATCTCTTGCCAGCTGCCATTCCAATTGAGCTTTTGCCTTCCTGATAACTCCCCTGCATTCTCGAACAATATATTTATATTCCTCCCTAGTCATCTGTCCAAGTTTCCACATTTTGTAAACTTCCTTTTTGTGTTTAAGCTCACCATGGATGTCCCTGGTAAGCCAATCTGGATGTCTACCATATTTGCTTTTCTTGCTGCGCAGGGGGATGGTTTCTTCCTGTGCCTTTAATAAGGCTTCTTTAAAATACTGCCGGCTCTCCTGGACTCCTTTCCCCTTCATGTAAGCATCCCAGGGAATCCTGCCCATCAGTTCTCTGAGGGAGTCAAAGTCTGCTCTTCTGAAGTTCAGAGTGTGTATTTTGCTACTTTCCTTTCTTCCTTTGGTCAGGATCCTGAAATCTACCATCTCATGATTACTGGTGCCCAGGTTGTCTCCCACCTCTACTTCCTCTACTAGTTCCTCCCTGTTTGTGAGCAGCAGGTCAAGCTGTGCATGGCCCCTGGTCAGTTCCTTCAGTACTTGTACCAAGAAGTTATCCCCAACATTCTCCAAAAACTTCCTGGATTGTCTGTGTACTGCTGTATTGGTCTCCCAACAGATGTCAGGGTGATTAAAGTCTCCCATGAGAACCAGGACCTACGATCTGGAAGCTTCTCTCAGTTGTCCAAAGAAAGCTTCGTCTACCTCATCCAGCTGATCCGGCAGTCTATAGCAGACATCAATCACCGCATCACCCCTGTTGCTTCCACCTCTAAATTTAACCCATAGACTCTCAACAGTCTTTTCTCCCTCTAAATACTGGAGCTCCGAGCAATCCTACTGCTCTCTTACATACAATGCAACTCCTCCTCCTTTTCTCCCCCGCCTGTTCTTCCTGAACAGTTTATACCCTTCCGTGACAGTGCTCCAGTCATGAGAGTCATCCCACCACATCTCCGTTATTCCAATCCAATCATAGTTCTTCACCTGGGCCAGGGCTTCTAATTCTTCCTGTTTGTTTCCCAGGCTTCTCGCGTTGGTGTACAAATACCTTAGATAACCAATTGATCGCCCTATCCTCTGCATTCGAATCGGGGTCCACCTTTATTGCTCGTTCCTCTTTGCATTTCTCCTCTTTGCATTTCTTCCCAGTATCCGACTTCCCCGCTGCCCTCAGGGTTTGATCACTGTCCCCCAACGAACCTAGTTTAAAGCTCCATCCGAATCAGGGGTCCTCCGTTTTTGCTCATTCCTCCTTGTGATTCTTCCCGGTGTCCGACTTCCTTACTTACCTCAGGGCTTTGGTCACTTGCAGATCTCTTCCCCGCCCCTGAGCGCCTTTCATAAATCCCTCTCATTGGGGATCATGACCCACCACTCGGGAAACATTGCTTTCAACTCATGTGAGACATTGGACAAGTATGGTTGGATTTACCATCCCTATGGTAGCATGCCACCTAAAGATAAAACCCAAGTCATTTGAGCCCCTCAGCTCCATGTGAAGCATGTCATGCTGGGATGTGTAGTCTTTCCAGGACATACCATCATATTAAAGATGGCAGCAGCTTCAGCCTGTGCCACGGTGTGCATTTTTCGGTGGCTCTTTGCAGTAAATGGCCAAGGCTGCCCTCACATGGCAATAAGTATTGACTTTTCCTACATGTTTCTCCATCACTGTGAGCTGCACCCCAAAAACAGGGATGATTTACTCCATTCCCGGAGTACACAGAACAAAGGTGGATGTTCAGTTTGGCCTTAAGTTACCTCAGGACAGTTCCTTTCCCTCTCCAGAAGGTATTTTCATGCCATTGTGGCTCATGCTGATCTGGAACATCATCTGCTAGAAATGGTGGGCTACATACCCATGACTCTAAGGCCAGGTCTACACTAAAAGGGAAGGTTGAATCAAGATACGCAACTTCAGCTACATGAATTATGTAGCTGGAGTCGACATACCTTGATTCAAGTTTCCCCATTGTTCCCACAGCAGGAGGCCAACAGGAGCAAACGCTCCACTCAGCTTCCTTTACACTCCACAGGAGCACCAGCCACTACCAAGGGTGTCCTCTGAGTTCAATTTAGTAGGTCTTAACTAGACCCTCTAAATTGAACTCTGGAAGATTGATCACGGCAGCATTGATCTTCCCTGGAGTGTAGACGTGGCCTAAGTGCATATAGCATAGGGAACTAAATTTTAGCTAACCTGGAAATGGCTAACAAAGAGATCTGTTTACTGTTTCCCTGTGAAATGTATCTGACCTGTGTGACAGCTTTCATCTTGCAGGTTTCAATGTTACAATTAAGCATCTACTTGTGGAAGGGTATGGAGGACCTGTGCTAGGTGGGGCCGAGCAGTTCATACTCTCTCTTTCGAATGTGCACGCACATAAGAACGGCCATACTGGGTCACACCAAAGGTCCATCTAGCCCAGTATCCTGTCTTCTGACAGTGGCCAATGCCAGATGCCCCAGAGAGAGGAACAGAACAGGTAACCATCAAGTGATCCCTCTCCTGTCATTCATTCCCAGCCTCTAACAGAGGCTGGGGAAACCATTCCTACCCATCCTGGCTAATTGATGGACCTAACCTCCATGAATTTATCAGTTCTTTTTTGAACCCTGTTAAAGGCCTGGTCTTCACAACATCCTCTGGCAAGGAGTTCCACAGGTTGCCTGTGCATTATATAAAGAAAAACTTCCTTTTGTTTGTTTTAAACCTGCTACCTAATAATATTCCTAGTTAACAGGGTGCATTTTTGACTGATTACCATGCCTCAAGTCCAGATGCTGCATGTGGCATGAGCAACAGAGAGAAAGACAAACTTTGCCAAGCAATAGATGCACTAAATCAGCAGATGCTCAGAGACTACTGACACACAGATTTATTGAACAAGAATTTTCTAAAACTTATTATTCTGGCTCTGTGTTAGCTGTCAAAAGAAATAATAAAGCCCAGAGCTGTAGTCCCTCCTCCTTTGAAGTGACAGAGGATAAACCAAATGGATTGTAGTCTACCCAGCAAGATATCTGACTAAATAGTCCAAAATTCATCCTATTAACTAGTACACACATTCAAAGGAGAGTTAATTGCTAGGCTTTTCCATTTCCTGCAGCTGACATTCCAGATCAACACAAAGTATTAGAACTACCTTTTATTAGATTAATAAAATAATGGTCCTATAAGGTTTCTGGACCGGAGAGGTCATTTAGTCAAGGGTGAGACACAATGAATGGTAACAAATATACATTCTGCAGTGCAAGTTTATAGATGGAGGTCACTTTAAATGTCTAAAACAAGCTGTTACACCGAGGAATGTGCCGTATGTTAAATAAACCAAATCTGTTCACA
Organism: Pelodiscus sinensis; assembly: GCF_052426305.1. Classification (NCBI taxonomy): domain Eukaryota; kingdom Metazoa; phylum Chordata; order Testudines; family Trionychidae; genus Pelodiscus; species Pelodiscus sinensis. Next base: position 10,374,528 of record NC_143077.1, on the reverse strand, counting down.
AGGCTTAGGTTTGATTTTTATTTTGCTACAGTAATAAAAATCTGGAAAGGGGGTAAATTAAAATAAAAGCTTTATGACCTACTTGAAACAAGTGAATGGTCCAGGCTCTACATGATGAAAAAGAACAGTCTTGCCCATGAGGTCTTTTTTATTTCTCTGTCTCGTGAACCTTTTAGTATCCTTGCCACAATCCTTTGTGGAGATTCTTGTGACTTGGCGGGAGGGGGGCTGGGGGGCGGGAAATCCTTTGTTCTGAAGATGAAAAAGAAAGAAGTTCTGAGGAAAAAATTTAGGAACGTCTTTAACAACCTGGTTTACAGAACAGTGCTTAAGAGGATCATGTTTCCAGCCCTAAATCTGAATATGCGACTACCAAGAGCATGAAACTTGCCTGTCAGAGAAACGGCAGAGGGTCAGCCCAAGGACCACTTCAGCCATCACTGGAGCACATGTGGTGCTCCAGGTTTGGGCTAACCATCTTTAGAGGCAAGAATTTCACTCTTTTGGAATGTACAGCAGTGGACTGTGGTTTTACAAAGCAATTTAGGGGATTTAGAGATACTGACATTAATTTCAGCCATAGAGAGAAGAGGAACTGAATCACAGAACAATCTGGGTTTGAAGTAACTGCCCCTGGGTCATCTAGTGCAGTGTTTCTCAACCAGAGGTACGAGTACCCTTAGGGGTACTCAAGAGAAGTCTGGGGGTACATCAATACAACTGAAATTTGGAGAAAACTGAATTTCTGGTTTAAGTTCCACAGCGCTTTCTCTTTGTACTTTTTACACCCCAAATTTCATCGCCCGCCCGGCGACGATTAAGTTGTTTAAACAAATGTGTCACAATGGTAGAAAAACAAAAGACAGAACTATGTAGCACTTTAAAGACTAACAAGATGGTTTATTAGGTGATGAGCTTTCATGGGCCAGACCCACTTCCTCAGATCTGGCCCACGAAAGCTCATCACCTAATAAACCATCTTGTTAGTCTTTAAAGTGCTACATAGTTCTGTCTTTTGTTTCAGCTACACCAGAATAACATGGCTACATCTCTATCACTATTCTACATGCAACGGTAGAAAAAAACATTGTGTCTCCGAAAACTGTAGGTACTGGGGGTACTTATAAATTTTTCTTTTTTTAAAGGGGTACTTTATAAAAAAAGGTTGAGAAACACCGATCTAGTGCAATGTTTCTCAATAACAGGTCTTTGGGCTAGTGCCTGTCTCCAAAATCTCCCAGACGCAGTTTAGGAAGACAGCAAGTTTGTCCCCTCTATCATGGGTGGTGGGTATCAGAGGCCTTCCCAGACTGCCTGGCTGACCCTGCCCACACTCTGTCCCAAGACACCTGACGTTCAGCCTGGCTCCCCCAGTCTTCTGGGGCTGCTCGTGCTTCAGTCCTGCACTGCCAGCGTTCCCTGTGCTCCAGGGCTGTGGAGGCTGGGTCAGGAGGAGAGAGGGCTGCCCACTCCCATGTGCTTCAGGAGGCCCTAGGCTGCACATCATCTGCCCTCCCCGTGCTTGACGGGGGTCAGGGAAGGCTGGGGCTGCAGGTCCCCCATGCTCCAGAGAGGTGGAATTCATCCACTGCCCATGTGCTGATTCTAGTTCATCCCTCATACATTTAACTGAGGCAGCACAAATGTGTAATTTCTTTTCCTTATGCGTTAATTCAGCTATAACAATTTTTTGAACATGAATAAGCTGATGCACCTAATTTTTCCATTGTTTTTAATTGCTTGTCATTATGCAGAAGGTCTCTGTGCTTGATGTGCGTTGATCATATACATCTATATCTATATCTATATCCTAGAATTATCCAGTCATCGTTTATTTTGCTGTGCACACATTTTGTGCTGGGACTCCTGACATTCACGCAGTCTGTGATCGCCCAAAGATACAGTTTTATCATCTGTTGCCGGGGAACTGGAGGGCTATGTCTACACTGGCATGATTTTCCGGAAATGCTTTTAACGGAAAAGTTTTCCGTTAAAAGCATTTTCGGAAAAGCGTGTCTAGATTGGCAGGACGCTTTTCTGCAAAAGCACTTTTTGCGGAAAAGCGTCCATGGCCAATCTAGACGCGCTTTTGCGCAAAAAAGCCCTGATCGCCATTTTCGCGATCAGGGCTTTTTTGCGCAAAACAAATCTCAGCTGTCTACACTGGCCCTTTTGCGCAAAAGTTTTTTGGAAAAAGACTTTTGCCCGAATGGGAGCAGCATACTATTTCCGCAAAAGCACTGACAATCTTACATGAGATCGTCAGTGCTTTTGCAGAAATTCAAGCGGCCAGTGTAGACAGCTGGCAAGTTTTTTCGGAAAAGCGGCTGATTTTCCGGAAAAACTGGCCAGTCTAGACACAGCCGAGGAGTTCTCTCTGTCTCCTAATCCAGAGTGCCTCTTGTATGACAGTCAGTCATCCTCAGGCTCAAATTTTCACACAGGTCTCAGCTGACCCATTGCAAAGAAGTTTGGGAGGGCAGGGTTTGGAATGCACAATTTTTGGCGGATGGCAAATATCCATGAACAAGCATGTCATGCTCCAGTCGCTGGAATGCCAGGACACAGCCGAGGGTTGGAATGTGTATAAACTTATGCTCACAATTTTGGATATGAGCATTTAGAATCTAAGGGTATGTCTAGACTGTATCCCTCTGTCGGCAGAGGGATGCAGATTAGGCAGGTTGGCATTGCAAATGAGGCAGGGATTTACATATCCCATGCCTAATTTGCATAAAAATGGCGGTCGCGTTTTGCTGACTCAGCACTTTGTCGGCAAAAAGCAGCAGTCTAGAGGAGCATCTGTCAAGAAAGAAAGCCTTTTTTGACAGATCCCTTATGCCTCCTGCAAGGAGGTTTACAGGATCTGTCGAAAAAGGCTTTCTTTCTCGACAGATCCCCCATTTTTATGCAAATTAGGCACGGGATATTTAAATCCCTGCCTCGTTTGCAATGTCGACCTACCTAATCTGCATCCCTCTGCTGACAGAGGGATGCAGTCTAGACATACCCTAGCTGTGGAGTGGGTTTGTTTAGGGAGACCTGTAGCCATCCTATGGCTATTTCTAGGCCTGCTGACAGGAGTGGGGAGATGGGCAAAGGGGCCAACGGTCCCGGAGCCTAGGGCTCCCTGCTACTACAACGGGGGTAGTGGCTAGAGCTGCAGGCCCTTTAAATGGCTGCTGGAGTGATGCACAGCTGGGCTCAGAACAGTTCTGAAGGCTGGGGTGGGCGGTTTAGCACGTTCTGAGCAGCGCTGAGGGCTTGCTGCTCCCAGCCTTGCCCCTTCTACTTGAGGCTCTGCTCCTTCCAGGATCATGAAGCCTGCCCCCCTCCCTCATCTTGTCCAGGGACCGGACAAGTCTGTTGGCCCTCCTGTTCCGAGCTAACTGAACTACCAGCCTGGTCCATTGGAGTCAACATGACAAAACTCTCACCGGTTTCAAAAGGGATGAGGGTTTCTCCCCAAGTCTTATTAGTATGTGAGGACATGACACTGAGGCCAGACCAAGTTTAAAGAGACACCGCTCCATTAATTCAAACTGAGTTACACTTACTCGCATCAGGTGTGAATTTGGCCCATACTATTGACCGTGTGAAACCAACGTACTTTGTAACGACAACATGTTGACATAATGTCTGCCCCTTGCAAAATAAGGTGACGACAAATTAAAACATCCAGGTCATATGTCGTTGGTCTGGTTTCCGTTACCGTAGAAATACCTCTGCACCCATAACCTCATCCTTCAGAATGAAATAGGAGCACATTATGTTTTGGAGCTTTAAGCTGCAGTGCATTTTGTTCCTACCACACTCGTCATGTGGATGTGTCTAGGGACCAGGGAGAACAAATACTTTTCAAAAAACCAAGATGGTTTTTCCCTTTTAATTTGTCTGCCTCCGGTTATACGTAAACAGAACTCTTGGGAGCAGGATCTCCATTTCTGCTCTTCTGTCCTGCCCTATTACTGTAAGTAATGATCAGCTGGCCCAGTCGACACTTAAAAAAGAGTCAGCTAGCAATATGAAAACATGCTACCGATGTCTCAAAGGCTACTGCAGTGGTGAGCGACCTGTGGCCTGAGGGTCGCATGCGGCACATTGGGGTCCTGCGTGTGGCCCGTGGGACATTTTGTTTATCGTTGCCCAGGAGCAGGGCAGATTCTGCTGGTTTCCTTCCACATAGTTTTTTCCCTATTGATATTACTAAAGAGACACGCACCTAAAGCAAGCGCCCGTGAAGAGACTCATAACTCCGGTCATCTGAAGAAGTGGGCTGTGCCCACGAAAGCTCATGATGCCATCTCCATGTTTTGTTTGTCTGTAAAGTGCTACCAGACCATTTGTTGTTTTTTTCTGTAACAGAACTCGGCTAACTCGGCTACCCCCTGAAGCTCGTGAAGCGAGGGGCGGGCAGATTGCACACTGCATTGACCATGAGAGTCGTGCGCTGCCTCTGCCTCCAAACAAAACGCTGCTGCAGTTCAGTTGGCCCAGCCTGCAAATTCTAGGCACGCAAGCAATAGTGCCCTATCCCAGGAGACCATCTTGGTTACAACAATCTTGCACCCCACTGAGGCTATGCCTAGACAGCAGGATTCTTGCGCAAGAAGCTTTCCTCAGAAGAGATCTTCTGAAAAAACTACTTGCAAAAGACAGCGTCCACATTGCAAAAGCGCTTTTTCGAAAGATAGCGTCCAGGCTGCCTGAATGCTATCTCGCATGTAAGTAGTGATTGCTATGGACAGAATAGCCACCAGGGCACCTGTGCTTTTTCCTCTTCCCTCTTCTTCTGAAAAAACTCCCTCTTCCCCATCCACACACGCCTTTTTGCGAACGAGCTTTTTCGCAAAAAATCTTCTTCCTCATAGAATGAGGATTACCAATTGCGCAAAAAGCCCTCTGTTCTTTAGATTTACTGTTGAAAGAATACGCTTGCAGTGTGGATGTAACTCAAGTTTTGTTGGAAAAATGACTGTTTTTCCAATAAAACTATGTAGTCCAGACATAGCCTAAGATGAAGGAGGGCCACTGATACAGCCCACTCACTAGCCTCGGTTGCCCATAGCCAGTGGCGGATATAGGGCAGGGCGGCCACCCCGGGCCCCGCGCTTCAAGAAGCCCCACGCATGTGCGTGGCGCCACCGTGCATGCACCGTGTCAAAGGGGGGGGCCCGTGAATTTGCGCTGCCCTGGGCCCCACAAAATCCTCATCTGCCCCTGCCCATCGCTAGGTTAATGCAAAGCACAAATCAAATGCAATAGACCACCCATACTTTTATTCTGCCTACCTCTGCATGAGCCAATTTTTGGCAAAGCTGAATGATATCACCAGGCTGCCACATGGACCTGAAATATTAGTTGTCTTGAAGGGGAATCATAAAGGCCGTCACAACAAAGCCGCCAGTTGATGAGATGGAGCGGTTACATCGGCCTGCAAAGACAGATTAACGAGGTAATTTTTAAAAAGGACATTTATGTTTGCAATGTTTGCAATGCCCAGGAAATCTCAGCCCAGTGGTCGTGTATTCACAAGCCGGGCCAAGACCAGAAACATTCTGTCCTTTATTATCTCCTGTGTTCCATGGAGCTTCTTACAAATTCAGCTGCTCAGAAACAATGTTACCAGCAGCCTGGATGCTGAAAGGGAAATACTTTACTTTAATTGTATGAGTAATTCCTACAGAAAAGATAATAAAGCCCTAAGTGATTAGTAATTATGATGAGTACAGCAACACGTGCATAACACAGCCACGCATACTTTTATTTCTTGGCTCCCCTATATTGCAAAGGGAAGTCTGCTGCTTATGAGAAGCTAGTTAAACACACAGCACGATGGGCTGGCTGTCGTAATTATACTTTGCCCAGAGATGCTGCTGGGGAGCTTCAAGGTGCTCTTCAAACACAATGTCATCCTCACTGTAATACCCCTATGAGACAGATCAGGACTATCAAGGTAGCTTGGGGAAGCTGGGGCAGAAAGGTTAAACGACATGCCAAAGGCCACTGTTGGAGTCATTGTCAGAGCTCGAAGCAGAATTCCATGTGCCTGGTTTCTAGCACTGTGCTAGGAGTCGGGCCTGACCTCTCTTACAAAGCCAAGAGCACCCAAATTCTGCTCAGCCAATGCCTGCCTTGATAATTTTCCAGAAACCCAAGGGATGAATGGAATTATTTCATGGGATGGTCTGCAGCCTTCAACACAGCTGTAGACCCTGGTGACCAGAGGTCTATGGTCTCAAAGGACTTGTGGGCCATCTGTTGGTATTATGAAGAAGGTGAACAACAGAAATGCCTGGAAGGTATTTGTGCTGACAGCTGCCCTTTAGGCCGGTTCTTTGAATCATGGTTTACAAAGTCTACGTGGTTGGGGGTATAGGCTCAAGGCTCATGCAGGGACTTGACCAGGTGACTTCCGTTGACAAAGGTAGAACCTGAATAACTAGGGTCCTCTTTTCACTGCTTTTGAGCTCTCCTTCTATTCCGGCCACACATTCCAAAAATGACACACAGACCAATGCCACCTGCTGGGAGAATAACGGAGGAGAGGCATATTCTCAGTGTGAGGGAGGCAGAGTGATCTACGGCAGATTAATTGCACAATCTCTCCTCGAGCTGACACAGTTTGAGTGGGGTTGGCACAACGATCAGGACATGAGTGGACTTGACAAATTAGCTGAATGGCCCAGATGCCATGAGCGGCAAGTGGCAGGGGGGTTTTCATTCCTCAGTGGCAGACAAAAAATGCCTATGCCTGTCCCTAAAGATTTTGTTTTTTAATGAGAACCAATGTCTTTCTCTCTTTGAAAAACAAACAAACAAAACCTTATTTTTAGAAAACTACCACTTCCCATTAACCAGAAGTTGGCTGATTTCCTGTAACCACAGGCCAAATGCTACATTAGTGCAATCTATTTGGCTGAAACTTTCGGCTCATAAAAGTCTGGAATTGCAACATTACGGTTCCCACAGCAATCACAGGTGGCGATTATCCTCATTCTGCCGATTTCTGGGACAGAAGGTCTCCCTTCCAAACACAAGGGTTGTGTGTGCACGTGTAAATAAACAAGAGCTTATCTGTTTCTCTTACTGTCTTTTCAGGTTTACCTCTTCTATACCTACCGTTCTGAACAGCTTCTTACCCTGCTACACAATGTGGCACATCACACAATTTATTTCTACTTTGCTCTACTCTTTGTAACAGACATAATTCATGGTACATCCTGCATTATCCTCTCCTTCTGTATATCACATATAATAAATATCACCACAATAAAATGCATCGTTTGTGACATTCCTTATTAATGCCATCTCCTAGCAAAGAGAGATTACAGCGGCTATTATGAATTTATGCGGCTCTCACTTGAGAGACAAACAGGAGGCATACATCACTTTCGGAATAAAGCCCTTCATGTCTGCTGCTGCAATGTCTGTTAGGTGATGGAAACACATACACACACACACACACACACAATTTCCATGCATGCTCATTGCCTTCACCATAGCAAAAATGGCAATCAATATTTTCAGCAAATCAATGCACTCTAAGTGCAATGTTCTCAAGAAAGCAAAGAGGTATAGAAGCGTGTGTGTGTGTGATGTTTCTTCTACACTGAAAGCTGCGACATATGCCCACTTGCTGACACACAGGCCGTGTCCAGACTCAGGGGTTTTTTCGGGAAAAGTAGCCTTTTCCCGAAAAAACTTCCCCTGCGTCCAGACTCAAGCCGCGTTCTTTCGAAATTATTTCGAAAGAACGCGGCTTTTCTTTCGATGGCGGTAAACCTCGTTTCACGAGGAAGAACGCCTTCTTTCGAAAGTTCCTCTTTCGAAAGAAGGCGTTCTTCAATGTAAAGAGGCCGTCTTCGAAAGAGAGCATCCAGACTCGCTGGGTGCTCTCTTTCGAAAAAGCGGATTTCTCTTTCGAAAGATCCGCCTGCAGTCTAGACGCGATCTTTTGAAAGAGGCTCTTTCGAAAGATGCTTTCGAAAGAGCCTCTTTCGAAAGAAGCCTGCAGTCTAGACATAGCCTCAGGGGCTATGTTTACACTGGAGGGTTCTTGCGCAAGAACACATCCACACTGCCACATGCTTTTGCGCAACAGCATCCATGGCAGTGTGAACACTCTCTTGCGCAAGAAAGCTCTGATGGCCATTTTAGCTATAGGGATTTCTTGAGCAAGAAACCCCTGCCGTGCATCCACACTGCCAGCTTGCGCAAGAGCTCCTGCCCAAGAGGGATTACACCGGTTAGAAAAGAACGTAGCTCTTGCGCAAAAAGCCCTCTCTTCCAACGCCGTTCTGTAAATCTTCTTGCGCAAGAGCAGGCGGGCACTGTGGACGCTCTGCGCAAGAACAGCTGTTCTTGTGCAAGAACCCACCAGTGTAGACATAGCCAGGTAGCGTAGGGTTTGGGTTATTCGCGGGGTCCAGTCAGGTTTGTACTTGTGGCAGCTAGCCTGTGGACCCATTGGCCATGTTACTCTGGGGACACTGCTAATTTTAGTGCATTGCTGGATAAAATCTAGTGTGAGTATGTTAGCATGAACTGAGAATCAGACCTGGGCCCTAAGTGTAGATACAGGCTAAGAACCAAGCAGCTCCTTGGCTCCTAAGCCATTCATCAGCAGATCAGTGTGACTTGTGAACATACCAGCTGTTTGTTGTTTTTCAAATTAGCCAGCCTCCAGGCCTTTCTCTCCTGGATCACTGATTTATGAGTGTAGATCAGCTGCAGGAAATGCTAAACAGAAACCATGCAGATACTTGGCCAGGCTTGAAAAGGGCTGTTTCATTTGGAAAAGCTCAGTAATGTTATAGCTGCTGGGGAAACATTCTGAGCTTTGCTTCCAATTTAAGGCATTTGCTCAGAGAGAGGATGCAGAATTGACCTTTAAGTGTCAAATTTGACACTGTCTCACCTGGTTTGATCAAATCCTTGAATTGGTTAACATATTATAACACCAGCTTTCCTTACATCCAAAACTCTATTGACAAAAAGCAAAGTATGGGACACTTCCAGCCCACTCAATTAGCCTAATTAGCACCAGGCCTAAAATTGACAGGTAGTTCCCGCTCTCCCTTCTTATTCTGAGGGTCCCACTTTTTTCTCCACTCGAGATCATCTCACCCGAAGAAGTGGATTTTGCCCACAAAAGCTCATGATGCTATACATGTATATTTGTTAGTCTCTAAGGCTACATCTACATTGGCAGGTTCTTGCGCAAAAACTTGCCGGCTGTCTACACTGCACAAGCGTTCTTCCGCGAGTAAATTTAGTATAGTGTTGTAAAACAGGGCTTCTTCCCGAAGAGTTATTTCTCTCCCCATGACAAATAAGCCCTCTTGTGCAAGAGCTCTTCCACAAAAGGGCAGTGTAGACAGGCAACATGGATTTCTTGCGCAAGAAGCCCCTATGGTTAAAATGGCCATCAGAGCTTTCTTGCTCAAGAGAGCATCCACACTGCCATGGATGCTCTTGCGCAAAAGCACATCTCTTGCACAAAAGGACAGGGCAGTGTAGATGCTTCCTTGTGGAAGATTTTTGCACAAGAACTCTTCCGCAAAAGAGTTTTTGTGCAAGAAGCCGCCAGTGTAGACGTAGCCTAAGAGTTTGTCTGCACTGCAGAGTTTTTCTGGAAAAACAGCTGTTTTTCCAGAAAAACAATATTTACGTCCACACTGCTATTGTGTTCTTTTGCCAGAAAGTCGAAAGAACAGAGGGTTTTTTTCCGCTGGCAGTAAACATCATTCCAAAAGGAAGAAGCCTTTTTCTGACAAAGCTTTTTCAGAAAAAGGCATGTGTGGACGTGGAAGAGAGTGTTGTTTTGAAAGAAGAGGCCTCTAGGAAAAGCACAGGTGCCCTGGTGGCCACTCCGTCCACAGTAATCACAACTGAAATGTGAAATAGCGTTCATTCAGTGTGGATCCTATCTTTCAAAAAAGTACATTGCTTTTTCATTGCGCTTTTGCTCTGTAGATGCTTTCTTTCAAAATAAGTTTTTCTAGAAGATCTCTTCTGGAAAAGAAAATACAGGACTATGTAGCACTTTAAAGACTAACAAGATGGTTTATTAGATGATGAGCTTTCGTGGGCCAGACTTATTCCGAAACAAGCCTGCAGTCTAGACATAGCCTAAGGCACCACAGGACTCCTCATTTTTTTTCTAAAGTTGTTTTTAAAGTTACAGACTAACACGGCTACACCTTTGAGACTTCTGAAAATTGTTGTTTCCTTCTCTTTCCCACCATGCATGTTTAGGTTATAAAGATGAAAGCCTAGTTTCTAATCTAATTTTGCTCCAAGTCTGCTAAAGGGAACATGAGGTTTTATTTATAGGCCAACACGGTTTTAAACCTATTTTGTATTTGGAAAGTCCAATTGTTTCTAGTGGAACATCGGGATTACACAAAATTCTAATAGTCGTTCACGTCAAACTGTAAGAGTTTAGCACAGTTCTTCCTCCATGTAGTCTGGCTTGCTGGAAGAACATGAATAATTAAAATCTGTTGCACAGTGGCTTGTTCATATTTAAATTGTATTAGTGTTGCAAACTGTCTTGAGCAATTTAATATTCATACCTTACATGGTCTTCTTAGAGCTGATACAGCACAGTACCTGATTTAAATTGCTGCTGTCAGTTTTGATTAAAATTTCAGTTGAACACAGTTGCAGGAAAATTAAATTAACATTCTTTCTGAGCAATGCTATATAATTTAATGTAACAATTAATACAACTGAATCATGTAACTGCTAAGAGAGGTTTAAATGCAGCCCAGGATGGGAGGAAGGCAGGAAAACATTGCATTTTCCAATCTAAAGGATGTCAGGACTGGGCAAAGAGAAAGCCAACAAATTGTCAGTGCCATTAAGGAAAGAAAATAAATAAAACCTAACATTTCTATGAGGAAACTCATTTAGCTTTTTAGAGGAAGGAAACAAGCTATCAATAAAAAACTCATGGGGGTCTTTTTTTTTAATTAGGTTAATTTGACATTTTATGGAAGCAAAAAATAATGATTATTATTGTTTTAATTTCTAGCCCTGTTTGACCAGGTAGGGCTTCCCGAGCTGGCTTCTCCAGGGATTTTCTCGTGTCTCTTTTGTTCTTTGCTCCCAAATGTATTTCTGTACAAGGTGCTAATGGAAATGGCAAAAGGTCAAATCTCTCAGCTGCAGTAACTGAGTCACAACACATTAAGCCTTGATCAGGTCCCAGATGATGCCCAAATACACTGAGACTGGCTTCTGATTTTTATCTCTAAGGGCATTGGGATGGTCAAGACAATATCCCCAGTTCCCCTTTGTATGTGTGAGGCTGGCGTGCAGATAAGGCCGGTTTGGCTGATACAAGCCAATAGAAATTTTCACCCAAACTCTGAACCCAGAGTTTCTTTGGGTATGTCTACATTACAAAGTTAATTCGAACTAACAGACGTTAGTTCGAATTAACTTTGATAGGCGCTACACTAGCACTCCGCTAGGTCGAACTTAAGTCAAACTAGCTTAGCGCTTAGTTCGAACTAGGTAAACCTCATTGCACGAGGACTAAGCCTAGTTCGAACTTACTAGTTCGAAATAAGGGCTGTGTAGCCCCTTAATTCGAACTAGTGGGAGGCTAGCCCTCCCCAGGTTTCCCTGGTGGCCACTCTGGCCAACACCAGAGAAACTCTACTGCCCCCCTCCCAGCCCCGGAGCCCTTAAAGGGGCACGGGCTGGCTATGGTGCCCGTGCCAGGTGCAAGCCTGCCAGCACCCAGCCAGCAGACCCTGCACCTGGCATGCCATGAGCCAGCCACCCGATGCCCCCCAGCCCTCCGCCTCTTCCCGGGACCAGGCTGGCGGCTCTCGGGAGCCTGGCCAGGACCGCAAGAGGCGGGCACCCGCCTGGTCTAGTGCAGACATCGTGGACCTCGTCCACGAACTCCACACTAGGCACAGGAAAGTGGCCAGCTAGGGCAGGAGAGCTGCCAGCCTGGCCACCCAGGAGCAGGTTTGCATGAAAATCAAGGTGGTCCACTGAGACCCCCGACCCTGAGCCCTGAGCTTAGAATGGCCGTACTGGGTCAGACCAAAGGTCCATCTAGTCCAGTAGCCTGTCTGCCGACAGCAGCCAACCCTAGGGACCCTGGAGGGGATGGACCAAAGACAGTGACCAAGCCATTTGTCTCATGCCATCCATCTCCAGCCTTCCACAAACTTTGGGCAGGGACACCACTCCTACCCCCTGGCTAATACCACTCCATGGACCCAGCCTCCATGACTTGATCTAACTTCTCTTTAAACTCTGTTCTAGTTCTAGCCTTCACAGCCTCCTGCAGCAAGGAGTTCCACAGGCTGACTCTTTGCTTTGTGAAGAAGAACTTTCTGTTACTAGTTTGAAGCCTGCTACCCATTCCTTTCCTTTGGTGTCCTCTAGTCCTTCTATTATGGGAACTAATGGAGAACTTTTCTTTATGCACCCTCTCCACACCACTCTTGCTTTTATAGACCTCTATCATATCCCCCCTCCGTCTCCTCTTCTCTAAGCTGAAAAGTCCCAGTCTCTTTAGCCTCTCTTCATATGGGACCTGTTCCAAACCCCTGATCATTTTAGTTGCCCTCCCCTCTCCCAGCCTCTCTCTTCCCCTCTCCCACCTCTTTTTCCCAGTTTCCCCCAGTTTTGTTCAATAAAGAAAGATTCTATTTTTGAACACACGTTTTCTTTATTTTGTACATCAGGAAGGGGGGCTAGGGAAGGGTAAGTGGAAGGAGGTGAGGGAGGAATGGGGTACGCGCCCCCGATGGGGAGGACTGGGCTGGCTCTGCAGGCTTCTTGGGGTGGAACCTCTCCTGCAGCCCCCCGATTGCCCCCTCTCCCCTCCGGATGGCAGCCTGTGGCAAGTGCAGCCGGGGTGATGGCCAAGTGCTGTGATGTTCCGCGTGTGGGCACTCAGGGCACTCCAAGCCAGGACTGCTTTGCAAGCGGGGCACCCCTGAGAACTGTCTGTCCGGGGTGGGGGTCGGGTCCCTTTAAGCACAGCCCTCGGCTAGCCTGAGACAGCAGCTCCACGCTCTAAGTCCTCATCTGATGCCCTGCCGGCACTGCTTCACACCCCTTAATTACACCCCTTAACTACACACCCCTTAATTCGAACTAGCTAGTTCGAACTAGGCTTAATCCTCGTGGAATGAGGATTACCTAGTTCGAACTAAGCGCTCCGTTAGTTCGAATTAAATTCGAACTAACGGAGCGCTAGTGTAGCACCTATGAAAGTTAGTTTGAACTAACTTTGTAGTGTAGACATACCCAAAGGGAGTATTATTGTCATTTTATAGATGGAAAGTTGAGGCCCAGACAGATTAAGAGACTTCCCCAGGTAATGAAGGGAATCAGTAGCAAAGCTGGAGATGGAATCCAGGCCTCCTGAATTGTATCAAGTGACTTCCTCACAGAACCAGCCTTCTCAGCCCTGGTTTGATAGGAGCTGGAACAACCTAACTACAACTAGAGAGATTTGGGTCGGACACAGAGTTGGCTCTGTTCTGTCATACCAGCACAGAGATGCAAATTTCAAGCCCACGGTATTTCTGGTGTTGTTCTCTTTCTCATTTAGATTATAAACTCCATAGGGCAGGGCCCTTGTCTTCACACCTGTCTGGCAAAGTGCCATACCCATCAATGATGCAGAGAGTATAGATTGATCATAGAGAAGCAGTAAAGTTGCCACATTTGGGATCTTGCTCCAGTGACATCTTGGACTTATAAACTACTAATGCCCATACTTTAGTGTAGGGCACTAGAAGGGTCTGCTAAGGAACCAAAAAAAGATGTGAAGATGATAAAGGCTGAAATCCTTCCCCTGAAGAAAGCTCTCCACGACACACCTCCGACTGCCACAGTTTAAGAAACACTGATCTAGATCATCCCTGAGAGATGTTTATCTAACTGGCTCTTAAACATCTCCAATGAATGACAGAGATTCCACAACCTCCCTAGGCAATTTATTTAATTGTTTAACCACCCTGACAGGTAGGAAGTTTTTCCCAATGTCCAGCCTAAATCTCCCTTGCTTTAATTTAATCCCATTGCCTCTTCTATTCTCAGAGACCAAGGAGAACTATTTTTCCTCCCTCCTCCTTGTAACACTCTTTTAGATACCTGAAAAGTGCTATCATGTCCCCTCCCAGTCTAACTAACTAAACAAGCTCTATTCTTTCAGTCTTCCCTCATTGGTCATGTTTTCTGGGCCTTTAATAATTTTTTTACTCTTCTCTGGACCCTCTTCAAATTCTCCACATCTTTCCTGAACGAACTGTTGTGCCCAGAACTGGACACAATATTCGAATTGAAGCCTAATAAGTGCAGAGTAAAGCGAAAGAATGACTTTTCACGTTTTGCTCACAACACTCCTGTTAATACATCCCAGAGTCATGTTTGCTTTTTTTGCAACAGTGTCACACTGTTGACTCATATTTAGCTTGTGGTCCACTATGATCCTTATATCCCTTTCTGCAGTACTCCTTCCTAGACAATCATTTCCCCTTCTGTATGTGTGAAAATGATTGTTTCTTTCTAAGTGCAGTACTTTGCATTTATCCTTATTAAACTTCATCCTATTACCTCAGACCATTTCTCCAGATCATTCTGAATTATGACCCTGTCCTCCAAAGCAGTTGCAACCCCTCCCACATAGTATCATCTGCAAACTTCATAAGCATACTCTCTATGACAATATCTAAATTGTTGATGAAGAACAGAACCAGCCCCAAAACTGACCTTTGAGGAACGCCGCTTATTATGCCTTCTAGCATGACTGTGAGCCATTAATAACTACTCTCAGAGAATGGTTATCTAGTCATTTATGAACCCACTTTATACTAGCGCCATCTAGGGTGTATTTTCCTAGTTTACAGCCCCTCCCCGAGTTACGAACGAGTTACGGACCAAACACTTGGCCGTAACTTAATTGGTTCGTAACTCAGACCCCATTGAGTTACATAGTGACCATGCTGTTCATAAGCACGGGTCGCATTCGTAACTCGAGGACCGCCTTTATGACCATTCCATAGGAGCTTTGGTCGTAAATGCGAACAGTTGTAAGTCGACCATTCGCAACTCAGGGACCGGCTGTATTGATAAGAAGGTCATGAGAGACTGTATGAAATGCTTTACTAAAGTCTAGGTATACCACCTCTACCACTTCCCCCTTATCCACAAGACTTGTTATCCTATCAAAGAAAGCTATCAGACTGATTTGACAGGATTTGTTCTTTACAAATCCATGCCGGCTGTTACTCCTCACCTTATTATCTTCCACATGTTTGCAGATGAATTCCTTAAGTACTTAGCATATTAGCTTGACTGGCACAGAAGTTAAGCTGACTAGTCTGTAGTTTCCTGGGTTGTTCTTATTTCCCTTTTTATAGATGGACACTATATTTGCCCTTTACCAGTATTCTGGACTCTCTCCTGGCTTCATGTAAAGATCAAGTGGGAACTACATGAGGCCTGTATCTCTTGCTGATACTCTGGCCTGGGATGGATTTCATATCAGTCTGGCAGAATCTTATTAATGGATTGTTTATTCAATTAATTTTGTCCAGTGCCTGTGAAAAAAAATCATGTGTAGATGTATTTTTCCACTGTCCATCAACAAAGTTGCATGAATCAAATAACATTTGTCAAATACATTATTCATGATAGGTTTTTTCTTTCATTTGTAAATAATTCATTCACAAATATCTGTCCTGGAGCAAATAGTGTGATACATTCTGCTCAGTTTTGGGGAGGCTTTTGCTGTTTTCCACATTTTTGTGCCTCCACATTTTTCACCTGCCATAGATGTTTTCCAGAATTGCCTCTGCCATACAGAAAGCACGTGAAAAAACATTTGGTCTTTTTTGTAGTGGTTGGTTTTGCTCGCTTTTTTCCCTTTTTGGCATTCTTTTCACTTTCAATTCATGTCATTTGAAAATGGGGTGTTTTTCACTGAAAAGATTCCCTATCGTAGCAGTTTTGCCATTGGCAGGCTGGTGCTGCTTTATGAAAGCATGTGTTTTGGAGAAAAGAAAGCCCATTCTTTGAGGGTGGCATCAATAACATTGCAACTTTCTGACCCTGATTATGGTTACGCCAGGCCCTAGCGGAGATCAGAGTCCCATTGTGCGGTTGCTGCACATGCCCAGAGAGGCAGCCCGTCCTGAAAAAACTGACCATTCTAATATACAGGACAGACAAAGGGTGCAACAAGCTATTCTAAAAAATGCAACATGTTCCCTTTTTGCTATAGAGATTGTTAGCTGCACTTTATACACACATTGTATTCCTAGTGGGTTCCAAGCCCCCAACGCTCATTAAATATGTAGCTTGGAGTGATAAAAGACCTTGACTATTTCAAGTGCACAAGGCTCTCCGCTCTCTGTTCTTCTTTCAGACCCTTCCAACTGGCATCAGCACGGCGGCTTTTTGCATGTGCGTCTAAACACGTTACAAAGGTTTGCTTTCCATACACTGGTCTGACAACTTGAATAACACAGTTTAACTGTTACATTAAAGGGCCTTTGGACATTAAATTCAGAAAAAAAACATGCACCCCTTGCTGTTTGCAAAAATGGCTTGAGGCAAAGCCTCCAGAAGACATCTGTGAGATGCAGCAAGATCCAAACAAAACCCTCTGTCGCTCCCCAGTAGCACAGGGGCTGGGGGCTGTCTGGAACTCTCTTTTGGGGACTGCTCGGAGTCTAATGTCATCAGCAGCCATTTGCAAATTGTTTACATGCAGGGCTGGGCCCAGAGGCAGTTTTTCGGAGATGAATTATTCAGCGATTATATTAGTAACAAACTTTCCGAAAATGTCAGGAAAGCTATGCGGGGAATGTTAACTGTTCCCAAAGCAGAGAACTTCACCAACTGGACCCTCAGGGCTCTCTCATCAGTGCCCTCACTGTTATCTCCAGTGTTGTCTTTAATACACAGGCTCTATAATCACAGCATCTCCTGCGTCATACCTAGGAAATGCCATGCCAATCTCCTGTGCACAAGGCTCAGTCAACACCTGAGCTTAGCCAAAGATAGGGAGGGGCTAAAGCCTCAGCTTGTGAAAATCAGCATAGCTCCATGGACGTCAATATACACACAGGGCCCTAAAGTCAATTGGCAACATTGATTTCCAGGGGATGAGGTGCTGGCCTGCTGAGTGTGACATCTGATTGGTTTACACAGTTCGGAGTGGCGTAGGAGGGGAGACGCGAAGCTAATGAGCAACATGCATGGAAACCAGACGGATGTATGGGCCCGATTCACGCTCCTTTCCCTCCGGCATGAATGCGGGATCTTCTTTCAAAGCAGCAGCTCACTTTCTGTGTTTCTGAATTACAGAAGATGCCCAGAGTGATTTGCTCAGTAAAGAACTAATGAGTCTGGCCCAGGCTGTCCATGCTGCTCAGCGGGCAGGAAGGACTCAAGACTTTATATCTCTGGAGCAGGGACTTGTGTAGCTCCCATTGCTGAATTATCTCAACGCTTCCCATTTTGTCTCTTACCACTGCATGATGTGATTCTCATGCTGGGGAAGGAGGGACCACCAGGAAATGGGGAGAAGCGCTGCTGCTGTTTTAATTTATCCTATTCCCCCTGACCACCACAAACAGGAGTCCATTACAGACAAATGTACAGGTGGGAGGGCTAGAACCAACACTTCCTTTTCCAGAGGGTGGACATTTGAAACTCTCTACATTGGGACTTTCTGGTCCAGCAACATCTGTGGTCCAGCAGGACCACAGATGTTCCAGGAGCAGAGTCCCAGGGAAGGGCTGATGGCTGGAAGCTCTGTCAATGGGCAAGGCAACAGTCTGCCAAACATGGTACATGACCACGGGGTTGCCCAGTGGGGCTGGGAGACTGGCGCATAGCTGCAGGGCTGCCAGGCAGGGCTGGGAAGCCCAGTGGGGCCAGGGCTGTGGGGCCAGTGGCAGGGAGGAGCAGGCTGGGAGGCTGGAAGCCATGCCAGGGTTGGGGGAGCAGCCAACCCTGATCTTCTCTAGTCCAGCAAAATCCCTCATCCAGGACCAGTCAGGTTCCAAGAGCTCTGGACCAAATAGATTCAACCTGCATTCTGATCTCTTTTACCAGTGACTAGAGAAATGTATTGAACATTTTGGTCAATGACAGGGGAAAAGAGATAAAATCACCCCTGAGAATGTTTGCAGAAGGCAGAAAGACAGAGGGCAGAAAGACTGGGGGGAGGAGTGGTAAATAATGAAGAGAGAGAACAGGGGACAAAGAACAACCTGGATCGTTTGGTAAGCATAGGTCTGAGAAGTAAAGGTGTGTGTGCTTCAGCCTTTGTGCCCTGCATGGCCTTGTTCCAGGGCCACGGTCACAGCCTGGGCTACCAGCCACCAGGATTATACAACTAGCAAGACAGCATGTAGGCCAGAACTCTTAATCCTGGACAGCAGAGTCTCTGGAAAAGACTTGAGGGTCATGGCGGATAATTAACTGAACACAAGCTCCCTGGAGAGCAAGAATTAGTGCAGTCTCTGGCCTGAACTATGCAGCACGGCAGATGAGATGATCCCGGTGGACGCTTTTGATCTTAAAATCTTTAAATCCATTAAAATTCTGTCACACACAATGTAGAGAAGCCGTGCTAGGGAGGAATTGCTCTGTGCCCTTGCTCTGCTTAATGTCTGGGGCTGGCGTGCGGCTCATGGGCTGGTGGCCTGAGGCCTGGTGAAGCTCACCCTTGTGCTCCCTGTTCTTGTGTTCTCAGGGGCTCGTCCTTTCATAGAATCAGAATCCTAGAACTGGAAGGGACCTTGAGAGGTCATCAAGTCCAGTCCCCAGCCCTCACTGCAGGACCAAGCACTGTCTAGACCATCCCTGACAGATGTCTGTCTAGCCTGCTCTTAAATATCTCCAGTGATGGAGATTCCACAACCCCCCTAGGCAATTTATTCCACCCTGACAGTTAGGAAGTTTTCCCTAAAATGCAACCTAAACCTCCCTTGCTGCAATTTAAGCCCATTGCTTCTTGTCCAATTGTCAGAGGCCAAAGAGAATAATTTTTCTCCCTCTTCCTTGTAACACCCTTTTAGGTATTGAAAGCTGCCATCATGTCCCCTCTCAGTCTTCTCTTTTCTAAACTAAGCCCAATTCTTTCAGTCTTCCCTCATAGCTCATGTTTTGTAGACGGTTAATCCTTTTTGTTGTTCTACTCTGGACCTTCTCCAATTTCTCCACATCTTTCTTGAAATGTGGTGCCCAGATCTGGACACAATCTTTCAACTGAGGCCTAATCTAGGATTACCATATTTGAACTTTCAAAAAAGAGGACACTCCCGATTGGGTGTGTATCTGTAACAGTATCTATCAACTCACGCTGTATTATTGTGGTATATAGTATATAGTATATAGCAGTGCTTTTTTTGTGATGGTACGCACCCTGGGAGCGAGCACGCATGCCAAACTGAATGGAAGTGGCAATTAAAGGGACCACGACTACCTTTTTTCTTTTTTTTTTCCTTGACAAAGCCCTAATACAGGCATTTTTTTTAAACAAAAAATAAAAGCACGGGTATCTAGTATATAACACATTAATAAAATGTGAGTTGTTAAATACTGATACTTCCTCTCACGAGTGTCCTCTTTTTTGAAAGTTGAAATATGGTAACCCTAGCATAATCAGCACAGAGTAGAGAGGAACAATGACTTCTCATGTCTTGCTCACAACACTTTAATAAAAGAGTCCCATTTCATACTATGTTACGTTACCAGCTCCTATGTGCAGCTTGCTCAAGGAGGTGCCTGATTTACCAAGTGGCTTATTAGATTTTCCAGACACTGCTGCCTAAATAGATGTTGTGAATTACCCGCAGATAGAGCTGCTGTGTGAAACAAACATCGGCCAAGTGGCCTGTCAAGAAAAAAATCCTCATCTCCTTGAACGAATTCAATCATGAGAACAGGCAACAAGAGCAATGAATCCAGGGACGGGGCTTCACAAGAGCAGAACTAAGGCTTGTGATCAGAGCTGGCTGGTGCGCTTTAGGAGCTGGGCTGTAGTTTGTAGGCCACTCCCACAAACTTAGACTGCACAGCAATTGCACCACAATGCCTTGGTGAGAGAATTAGCAGGGGAACATAATGGCAGACCCAGGGTGTCTTCGCTATTGTGCTGTTGAGTGCAAAATAACTTCATCTCTTCCTCACTTGACTCAGAAGCCCCCAAGGTTAGGAGTCAAAGGCATACCTCAGAATAGGGCAGCAGTAGGACACAGTCCTGACCTTCTCCTCAGAGAAGAATTTCACCCCATAGCTCCCACACTACTAACCCAAATCCCTTAATTCACCTTAGCTCCTCATATTATGGACTCTGAAGCATTAAGCCCCCGAGGGAAGAATTTATACTATTCCCATGCAGGACCCACTGGATTGGGCCTTGCAGGCCCTCTTCTGCCTTGGGAGTGGCATATAGCTGCCTCAGTGGGTGTTTGCCCAGTGCTTGTCATGTAGATTCATACCCTGCTCCTTCCATTTGTCCCCATGGACCAATAGCACCGCAAAGGCGTGTAAAGCCAACAGACCCTGGTTGTCAGCAGGTGAGATTGAACCTGGGACCTGAGGGACTAAAGCCATAAGCCTCTATCCTCATGAGTTAAAAGCCCGTTGATTCTTACCTAAGGCTGTACAGCAGATTTCCTTCTCCCTTCTCAGTGCCTCTGGGTTACAGCTGCATGAATGGTCCAGGAGCAGGCCTGGCCCCTTTCCTCAGCTTGATGTTGGCTCACGGGACGGTCATTTTAGTCCTTGTGGAGACAGCAACTCTCTGCTGACCTACTCCTGCCTGGGCCATACTGACACATCCTAGCCCTGTATAGATACAGACCCACTGAAAAAAGTCCCAGGATGCAGGTACTGGGAGAGGCAAAGAAGCTGCTTTTCTCCCTGTAATGGGCATTTCTTGGCTTATGTAAAAGCGTTCAAATTCCTCCTCCCTAAAATTATTGCCTGGCTCTTCTCATCTTGTGGAAAGTGTCTTGTCCTGTCTCCCTCTGCTCCTTCCGATGTCTTTCCTCCAGAACACACCAGCTGAACATTCTTGCCTTAGGTCTTTAATAAGAGGAATTTTGCCACAGCTTATTATCACTAAAATTAAATGTCACCTTGGGTTTTCCTTGCTCGCTTTAGCAAACCCTGCTGCTGTCTTCTGCAGCTATAAAAGTGAACTTTATGGCTCTCTGCTCCCCATTCCTTTACTATTATAGGAAAAGGGAAAATACTTTTTATTTCATTTTTTTAAGTTCAGCAGGAATGGAGGGGCTGCCGCATACTCAGGGCATAGGGACTCTTTGGGAAAACTGCATAACCCTTTACGATGGATACAGACTAGGTTGCTCATATTCTAAAAAAAATAATTAAATAAAATGGGGGTGGGGAGGGAGGGGAGGAAAATACAGACATCTTATTGATTTGCAAGCCTCTGGGACTTTCCTCCACTTGTTCACGATGAAGAGACTATTAACCTACAAAGCATTTCAAGCTGCCCTGCTTTTCCTGCCTGGATCCTAAAACTGAGGAATGTTTATTCATGAAAACAAGGCAGTATTGCGTTGTTTTTAACTTTGAAAGAAGCTGGTTGGTGGGAAAGAGAGAAACTTCACAGCTCTCTTGATGTCTAGGAGAATGGACAGCATGCGGATGAGTATCCCAGAGTCCAGAAACTGCATCCAAAGGGTATGTCTACACTACCCCGCTAGTTCGAACTAGCGGGGTAATGTATGCATACCGCACTTGCTAATGAAGCCCGGGATTTGAATTTCCCGGGCTTCATTAGCATAAGCGGGGAGCCGCCATTTTTAAATCCCCGCTGCTTCGAACCCCGTGAAACGAGGTGTACCGGTAGTTCGAAATAGGCACCCTAGTCCGAACTACCTAGTTCGAGCCCCGTGTAGCCGCGCTGCATGGGGTTCGAAGCAGCGGGGATTTTAAAATGGCGGCTCCCCGCTTATGCTAATGAAGCCCGGGAAATTCAAATCCCGGGCTTCATTAGCAAGTGCGGTATGCATACATTACCCTCCTAGTTCGAACTAGGAGGGTAGTGTAGACATACCCAAAGTTATTTAAACCCTTTGCACCAGAAATCCAATGGGAATGGGGCTCTCCTATTTCCTGGCATTCGCCTGGTTGAAAATAATTTTCATTGGGCTGGTCTTCCTCTGGAGAGGAGCCACACCAAAGTCAACGAGCCCCACTGAAGTCAAAGAGTCCGTTCCTTGGAGGTGGGGTGGTGTCTTAGGATGGTGCCAGTCTGACTTAGAGAGATGCAGAGAATGAAAATAAATCAATAGAGGTAGACGTTACAGTACCTGCCATTTTCAACCCCCTACAGCAGGGGTGGGCAATAAGCCAGAGGCAGTGCGCTGGGGTTAGCCCCTGGCGGGCTGACAGCACTTTATTTACCTGTGCAGGTAAAGCCGCTCGCAGCTCCCATAGGCCATGGATCGCAGTTACTCTAAACCCAGCCACCATCCTCCACCCCAAGGGGAACGGCCTGAGCAGAACCCCAGAAGCAGATTACTGCTGAGTGACAGCAGTCCTCTTTCTCTTCTCGCTCAGAATTGTAGGTCTCCTGCCCAGTGCTGCTCAGTGAGGCCGGCTCCTGATAGCCCAGGGAATGAGCCCCATGCATGCAGGGAAACCCACAATGCTGGATTCACTGGGTGAATTCCCAATGACCTGTATTGGACAGGTGGTCAGACTAGACCATAGATTCCTAAACTGGGGGTGCACCCCCCTGGGAGGGCATGAGTAAATTCCAGGGGGGGCATGAGGTTAAGAAATTCAGAAAATGAATGGATGGAGTGTCTTGGGCAGACTTCAAAATGGCCACCTTAAAAGGGCAATGCCTACTCTGCTCTTAAAAGGGCAACCTTTTGTTTTTGTTTAGGTCAACAACTCTCCCCCCCCCTTTTTTTTTCACTGGTCCCAGGAATTAAAGTAGCTGTGACTGTTTTTCGGCCCCAGTCAGTTCCTTTTTTTTTCTCATCAAGTTTTGCTGCTATTTTTTGGAGGGTGTGTGTGTGAGGGTTTGTCAAAAATAAAAAAGGGAGCATAATGCACAAAAGTTTGGGAACCACTGGACTAGACACTCTCTGAGTCCATGATTGGGGAACTGGGCTGGCCTTATATTATTTTACAAGATTCCCCCTTGCTGGAAGGCACAATATTACCAGTCATGGTCTTGCCTTTATGCCGATAGCTGTTCACGCTCTGCTGTCTGAGTTTTGGTGCTATGCTTCTGGGTTATTATAGGGTGTTTGGAAAATCCTAACTCAGATCTCTCTTGCTGTTTCATTTTCAGGAGGATTCTTCAAGCCTCCTCCCCTCCCTGAAAGAATACGGCTCCTTTCCCCCCCAAACAAATGATTTGGATTCTTTTGAAGATGTTTTGCCAGCATCCAGATCAAGCTGGGTTCATTTTTAATGGCATATTTATGTTCCCTCTTACACAGCTGCGCTTGGAGTGTTTTGATACTTCAAGAAGAAAGGGCTTACTAACTCAAAATAAGGCACTGGAAATTAAATAAAAGCTACCCTGACTAAAGAAGTTATTTTCTGCTTTCATTAATATGTTCTGTAGGATTAGATCTGGATTGACTTCCAATTAGCTATGATAGTCTTCAGTCAAGGCCAAGATACTGTACCAGCCACTATACCTTTTAATTAGCCAGAAGTGTTGTTTCTTCAGCTGTTGACAGCTGCTAAGTGGTTTTCCTCACAAAAACTATTCGGTGTTTGCAGGAAGCTATGGGGAACTGAAGCAAAGAGGTATCAGAGGGTATGTCTAGACTACATGCCTCTGCCAACAGAGGCATGTAAATTAGACTACCCGACATAGTCAATGAAGTGGGGATTTAAATATCCCCCGCGTCATTAAAATAAAAATGGTTGCCACGCTGTGCCGGCTCAGCTGATCAGCGCGGCAGTCAAGAGGCGGATCGGTCGACAGGGAATGTCTTTGTTGACTGCTCCTATAAACCTCGTTTCACAAGGCATAAGGGAGCGGTCGACAATCTGTTGACCGATTTGTGTCTTGACTGCCGCACCGTGCTGACGATCAGCTGAGCCGGCACAGTGTGGTGGCCATTTTTATTTTAATGAAGCGGGGGATATTTACTATGTTGGGTAGCCTATTTTACATGCCTCTGTCACAGACGCATAGACTTTAAGGTTAGAAGGGACCATTATGATCATCTAGTCTGACCCCCTGCACAACGCAGGCCACAGAATCTCACCCACCCACTGCTAGAATAATCCTCTCACCTATATCTCAGATACTGAAGTCCTCAAATGATGGTTTAAAGACCCCAAGATGCAGAGAATCCTCCCGCAAGTGACCCATGACCCGTGACCCATGCTACAGAGGAAGGCGAAAAACCTCCAGGGCCTCTGCCAATCTACCCTGGAGGAAAATTCATTCCCAATCCCAAATATGGTGATCAGATGAACCCTGAGCATGTGGGCAAGATTCACCAGCCAGACACCCAGGAAAAGTTCTCTATAGTAACTCCTATCTTCCCACCATTGACCTATTTACCACTGATCATGAATGGTCAATTAATTGCCAAGATCATGTTATCTCACCAAACCATCCCCTTCATAAGCCCATCTAGCTTAATCTTGAAGCCAGATAGGTCTTTTGCCCCCACTACTTCCCTTGGAAGGCTGTTCCAGAACTTCACTCCTCTGATGGTTAGAAACTGCCTAATTTCAAGTCTAAACTTCCTAATAGCCAGCTTATATCCATTTGTTCTTGTGCCCACATTAGTATTGAGCTTAAATAATTCCTCTCCCTCCCTGGCATTTATCCCTCTAATATATTTAAAGAGAGCAATCGTATCTCCCCATAGCCTTCTTTTGGTTAAGGTAAAGTCTAGACATACCCAGAGTGTTGTGGAGTGTAAAAAAAGTTCACCATGTCCTAGATTTACTGTAAAATAGTATTTAGAATTATCTATGGGCCAAATCCTGGTAATCTCTTGGCTCGTGTTACTTGGGGGAAGGAGACTCATTGAGCAGGGGATGGGAAGGGGTGGAGCAGGGCAGAACAGTGGTGGAGCTTGGGGGAAGTGGTGGGGGGAGTGGGGGCAGGAGTGAAGCAGAGGCAAGGCAGTTGCGGGAGGGTTGCTCCAGGACCCCCTAGGTATGGCCCTGAGTCTGTTTCAGCAAAATCCACAAGGAGTCCTATGGCACCTTCAAGACTAACACATTTATTTGGGCACCAGCTTTCCTGGACTGGAGCCCGCTTCTGCCCAAATAAATTTCTTAGTCTTTAAAGTGTAGCCATGGTAGCATAGGCAATGGCTGAGTTCGTATCCACAGGGTCCAGGCAGGTTTGTGCTCAGGATGACTAGCCTGTGTCCCCACTTGTTGCTGCACGTTCTACCCCTGCTCACTAGTATTTTTAACACTTTCTCTCAATGCACGCTCGTGCAAGCATGTGAGAGAGAGCTGGGAAACATCCCCCCGCCTCAGTGCCAATCCGAACAATTCCCTGACGGGTCATTTCATGGCACAAGGCTGAAGCACCATGAAAGTCTCACTCGCCTTTTATTTTGAGCATGGACGTGGTAGACAGTTCTTGGGTTGGCACCCTGTGGAGGAGCAGGAGACGGGGAGTTGATCCTGAAGGGTTTGGTGAGTTTTATTGCTGTCCAATGAGAAAACAAGCCCTCTTGGTCAGGGCTGACCCCAGCATTCTGGGCTGATAAGGTTTACACCATCAGCTGCTGGGGTTTTCGGTTGGCAGCTTCTCATCCAAAATGTCGTTTACAAACACACCTCTCTCATCCCACACCAGTCGAAGCCAGGTCTGTCTGCCAGAAGAGCAGACAAACCTGTTCTGGGACCTGAGAGAGCTCGGTTCAATTCCTGACTCTACCACAGGCGCCCCATACATCTCTGGCATTGAGGGTGGTCCCAGAATTAGGGAATCAGCTGGGGACTTGAAAACTTGGGTTCAGGGCCCCCTTTTTGCAGCAGGCTCTGTCTCTCCACTCCCCCTGCTATACAACAAGGTGAATATCTCCTTGCCCATTTGGACTGTAAACTCTTTGGGGAAGGGACCTATGTTCCGTGCAAGCTGTGCACTTGTGCGGCTGCTCAGGAGAAATTCCAATGCCACTCAGCAAATTCACAGAGTACTCACAGCTGTGTTTTGTGTGGTGCACATAACCACATGCCTTGGTGCACATAAAAATTATTCTGCACATGGATCAAAAAAATCCGGACATAGATGGAAAAGATTAGAGGGAACACTGGCAGGGACTGTCTCCTAGGGTATGTCTACACTACAGCACTAGAATCATAGAATAATAGGATCATAGAATAATAGGACTGGAAGGGACCTCAAGAGGTCATCGAGTCCAGCCCCCCGCCCTCAAGGCAGGACCAAGATCCGTCTACATCATCCCTGACAGATGTCTATCTAACCTGTTCTTAAATATCTCCAGAGAGGGAGATTCCACCACCTCCCTTGGCAATTTATTCCAATATTTGACCACCCTGACAGTTAGGAATTTTTTCCTAATGTCCAATCTAAACCTCCCCTGCTGCACTTTAAGCCCATTACTCCTTGTCCTGTCCTCAGTAACCAAGAGGAACAAATTTTCTCCTTCCTCCTTGTGACACCCTTTTAGATATTTGAAAACCACTATCATGTCCCCCCTTAATCTTCTTTTTTCCAAACTAAACAAGCCTAGTTCATGAAGCCTGGCTTCATAGGTCATGTTCTCTAAACCTTTAATCATTCTTGTCGCTCTTCTCTGTACCCTTTCCAATTTCTCCACATCTTTCTTGAAATGTGGTGCCCAGCACTGGACACAGTACTCCAGATGAGGCCTAACTAGTGCAGAGTAGAGCGGCAGAATGACTTCACGAGTTTTGCTTACAACACACCTGTTGATACAACCTAGAATCATATTTGCTTTTTTTGCAACAGCATCACACTGTTGACTCATATTCAACTTGTGGTCCACTATGACCCCTAGATCCCTTTCCGCCATGCTCCTTCCTAGACAGTCGCTTCCCAGCTTGTATGTATGGAACTGATTGTTCCTTCCTAAGTGGAGCACTTTGCATTTCTCTTTATTAAACCTCATCCTGTTTACCTCTGACCATTTCTCTAACTTGCTAAGGTCATTTTGAATTATGTCCCTATCCTCCAAAGAAGTTGCAACCCCACCCAGTTTGGTATCATCTGCAAACTTAATAAGCGTACTCTCTATCCCAATATCTACATCATTGATGAAGATATTGAACAGTACGGGTCCCAAAACAGACCCTTGAGGAACTCCACTTGTTATCCCTTTCCAGCAGGATTTAGAACCGTTAACAACAACTCTCTGACTACGGTTATCCAGCCAATTATGCACCCACCTTATCGTGGCCCTATCTAAGTTATATTTGCCTAGTTTATCAATAAGAATATCATGCGAGACCGTATCAAATGCCTTACTAAAGTCTAGGTATATGACATCCACCGCTTCTCCCTTATCCACAAGGCTCGTTATCCTATCAAAGAAAGCTATCAGATTAGTTTGGCATGACTTGTTCTTCACAAACCCATGCTGGCTATTCCCTATCACTTTATTACCTTCCAAGTGTTTGCACATGATTTCCTTAATTACCTGCTCCATTATCTTCCCTGGGACAGACGTTAAACTGACCGGTCTGTAGTTTCCTGGGTTGTTCTTATTCCTCTTTTTATAGATGGACACAATATTTGCCCTTTTCCAGTCTTCTGGAATCTCCCCTGTCTGCCATGATTTTTCAAAGATCATAGCTAAAGGCTCAGATACCTCCTCTATCAGCTCCTTGAGTATCCTGGGATGCATTTCATCAGGACCTGGTGACTTGCTGACATCTAACTTTCCTAAGTGATTTTTAACTTGTTCTTTGTGTATCCTATCTTCTAAACTTACCCTCTCTCTGCTTGTATTCACTACGTTAGGCACACCTCCAGACTTCTCGGTGAAGACCGAAACAAAGAAGTCATTGGGCATCTCCGCCATTTCCAAGTTTCCTGTTACTGCTTCTCCCTCCTCACTAACCAGTGGGCCTACCCTGTCCTTGGTCTTCCTCTTGCTTCTAATGTATTTATAAAAGGTCTTCTTGTTTCCCTTTATGCCTGTAGCTAGTTTGATCTCATTTTGTGCCTTTGCCTTTCTAATCTTGCCCCTGCATTCCTGTGTTGCTTGCCTATATTCATCCTTTGTTATTTGTCCTAGTTTCCATTTTTTATATGACTCCTTTTTTATTTTGAGATCATGCAAGATCTCCTTGTTAAGCCAAGCTGGTCTTTTGCCATATTTTCTATCTTTCGTACACAGCGGAATTGTTTGTTTTTGGGCCCTTAACAACGTCCCTTTGAAATACTTCCAACTCTCCTCAGTTGTTTTTCCCTTCAGTCTTGCTTCCCATGGGACCTTACCTACAAGTTCTCTGAGCTTATCAAAATCTGCCTTCCTGAAATCCATTACCTCAATTGTGCTGGTCTCCCTTCTACCTTTCCTTAAGATCATGAACTCTATTATTTCATGATCACTGTCCCCTATACTGTCTTCCACTTTCAAGTTCTCAACTAGTTCCTCCCTATTTGTTAAAACCAAATCCAGAACAGCTTCTCCTCTGGTAGCTTTTTCAACCTTCTGAAACAGAAAGTTGTTTCCAATGCAGTCCAGAAACTTATTGGATAGCCTGTGCCCCGCTGTGTTAGTTTCCCAACATATGTCTGGATAGTTGAAGTCCTCCATCACCACCAAATCTTGGGCTTTGGATAGTTTTGTTAATTGTTTAAAAAAGGCCTCATCCACCTCTTCCACCTGGCTAGGTGGCCTGTAGTAGACTCCTAGCATGATATCACCCTCACTTTTTACCCCTTTTAGCTTAACCCAGAGACTCTCTACACAGCTGTCTCCTACGTTCATCTCCACTTCAGTCCAAGTGTGTACATTTTTAATATACAAGGCAACCCCTCCTCCCTTTTTTCCCTGTCTGTCCTTCCTGAGCAAGCCATACCCTTCCATACCAACATTCCAATCATGCATCCCATCCCACCAGGTTTCTGTAATACCAATGATATCATAGCTGTATTTATTTGTTAGCAATTCTAGTTCTTCCTGCTTATTACCCATACTTCTCACATTTGTATATAGGCATCTAAGATACTGATTTGATCTTGCCTCCCTGTTGTGCCCTGACCCTCCTTTCTCCTTGCCATTATAGGCCGTAGTCCCCCCCATTTCCAGGCGGGTGCCCACCTCTTGTGGCCCCGGGCAGGCTCCTGGGAGCCGCCAGCCTGGTCCTGAGAAGAGGCGGAGGGCTGGGTGACAGCGGGTGGCTGGCTCGTGCTGTGCCAGGTGCAGGGTCTGCTGGCTGGGTGCTGGCAGGCTTGCACCTGGCACGGGCACCGTAGTCAGACCATGCCCCTTTAAGGGCTCCAGGGCCGGGAGGGGGGCAGAAGAGTTTCCCTGGTGGTGCCCAGAGTGGCCACCAGGGCAAGCTGGGAAGGGCTAGCCTCCCACTAGTTCGAATTAAGTAGCTATACAGCCCTTAATTCAAACTACTTAATTGGAATTAGGCGTTAGTCCTCGTAGAATGAAGTTTACCTAGTTCGAATTAAGCCCTCCGCTAGTTCGAATTAAGTACGAACTAGTGGTTTGCATGTGTAGCGCCTATGAAAGTTAATTCGAACTAACAGCTGTTAGTTTGAATTAACTTTGTAGTGTAGACATACCCTGACAGCGTGCCTGCAAAGTATGGCACACACCGGAGTCTCTGGGAGCTGTTGTAACATACAGTAATTATAATAATAAAGAGGAACAGGTCTCTAGAGCTAGTCAGAGGCTAGTAGATGACCAAGTTATTCAGCAAATAGAGGTTTTGCACTGAATAATTTATGTAATGAATATTTCAGCAGCTCTCTTTACAGCTAGAACCTTATTGGAGAAGGGGTGGCTAACACTCTGCCGGAATGCAATACTGGAGAACACAGCACATAATTTAATTCCCTTATTGCCATCTCATTCCTCGAGAACACAGTTTAACCTCCGAGCCAGGAATGGAATATGTGTGCACATGCATTAATAGGTAAAGGATGGCTTCAGGGCAGATCATGTAGATTATTCTAATAAAGGTTCTGAGCCTGGTTAACCTGAGCGCGAGCGTTGACAGACAGGAGAAGTCTGCCCAGAAGCAGAGGAATGTACCTCCTCGCCTTTTTAAAGACCTCTTTTCTCGGGTGCACCTTGTAAAAGGAAGTTAGCCAAATTGAAAGGAAACAGAGTGACAGCTCTGGAGAGAGATGTCTGTCCTTCATTGTTCACCAGGGCTGCTACAACACTGGGCAGCAGTAATGTAGGATGCCCCAATTAATGTGCCTTCCTACAGCCCTGAGGGGGGTGAGAAAGGAGCTCAGATTCCTTGGCAAATTTAATTCTTAATGCCTAAACTGGACTATGCAGCACTTTAAAGACTAACAAGATGGTTTATTACGTGATGAGCTTTCGTGTTAGTCTTTAAAGTGCTGCATAGTCTTGTCTTTTGTTTCAGCAAGACCAGACTAACATGGCTACATCTCTATTACTAACGTCTCAGCTGACACTCCTGGTAAGGTGCCATGGATAATTATGCGGCTCTCCTTCTAATAAGAACTGAACCAATGCCCTCAACTCTCATCACATAGGATCACCAAATAGTCAGATAATTCTGACTTTGGGTCACTCCACCTGCAATCTGAAGGTGGAACTATCTGCATAGTCATCATTTCTCTCTAAAGCTAAGCCCGTCTTCCATATGTTACTTTTCCTCTCTCTCTCTCTCTCTCTCTCTCTCACACACACACACACACACACACACACTTTCCTGAAATACATATGAATTAGTTCTCTGGGACAGCAGCACAATTTTTTATGTTGCTAAACCGAATTTTCTTTTCCAGCAACCCTATTCTGATATGAGGCGTGTAAACAGGGGAGTGGTTTGTTCAAACGCTAAACCCTAAAGCCCATCCACAGAAGAGATCCAAAGTCTACAGGAAGCTTAATAAACAAGATTGCCTGACAATTTCATTAGAGGAGTCTGAGTGGATTTGTAGGGGGAAAAATAGATCTTGGGATTCTTGGGGCTTTATTAATTGCCTTTAGTACCAGGAATGAGAGATGCAAAGTAGTTAGGGAAGGAAAAAAATAATCAAACTTCTCTTCTATTCCTCTGAATGCCCTCTGTGTCAAATGTTCATGGGAATGGCTGGACAAACGCAGTACAACCCTTAGTCTGCAGTACAAATGCTAACTACCACAGCACATGGAAAATGTAGACCTTTAGAAGAATTGTTCAGTATTTAAAGTCTTTTATTTGCAATCAGGTGCACGCATTTTGATTCCTTTCCAGTTTGCACACCATTTTTCAAATGACTAGTGGGGAATAATTACAGTGCTTTTCACAAATGAAGTAGGGAGGATACAAGAAAAGAAACCAAGCTGCCAATAACCCTGCAACAATACACAGATATTGTCTCGGTTTGACACAAAAAAGCATTGATCTTCTCTTCTCTGTGTCTGAACATATGAAAGAAAAGAAATGGAGGTGAACAAGACTGTACAAAAATAACCTGCTTGTTTCTAGGGAAAGGCTGGGTTTTCAGCTGTGAAGACAAGCAGACAGGAGAAGTTTTTGAGTCTTAGCTTGGTTGCACCGGAAAGGTACTGTTTGCTTGGTTTTAACTTTGAATGGATAAGTATTCTGATTTATTTAAGGAAAAAGAAACAACTACTGCATATTATCAGCTGCTACTTGGAGGTCTAATGTTGCACCCACTTATTCATATTAACTAGTCTCATCCCATCTCAAGTAGTAAATTATGTTGCTGAACAGACCTAAACTATGTTCGGTTAGTGGAAATTGATGAGATTACTACCCTGCTCCAGAACTAAATTACTGCCACAATTTGTTTGTTGGGGATTAGCCACGTTAACCATGTTTGTTGTCATAGACCAAGCCAATGACAGCGGGATGCAGAGTGAAATATACATAATATTCAAAGCAAATTGAATCTGATTTCAATGGCTGCCACACTTCTGGGAACTCACATCACGCTCCTCTGGAGGAAAATAACAAATAGAATTTTCAAGATGACTACAGATAGACAACAGAACCCACAATGGGTTAGCCTTAAGGGAAGTTACTGACCTGGGGAAGGATTCATGGATACTTGATACTAAATGTGTGATAGCTTGTCTTTGGAAGAAAGGACAATGCCTCTAACATTAGTGGCATGGAGAAATAAAGTCGGGAATCCTTTCAAGGGAGGGGGAAGGAGACAGAGAACCCCATGTCAGAATCAAGTGGATTTTATGATCAAAACCAATCTAACCAAGCGCAAATGAATATTTTAAAGAAAACCGATGCAAGTTATGAATATGATCAGTCAATCCTTATATGGAAAGCCCAGGTATGTTAATCATGATAATATAGAAAAAAAAGAACTTGTGTGTTGGAGTGAATATGGTTAGCTTTCATGATGCTGAAAGTGAGAATCTTTTGGCATGGATGGTGCCGAGGTAGGTTGTGGGCAAGTGCAGTGAAAGTTCTGCCAAAGTCCCTGCCTTTTTCCTTTCTGTTCCTGTCCTGAACCACAGTCACCGGTCATGCCAGACTGAATGGAGAATCCTGATGTTGGCTAATTCATCAAATTTATTTCACTTCAATCTGTGCAGTGAGTTTTATCTTGGAACAAAATCTCAGAAGGAAAGTCTAATATTTTAAACCCTCCACTACTTAGCCCCTGGATATGCTTTATTTTAATGACAATTGGAACAGTTAAGGAGAGAAAAGGAAACAGATCCCTTGTCCTTTTAAAACTATTCCG
Organism: Pelodiscus sinensis; assembly: GCF_052426305.1. Classification (NCBI taxonomy): domain Eukaryota; kingdom Metazoa; phylum Chordata; order Testudines; family Trionychidae; genus Pelodiscus; species Pelodiscus sinensis. Next base: position 10,341,617 of record NC_143077.1, on the reverse strand, counting down.
AGATGGAACAGATCATAAAAGGATATAGACTATTTCCCAAGCAAAGCAGCATAAATAGGGCTCTATTACTTGAGAGGAAGAACGGCGTTGCGCAAGAGGGTTTTCCTTGCGCAAGAAGTGGCAGTGTAGGCGCTCCTTCTTGCGCAAGAGCCTCTTCTGAAAAAAATGGTGTCTCGTTAGGTATGCAAATGAGGCTCGGCACGCTTAGCCTCATTTGCATATTACTTGCACAAGAAGCCGCGAGTGTAGACATAGCCTTAGAGAACTCCAGCTAAAACCCTCCACTATGTCCTCCACATTTCCCAGAGTCACTACCGTCCATAGCAGAAGGGTACTAATTGACTTGGCTACTTGGATCACAACAGCATCTACTGTAGATTTTCCCACTCTGAAATCCCAGGCCAGTGCCCTAACCACTGAACCATCCATCCCTCCTCCAGCTCTTGGCTGGGTTTCTTTTCAAAACCAAGAATGTTGCATAAATGTCTGGCACATCAGAAACTTCTCTCTGGAGTGCAGTTGGGAAAGTCTGTGTCTTTCTATAACAAGATCAGATGTTACTGACCCAATAATGAACCAGCAGAAGAATCGTTTCATTCTTCCAGGAAGTGTATCTGCTCTCCAAACATGCAACAGCTCTGAAGCTGTGACTGTCAGCCTCTCCATCTCTCTCTCTCCGTCTGTAACAATAGCCCTCGTTGGACTGAAACATAAAAGAGCTCCCTATCAGATACATTAAGATTACAGTTCTGAAGGGAGAACATTTTAGCAAAGGCCTCTCCAGAAAACAGAAAAGAAAGAACACACAAACCAATGGCGAGACATATTTACATAACTATTCCAAAAGCTATGCTTTGTGTTGGCGATATGATCGAAGAGACTTGATTTGTGCATTATGTGGCTTCCTGCATTCTGGAGGGAACCCAGAGCATTTTCTTTCTTCCCAAACCAAAGTCTAACAATACTGACATAAATTTGTGCCTCCTCTTGAAACACAGAATAAAAAGTCCAATTTCAAGCACAGTTTGAACTCACCATTCCCACAGGGAGGAGTAAGGTGTGGGATTAACCCACCTGGGTCTTTAAAAAACCCCCCGCAAGTAACACATTGGCCAAGCATATAATGTACCCCGCTACTGGCTGGTCATCATAGAGGAGAAGAGCCTACTATTGCTTCTAGCTGAGGGAGTTAGGCCTTCAAATCAAATGTGTGAGGCCAGCACGTCAGAGCTAGAGAATCGGGATTCTTTCTCCACTGATGATCTGGCTGGGGTCATTGTCCTACATGATACTTTTTGCCACTGAGGGGCCTTCTACATCCTCTGGAGCAGTGGTCCCCAACCTTTCGGGCCTGCCGGGCACCGGGGCCGCTCACACACTGCACGTCCAGGGGCGGGGCCGTGCACGCACTGCGTGCCTGGGGCAGGGGCCGCCCATGCGCCACATGCCTAGGACCGGCACCATGCATGTGCTGCGCACCCGGGGCAGGGGCCGCCCATGGGCCACGCGCCCGGGGCCAGCACCACACATGCACCGTGCACCCAGGGCAGGGCCAGCCCAGATCATTTAGCGGGCACACATAAATGCCCCGGCAGGTGCCAGGGCACCCACGGGCACTGCATTGGGGACCACTGCTCTGGAGAATTAACCCAATCTGGACAGAAGGGTCAGAAAACCTGTGTCTTTTCCCAGCCTCCCAGCAGCAGAGCTAAGAGCTGTGGAGAGAAGAGCATGACTGGGAGCAGGAAGCTTTCTAGTTTTTTTCTCCCCCCATTTCAAGAGCCACCACAGTTGCCCAAGAAAGCAGACAATGCCATGAGGTCCCATCTCAGCACCCTTCTGCTGTCTCTCCTATTGTTGAGAACAAAACTAAAAAGTGAACCGGGGGAAGCTCTCTTCCTCTAGCGCTGTCTGAAGGGCACCTGTTTGTGGCTAAACAGAGGCAGTGAACTGCCAAGGTGCCCACTCGGGTACTTTCCCCAGCACTGAAACTCCCCAAATAGCAAGTAAAATATTGGTTTAAAAAAGTGCCAATGTAAATGCTGCCTTAGGCTTAAAGCCACATGCCAGCAGCGTATGTTATAAACACAACAGCACCGGGCTGCTCTTCAGCTGTGCAATGGGCAGCTTTTGACATCTGAGGATCAGCCGATAAGCAGCAAAAGGTGAACGTTTTTTTGAAAGTCTGTGTAAATCATGTGGCGCAGTCTTTGTCCTTTCATGGCCACTGTACATTCCAACCCCAATAAGACTCATGGAACTTGTGTCAATAAACGTCATTAATGGAATGGGTCCATTCCCACCCTGCTGCCACTACGTTCCCTTCCCTTCGGATTATGTAGGGCACTGTGTGTGGGAGCAGCCACTCCCTCCCAAGGCGGAGGCTGGAAAGTAGCAGGGAGCAGTAGCACGCTGGCGCTAATGCGCATCTGCTTTCACGCCAGCTAGTGACTTGCATAGCAAAGCGCTTGCCGTCTGCAATGGCCTAGCAGTCCCAGAAATTGCCCTCTGCCTAAACTGTAACAGAAGTTCTCATTTCACACATTGACAGGAACTGATTCTGTGCCTTTCACAGAAGCCTTCCAGATATACCTTGTTTTCTATCACTTGATAAGAACCCAGGCAGATGCTGCCAACTTTAAAACAGCAGCAAGAATAAACGGTGCCAAACAGCAAACTTGTTCCATTCTGAAGGCAGGTGCAGGCGTGTTCTTGAAGTCGGGAAGCCAAGGGAAATCAAGCCGCTAAAACTCTCCGCAATCCTTTTGTAAAGTTAGGGGATAATGTTTAATCTCCTTCCCTTAATATTTCATGAGAAAACCTCTGAAGTTGGAGTGATGGCAGTGAGTGTTTCATAGTCCACTGTTGCTCTTTAAAACACCTGCCTGGGGTGTTACTAGCTGGCCTGCTTTATGCAGATGAGTAGTTCCAGATTCATAATACTTTGGACTCTGTAATACACTTCTCAGTGCCTTTTCTTCTTATGCTAGAGAAATAGACTGCTGCGCTACTGTGAACTGCCAAAGCCCCTTGATTGCTACGGTTGTTCCAAACACAGTATTTATCAACCGATTAAAAATGTCTCCTGAAATTGTTAAATCAAGTACATTGTGACTGGTGCAATCTGGTTTCTCTTAAATATGGCCAAGCTACACTTCGGGCAATGCCAGAGGAAATACAACATCTGGTGTAACATCCTGCTTCCAGGATGCAGAGAAACATTTTCTAAGGCTAAAACCACATTTTAAAAGGACAGCTAAAATCGTTACACTACTTTGTCTTTGTGGGAGGACAGGGGATTTGTTTTAGTCGATCTGAGTTAGGGTCACGCTGCGCCTCTCTTCAAAACACAGGAAGCAGTTGTAACAGGTTTAAAATAGGAGCAGCCAGCCAGACTGGATGGGGTAGAAATGTTTGTCCTACCGATATCCATGCCCAGTCAGACGTGGAAGAGTTGTGATGCCTAGTGCCCAGCGCAAACGTGGACAACAACCAGAGATGGGCAAGACTGTGAAATTTTAAAAGGCTTTGCCAAAAAATTCTCATACAATTGTTTTGGGCCTTTTTTTCTACTTTGCAGAGTCATCAGTGTGTTTTGAAAAATTCTACGTTTCTAGAAAGAAGTTCAAAACATTTCAAAATTCTTGTTCTTTTTTGGGGGGTGGGCACAGTTCTTTAACCAGCTCTAATTACAAGTGGCGAATCTCGATGTTGGGCTGCACCGTGATCAAGATCTTCAAACCTGGTGCCCATCCCTCCTGCAGTATCATGGATGGACCTGACTCCAGTTTCCCTCTCCCCCACTGATGCTGCTGGGACGCCACTGCCATGAGAAGATAAATCCCATTTTCTTTATAGAAATATGCTTATGATTATGAATACTAGCAGACTTACCCGGTGTGGCCCAGGTCACTCAAGTTAGGGGGCTGGTGGTTGGGGAGGGGAATGTAGGAGTCAGGGCAGGGCCTTGAGGGGGGGGGGTTGGGGAGTGCAGGAGGCTGGGGGAAGGGGTGGGTGTGAGAGTGAGGGCTGGGAGATGAGGAGGGACTCAAGGCCGGGAGTCTCATCTGACATGGGTCTTTTCTCTCCCCCCAACTCCCTCCCAGACATCAGGATTTTTCCTCCCCACCGCAGCTGCTGGGCTGTTTTCTCTCCACCAGCCCTCCTTGGCCAGCAGGGGTGTTTTATCTCCCCTCCCCCAGACTCTCCCTGGACACCAGGGGCATCTTATCTCCTCTGAGTGCCCCCCCATCCTCCAGGGGTCTTTTATCTCCCCTAAAACCCCCTCAGCTGCCTTTCCCCACCCATTCCCCCCTCCTGGCACTATATGCAAGGGCCAGAAGGGAGGGAAAGAGTTTGGGGCAGGGGAGCTACTTACCCGTGTGCTGGAAGGCAAAATGTTGGACCCCCAACTGAGCTGTCCACTCCCTTGGTGGTATGGGTGCCCCCAGTGGCCACTCTCATATCGCATCCTTACAAACAGCAGCCCCTCCCTTTGCATGTTATGGAAAACAGTCCTTTTCTGGGCGCTTCCAGTTGTCTTGGCACAGCCAAACCCTGACCTTGCTTTACATTCGAAGAGGAAGCTGCCTACCAAATTTGGTGGCTCTAGTTCTTACTGTTTAGAAGGCGTTCTTAAATAAATGGACTCACAGACATGCAGACAGATCGACACGCTCTCTCTCTCTCTCTCTCTCTATATATATATAATGGCATAACTCAAATCTTCCTTATGCAAAATACTTCATGTAACATCATTAGAAAAGTTGTAATCTGCTGACTGTGTCTATTCTGCTTGTTTGCAGGTACCGTTCTTGTGTTTGAAGTTAGACATGTGAAGTATAAACCTGTTTTATTAATTTGGATATGCTAAGTGAAGGCCAATAAGGGTATCTGTGACACTTGATGGTTCATTGGTCAGGGCAATGCTCTGTAAATGGGTTTGTTTTTCCTATGAGCCACCCAGTAGGAGGGGCTGAGAGTCACCTGATGTGGTTAGGTCACCTGGTACTGGGACCCATCTTGGATGTTGTGCTTTTCCACTGAAAGTGAGAAAAGTTTGAACTGCACACAAAGGGTTCCTGCCTGGGGCAAAATCTATATAAAGGCAGAAGACCAAACAATGGAGGCTGCTGACAGATGCCAGGACACCCTGGCTGGCTCCCGAAGAGGACTGCTGGAAACACCTAAGACTGACCAGGGGAAAGGATCAGGCCCAAGCTGGAAGGCTTTCCAGCTTGTAAGAAAAGATTATTAGAACCAGGCTACGCTTACACGGCAGGCTTCTTCCACAAGAAGCTTTTTGCGGAAGAGATCTTCCGCAAAAACGTCTTGTGCAAGAGCACGTCCACACTGCAAAAGTGCATCGGAAAAGTGATGCGCTTTTGCACAAGAGAGCGTCTAGATTGCATAGACATTCTCTGGCAAGAAAACTCTGATTGCACAAAAAAACCCTGTTTCCCATCCCCACACACCTTTTTGCGCAAGAGCTCTTGCACAAATAGGAGTTATTCCTTGTAGAAAAAGGAATACCTACACTGCAAAAACCCCTCTGTTCTGTCGATTCACCGCAAATGTTCATGTGCAAAAACGCGCTTGAGGTGTGGATGCTCCGTGAGTTTTTGCGCAAAAACTTGGCAGTGGAGACATAGCCCCACTGTTAGGGTGAGAAATTGCACGTAGCAAGTTTCTTAGAGTATTAGGCTTAGCTGGAGTTGCTGGGTGTGTGTAAGAGTTAAATAAGAGGTCTGGGTTTTGTTTTATGTTTTATTTTGCTTAGTAACTTACTTTCATCTGTCTCCTATCTCTTATGAGGAACTGAATGCTACTTTTTATACTTAATAAAATCACTTTAATTTATTTAAAAAAGTGTAAATAATTGTGTGTGGGGGTGGCGGCTGTGCATAGCTCTATCAAGGAAGCTTGCTATGTATACAATTCTACTCAGAGTAACATAGATTTAGTGGGGTACTGGTTTCACTGGAGCTGTGCACTTGGGCACTGTAGCAAGTGCCTTTGACTGAGCCTTCCCAGAGCTGCGCAGATCTGAAGAAGTGGGCTGTGCCCACGAAAGCTCATGATACCATCTGTGACGGCGCGTTGGGGGTTCCCTGTCTCCTGCACCCCGAAATGGCACAAACAGACTGCACCAGCCAGTGGAATTGAGGGTGGTTTATTGCTCCTCCAGCACAGCGCAGCACAGATGTAATCTGGTTACAGGAACTGGGGCTAAGAGGCCTCAGTGCCCCCCCTTGAGATAGGGGAGTCCCAGGCCCCTCCCCAGCTCCTTATGCCCTGCCTTCCAGACAGGAACTAACTAACCCTCTTCCAGCCCTGCCCCCCAGCCAGGGCAGCATTCCACCTTCCTTTGTTCCTCTCCATGGGGGGTGTCTGGCCACTGGTTCAACAAGTTTGGCATTACCTTGGCCTAGTGAGGCTTTCCCTGCTGGGTCTTGCTCCAGACAGCAGGGGTCACCACAGCCCAGCAAGTACCCCCACTACGTCACACCATCGACATGTTTTTTTAGTCTATAAAGTGCTACCAGACCATTTGCTTGGTTTTTTTCCTCTATTACTCTGCTGTGGGCTGTGACCCCAACTCTCTGCCTTCGCTGGAGGAGACTGGAGGATCTAGCTCAGCAAGACAGGGGATGGGGCACCCCAGAGGACAGGCACAGGGGCTTAATGGTATTTCAGCACATGTAAGTGACAGTCTCAAGGGAATCCCTGTGACGGTAGCCGTCACACTCTGCCTTTACAGTCAGGGGCTGATCCCAAGTCACGGGGAATCTTTTCATGGATTCTAGTAGGATTTGGATGCAATCCTCCCACCTATTCTCTATAGCACATTGAAAAAGCATTGGGCACGTTAGCACCCATCCTGCTGATCTGTTTCATAGGGACAGGGGTTTGTGCAGATGAAGGGTTGAAACCATTCTGGAAAATGACCTGACTGTGACAGACTTCTATTGCAAAATCTCAAGGACATCATTTGAATCTAATATAGCAACAGTCACTCATCGGAGTCATGCTGCAGGGGGTGAAAAGCAGCTCCTCTCTGCCAACACCCAGAAGAAGTATCCCAACAGAAATCAGATCCCGCCAGCGTGCAGTAATCGTGTGGTAACTCTTGCTCTTTCTTGTCTGCCATCTCTTTTTAACTGGAGGCCCTTGAAACTGAAAGTGAACCTGTTTAATTGAGAAGAACGTGAAAGGAATCCCCATTGAATCTCTCACCCATGAAGAGTGATTACATTCCTTTCACGTGTAAGAAAGACCTTCAATAATGATGGGGCTTATGGGCTTCTTATTTGGGGGCGGAGGGGGCATAAATGTCTCCCCTTCATGGATGAAGTGCTGTATATTTATTATCTGGCAGTGGAAGGAAGCAGGAGCAAATAGATATATTTTGAAAGGAGGCATGTGAAATGACTCAGACACAAATGGAAGGAATAACAATGTTATTAGAACACAAGCGTTCATCTAGATGTGAAGCAGAGCAAAGGTGAGAAATCTCCATATAATTCAAATATTTCTGAGTTTAAAGCCAGGTTTAATTCTTTCAGAGCGAAGTTCCCCCCAGGACCAGAACAGGGGTTATTCAGAATTTTAAGTCCTACCCCTCGCAAGTTTTCAAAACAGGGCTTAAAGGTGCTTGAATGCTATCTGTTAAAGGGGAGGTCATCCCAGAGAATTGTATGTCATTGTGCCCATGCTGTATGCAAATTGGCTTATGAATATGCATAACTTGAAGACACTTCATTCAAAATGCCTCATGTAATATCTCAATTTTATAGTTACAATCTGCTGACTGTGTATATCCCATTTTTGTGCATGTATCATTCTTATATGTGAAGTTAGAAATATGAAATGTGGATCTGTTTATAATTCTAAATGTGCTAATGAAGACCATTACTGATACTCCAGAAACTTAATGGCTCAGTGATCAAGTCAATGACCCATGAATGGTTTTATTCTTCCTGAAAGTCCAAATGGTGGTTGGTCTTAGAAAGACATATGGTCAGGCTCCCTGATGCTGAAACTCATGTTTGATCCTGTACTTTTCCACTAGAGCCAAAAAAAGTTTGAACTGAGCACAAAGAATTCCACCTTGGGCAAAAGGGAAAGAAAACAAAGAATAGGGACAGTTGCCAGATGCCAGGAACCCTCCCCCCACCTCACACCTCTTATCACCTAAGATCCCTGCTGGAAACATCTAAGACTAAACAGGGGGAGGGATCAAGCGAGGATGCTGCTTAGCTTGTGAAAGATGTTTAGAACAACTGTTTAGGGTATGAATTTGCATGAAATAAGTTTTTTAGTGGAATAGGATTAGCTGGCATTTAAATAGTAATTTACTTTATCTAACTGTTTTTACTTGCACCAGCTTAAATCCCCCCCTTTTTTTTACTCAATAAAAACACTTTTGTTTATTATTAAGCCCAGTTTAAAAAATTGTTACCAGGCAGAAGGGAGGGAGAGCAATCAGTGCGCATCTCTGTCTTTCACTGATAAAGAGGGCAAACTTATAAGCTTTCTCTGTGTAAAACTTTTACACTGAATATGATGGATTTATTTGGGGTTTTGCTCCCTTTTGGGGGTTGGTTTCCTGGGTGCTGAGCCCTTATAGCTGAGCCCTCTTGGAGCTGAAATGGTTCAGTGAGTGTGTTGCTCCACAGCCAAGTGGTTACCCCCGTTCTGAACCTGGGTTGGAGGAGACCAGAGCTTCTGCCCCAGCAGGACAGTTGGGGAGCCCCAAAGGGCAGGAAGGCGGGTGACAGGGTCAGATCCCCAAAGGGACTTCTGTGATCTAGCCATTTCACTGCACGTTGTAATTATTTGCACGGGGAGGGAGGTATTTGCACGGGGAGGGAGCCCTAGTGCAAACTAAATAAACGGCCATAGCAATTTTCCTCTCCAAATCAGCGAGGCCTCACAGAATGGAAGGCCCAGGATGACGTGCTTCTCCCTGATCACATGGGCACGTCTCCACGCAGCTTTTGGGAAATCTGATCCCGCCATGGCTGTGGAAGGACAGGGCCAGGTTTCTGGGTGGGCGGGGCTAGCCCTGCCACTGCCCACACGGTGGCGACGTCATTGCTGTTGTTCAACCCGTTGTCCCGACCGAGTTCGATTAATGCTAGCTAGAGACGTCCACAGGGGCTGCAGTCACACCCCAGTCAGGGGGCTGTACAGACATTCCATGAGGCCCGGCTGGCCTGCAGGGCAACTGCTGTGGATCTACTGCTGTCTTGCTTCAGTGCAGAGGCTGCCTACACAGATGGGGGTTTCTCCTGTCCACGAAGACCTGCCACCGCCCCAAGAGGGAGCTCTGTTGAAGGGAGGTTTCTCCTGTCAACGCAGCCCGGCCTGCGTCACTCAGGGGTGTGGATTTTTCACCTAATTGCCTAGTGCTGACCCAGCTTGAGCCGCACTGTAACCGTCTTCGGCAGAGCACGGTAATCCTGGGTCTTTGTGTGCTCTAACCACTAGACCACCAGTGTTCTCTCTCAGCAACGGGGCAGCATAGCTTCATGGGTGATTAATCAACCCCCACCCAGTCAGTCAGACCCCTGCAGGGAGCCCTGGGTCTTTGACCGGGAAGGGTGGATTAATCACCGGTGAAGATGTGCTGCCCCACAGCTTAAAGGGAACACTGTAAACCACCCTTCTTTCCTGCACCATGGAGCCAGGCCATGCTGAAGAGTTGGCCAGAAGTGGGCTGCTGTCGGACATGACACTGGCTGGGCAGGAAGGCGTCACCCCACTCTCGCTAGAGATAAGAGAGAGGAGGCCGGGGTGGGATGGAGAGGCAGGACTACAGAGGCAGGAGCTGAGGTTCGAAGAGAAAAAGAGGAGGCGCTTCAGGACAGGGTGCATTACTGTGGTTTCAACTCTCCTGTTTCGCTTGGTTCTGCTGTGGGAGCTAATCCCCGAACACTCTTCTGTCACTTACCCACCACGCCCCTCATCCCGAGGATTTGCTTCATGCTGCAAACGGCTCTTTAATGCAAATAAAGCCGTAGTCCGGAGACGACTGAGCCTCAGATGCTGCTTACGTGCATAACACCTTCTGTTCACTAGCCCACCGTGAGGTAATTCAGCATAGGGGAAACCTTGTGAGTTCTTACACAACTGTGGAAAGCGAGGCCTGAGGCTCCTCAGTGTCCTCTGTGTTGTGTATTGGTGTGTGTGCGCCTCAGACCAGACCCACTCAGAGAAACCAACAGGAACAGGCTTAATTCTGTAAAACAAAACAAAACAAAACAAAACAAAAAAACCCCTATAGATTAGGATTGGATCACAGTTCAGCAGCTCCTCCTATCTGCATGCAGCCTGTGTGCTACTTCCAGCTCAGTCCCTGCTGTGACCCTGCTGGAGCCAAAGGGTACATCCTGGCAGGAGCCAGGAAGTCCTCCCAATATGCCACAGTTTGGAATCCACAACGTGTAGTTCCCACACGTGAATACCTTAGTAACCACATTAGGGTTGCCAGGTGTCCAGTATTGACCCAGACAGTCTGGTATTTTCGCCTCCTGTCCGGTAAAAAAAATCAGAAAATACCACATACCTAAAATGTCCGGTATTTTCTGATTTTTTTCCCAGCCAGGAGGCAAAAATACTGGACACCTGGCAACCCTAGTGCCCGGGGCCAGGTAAGGGGGGGGGGGTGGAGGGCCGTCCGGGAGCCCCGGAGGGGGGACCAGGGAGGGTCCAGGGGTTGGGCCCGGTTGCTGAGTGTTGTAGGGTTGCCAGGTGTCCAGTATTTTCACCTCCTGGCAGGGAAAAAAAATCAGAAAATACCGGGCATTTTAAGTGTCTGGTATTTTCTGAATTTTTTTTACAGGTCAGGAGGCAAAAATACCAGACTGTCTGGGTCAATACCAGACACCTGGCAACCCTCGGGACAGAGGATTTAAGAATCTTGGAAGAAATGGATCAGGGCCAACATTCAAGCTCAGGTGCTTAAAATCAGGCTCCAAAGTCGGTAGGAACTGCCGTTGCTCAGAACCTCTGAGTATCAGGTCCCCTTGGAGCCTGAACAAGGCCTTAAGAACCTTCACCCTACCTCCTGCCAGAGTTAGAAATGCAGAGATAGCACAGCTCTGTCACACACTTGTTTTAGAGGGAGGGTGGCGAGTGTGATAGAAGTCAATCATTTCACTCCACCAGCGGTGGGGAAGCTGGTGATAGAATGTCCCGCCAAAAATAGTTAAAGCTGGCCCTGTAAAATTCACACAGTGGCTTGGGTTCTCCTTTGCTTTCTCTATCCTCAAAGGAGCTCAACTTTAGAGCCCTGCAAACCCTCAGATATCTCCTTTATATCCACAGGTATCTGCATCCATGGTTATAAATGTGGACGTGGATTCAAAGTTTGTATCTAGAACCTTGCAAATCTACGGATATCCACTTTATATCCATGGGTGTCTGCCTCTGCGGATGAAAATGCGGATTTCCATGGCTCATTTTTGTGGATACAGATGTGGATATGGATTCAAACTTTGTATTCATTCAGGGCTCTACTCAACTTCACTGAGTGTGTTCATTTCCTGGCATAAAGACGCAAGTTTTCATTTCAACTTTCATTCCTCATAACCTCCAGTGAAGGGGGAGAGAGGGAGTGAAGAGAAAAAAAAAGCATTAATAAACCCTACCTAAATTAAAATCAGATCTCAAATTCTACTGGAAGTTGTTCAAAAGGAAACAGAATCAATTGAAGTCTGTTCCCAGTTCTGTAGAGGAGCTTTATTGATTTTGCTACATTAGAAACAATATAAGAAATGCTTCTTATTGTTCATTTTTTAGCTCAATACCAATAGTGCAATTTGACTGACAATTATGAGTGATCAGTTATCTCATCCAGCCAATCTCCTGCTACCCAGCCTGCCAGAGCCTGCAATCATGTATTATTGCTTGCAGGTACATTTTTAAATATTGGCTTGCTTTCCACTTTTCCACAGTGATTGTTCAGAAATAAACTGAATTTGCCAATCAATTGTGTCGACTGTATGCAACACTTATTAATGCCTTCAGTTTGAAATTGGCTTCTCAACTTTTCTGAACCCCATTGATTACGCTGGTTGGATTGTGTATTCAGAACCGCTTGTCGTCGGGAGGGAAGGCTTGAGTTTTAGAACAGCATGAGATGATCATGCAATTCCAACACAATAACCTCCTTTTGTGGGTAACGGGACAAAAACTGCCTTTTAAGTGCTCCTTTCAATATGATTTGTTTTTTTTTATATATCATGAATTCCTCTCTTCCGGCCTTTGTTTGCAATGTGCCAGCGCTGTTCCTTCCGTGCTTTAGAGAAATACAGAAATACAAGGCAATTTTCACCTGCCTTTGCCTCCAAGCCTCACAGACATCCTATCAGACTCAGCACTGAAAGCTTTTTGCCTGGCTCCTGCCCATGGCCTTGAAAAGGCCTGCCTGGCATCTCACTCTGAGGCCTATGGAATGTCGCTTGCAGCCTGACACAAACCCACATTAGTCAATGGAAAGATTTCCACAGATTTAATGGACTCTCAATGAGGCTCCTAATTTTCCTGTGCCTTAATTCCCCCCACTGTAGAATGGGTCTCTTTCTCAAACTACGGATGTAATCGTGTAGTTGATTAACTGATAAGCAAAAGCTTATAGGTTAATGCTATAGACCAGTGTTTCTTAAACTATGTTCCCGCGGAACACTGGTGTTCCGTGAACAACTCACAGGTGTGCTGCAACCTCTTCTTTGTTTTTGTTACTTCTTTGTTTTTGTCTTTTTTTGTCTGACAACAATTTTTGTTTTTGAAGAAAAATTTCATAGGTGTTCCGCTAAAAAAAATATTATTGTTTGGTGTTCCGTGGTCTCAAAAAGTTTAAGAAACACTGCTGTAGACTACATGCATTCGCCATCCCCTTCCCCGCAGCCAGTAAATTTTTTAGCAGGCTGACTGGCAGCACCGCTCACTTCTGACTTGCAACAGATCTGGAACATACACTTTTAAAGCAGAGCTGCAGTGGGGTATTAGGAGCTGGGCAGGCAGGCTCGCACTGGGTCCGGGACCTACCCTCGCTGTGGCTCTACATTTGAAGTGTATTAGGAGCCACATGGGCAGGCAGCCAAATTCATTTTGTGCTCACGCCAGGTCCAGAAGCTCAGACATCCCCTAGACAGGGGCTGCTGCCACCCTGTGTTGCTACCTCTTTATCAGAGGCAGCAAAACGGTGCGACAGGCAGCCAGTCTGCAAGGAGAGTTTGGCTCCTCAAGAGGGAGACCGGAGTGAACTGGCTGCCGGCCCCACCCCCGGGGACTGCGGAATAGTGGACTAACCGATAAGAATTCATGAGGTTACGCAACTATTCAATTAACCAATATTTAACATCCCTGTCTCAAACATGGGTTAAGGCAGAATAACTTCTCATAGTAACAGGCAACACAGGTGTGTTGATATAAAAACTATATTGGGTCACTGCTAAGGTGTTGTGCTTGTTAACGCTGGGGTACGTTTGGCTTATGGGTATGTTCAGGAGATGGAAGCAAAAGCCTTTGGACTACTGGAGTGGGTTCTCAAGAGTGTTGTAGGCCAGTGTTTCTCAACTTTTTTTTTTTATAAAGTACCCCTTTAAATAAAAAAAGGATCCCCAGTACCTACAGTTTTCAGACACACAGTTTTCTTCTACCATTGCAACACATTTGTTTAAACAACTTAATTGTAGTTGGGCGGGTGATGAAATTTTTGGGTGTAAAAGTATAAAAATACTAAAGCGCTGTGAAACTTAAAACAAAAATTCAGTTTTCTCCAAATTTCAGTTGTGTTGACGTACCCCCAGACTTCTCTTGAGTACCCTTAGGGGTACTCGGACCACTGGTTGAGAAACACTGTTGTAGGCAAAAAGATGGTGAAAACAAATGTACAAGTCTCCCTGCCCCCGCCATGAATGTATTTCCTTGCTTTTAATGTTTTGAGCGGATGGAATATGGCCTGCAGCAACCTTAAAATCCCCCTAAATGTAGTTTGCTTGCTAATCATAAATACAATTTCTTGTGAAATACAAATCTGTTACATAACACAACTGCCTAACACGAATGGCCCCAACAAAGCATGCTTTTGCCTTCACGTTGAAATGATTAAAGATGATACTGAATTAAGAGGAGCAGCAACCATTTTCCAGTTTAATCACTGCTTCCTCGTATTGCAGATTGGACCAGATAGAACTGACAACATGCATTTCTGTCCTCGGTCCCATAGACTTCTTTTTCTAAATTTCAGCTGGGAAATATGTTGTAAGGAACATCCTTCTCTTAGAGGCAGGCAGAGTGGATTATAGCCTTCTACCAGTCTGTACTATACAAGACTTTCTTTCTGAGTTTGTCCCATATTTACACATTCTTGGCTGTTTAAATGGAAAGCTAAAGACTAAGAAAATGAAATGTGTATACATTTTTAGGGTGGGAAGCAACTGCTAGGTGTGGGAATCACTGGGAGAGGTTCTCTACCCTGCATGATGCAGGAGATCAGGGTAGGTTTTTAAAAGCAGGTTAGACAAACACCTGTCAGGGATGGTCTAGATGGTGCTTGGTCCTCCCATGAGTGCAGGGGATGGGACCTGATGACCTCTTGAGATCCCTTCCAGTCCTATGAATCTATGATTGGAATGCTTCCAGTGGGCCTTAAAAATCACTGGAAAAAAATGAATCCAAGAAAAATCAACCATAACAAATATGAAAAATGGATCTGGTCTTCCTTTTCCTCGTCCATCTTCCTGTAATCAGTGTGAAAGTGAAGCACATGCATACGTGTCTTGCTGGATCAGGTCCAGCATGCTCAACTCTTTGCAGGATTGTGCCCCATCAAAAAGTTTGGTTTTGTCACATCTACTCTCCTATAGGTTAATGGGAATGATCTGAAGGGAGAGCGTGGCTAGTATGTCCATGCCCACCACCTGACTGGACATGTTACACAAAGCTCCTTATGGTCTAATTCACAAACCATTTCTAAGCCTACAAATTACAGACATGGCCATTTCCATTGCAAGTTACCAATACTGAATGCGGCCATTATGTATCATCTGGTGAAATGACGGATCAACCCATGCTGACACCGCAAGCTTCCTACTAGCCATTGAAAGACAGAACTTGTCCCACACTCTTTAAAGTAGCTGCATCCTCTGCTAGTGGGACCTCCGCCACATCCCACTCGTCTTTGAACCGGTCCAGAGCTTTGGAGGACAACACCGTGCTAACCGGATATTTTCAACACATCACGGCAGCGGTGGACCTGCGGGCATGAGAAACCCAAGTGCTCGGGTAATTAATGTAACCAGGAAAGCCACATTCAATTTACAGTTCAGTGATAGCTTCCTTTTATGACCATGGGCAATTCACTTCATGAAGCTGGTCCCCATGACAAGCTAAGGGATGAGAATGTGTACTAGATAGAGAGAGAGAAAGAGAGAGAGAGAAATATCTACCACAGCATTTCCTGTGAAACAACTGTCTAGCTGAGGTAACTCACCCGTAACTTCACCTGGAGCTGTTAACTCTCCCAGCTGGTAATTAATCCCAAGTATTTGCTTTGAATCTCCGTTGTTAAAAGTACACATCCGATAAAAGGGGTAGCTGCTGGCATGAATTTGTCATAGCCATTTCCTCTCTTTTATCCTTGTGAGAGACAGTGAGGGCTGCTCTTTTAGTTGATACTGCTTACTCCCAGTGACATCTGTTTCCCAGTGAATAGATACACTGGCTTCAAAATCCATTCCCCCCTTTACTGTGCCTTGCCCCAGAGCAGTTTGCTTGAAGAGTCAATAACAGACTCAGAAATCTGAGATTTTATTAGTGACTAGGCCTCGTTCTAATCTCAGTTGTACTGCTGCAACATGGGAGTTACTCCAGTGTAATCAAGTGCTATTGCTAATGGAGTTGGTGATGCTGGCAGACCAGGTGCCAGCTCATGCCAGGACCTCACGGAAGACCAAGAAAGTCGGAGCTGGAAACCAGTCTGGCTTGCCCGTGTGTTAGTATTGTTAAAACAGATATTAGAGCTTCCAGAATGGGTTTAGACTTTATTGTAAGATGCTGCACAGATTAATCGCACTTATAGCGTCCATATCCCATGTTATAGCAGTGGTCCCCAACGCGGTGCCTATGGGTACCATGGCACCCACTGGGGCATATGTGTGTGCCCACCTAGTAATCAGGGCTGGTCCGAGCCATTCTTGCGCCCTGGGCCCCGGGCACTCGGCGCATGCGTGGCCCCTACCTCGGGCACATGGTGCATGCACGGTGCCGCCCCCGTGTGCACGGTGCATGCACGGTGCCGCCCCCGTGTGCACGGTGCATGCACAGCCCCACCCCCGTGTGCCCAGCAGCCCCAAAAGGTTGGGGACCACTGTTATAAGGAAATGGGTTTGTTCTGTAACCATAAAAATGTTTGCTAAGACTAGAAACCCCCTCCCTGCCACACACACTTCCTTAGTCGGGGAGAAGCATTACAGAATGTGAAATTCTAGTTTGCCCCTCCATGGCAAAAGAAGGCCTACCAACACCAGTCACACCATTCTGGAACATCAGTGAACAAAAGGCTTTGTCGATTGCTTCGCCCTGTACCCCTGAAGAGGGGATGTGCGTAAATTCTTGTCCCATCATACCTTGAACATTACAGGAAAGGAATAAAAATCCCTATTAAGGAGAAATGTTTAGCTCTGAGGTGCTTGGACAATGAGCTGTGAAGATTTCTAAGCATAAGCAAGGGGTCCCCAGATGTTTAGCTTGGGATAGCCCTAAAGACACATAACTCTTGCCTGTTATAGCAGCCACTATCATCCTGTATCTCATTAGTAAGTTTGTTTATCTGCTTAAACCTTGTAAATAATTAGTTTATTTTTCCTAATTGACACATTTGTAGTTAATGTATCATAGAATTGGCTACAAGCATTGGTTTTTGGTTTGAGATATGAGGTACAATGGATTTGGGGCAAGCGACTGGCCCATTGGGACTGGGAATGACCTGAACTTTACCGTGATGTTTGGTACGAGGGACCATTTGTTACAAGGGCAGGCTTGCCTGGGTGGCGGGACAGACCGGTGTGCTCCAGGGGTCTGTCTGTGTCTCCATGTTAAGGCTTGAGGGGTTCACACCTGATGCTTGTGGGTGAAATCCAATTGCAGAATACACAACCAGTTCAGGGTTTGTGTCCTGGTTGGTGTCAGTCTGCCCTGACCCTGGTACACATCCTGTAAGCACCCACCCTTCCAACAGGTATGACTGAGCTACAGCATACTCACAAGTGACTAAGGCTTTGTCTACACTAAATGGAAGATTACCCCTGCTACCATCAATCTTCCGGAGTTTGATTTAGCAAGATTAGTTAAGACTAGCTAAATCAAACTCAGAGGGTGCTTCCGCCAGTGTACAGTACTTCGCCTTTTGCGAGGAGTAAGGGAATTCGATGGGAGCATTTCCTCCTGTCAGCCTCTTACTGTATGGACGCTGCCAAGCTTGGCTTCGGTAAGTCGACTCCAGCTTTGTATTCTACATATCTTAAGCTGAGCTGCCAGGTCTAGTGTAGACCTGGCCTTAGGCAAAATGTGAAACAGACTCTTATCGCTAGCCCTTTGCTGTAACCCTTAGACACCATTACACTGGCTCTGGGCTCCCACTCCCTTTTGATCATGTTGCACTGTTCGTGGGTGTGCTGCTCTCTCTTTGCTTGCTCTTCATTTAGCTTCTGAATTGTAAAATGTTATTAAACTTGGCCTTAGCAGTTTCCCAGTGGTAGATGAGGCTGTCACACTTTGCCAGCAGTTGATTTATTAGTCAGTTCTGAAAGACTTTAATCTACTTGGAGGGTTTTTAAAAAAAATCATAAATGGGTATCTTTATGTTTAATCTCTAGTCAAACCACTCCTTACTTGATCTTTAAACTGTTAAACATGAGGCTATGTAATTGTCTCCTTCATAGGCACATCATTCGGGGCTGTGCACAGACTAAATGGAACAGGCTTTGGTGAGAGAGAGAGATAACATTTCTCTCTGTTGCTCATTTCCATACAGTCTCTTTCTGAAATATGTGTATGGCTGTCGCATTAGCACTGGAATAGCTGTTGGGACTAGATGCCTGGCCACTTCCCATCAAAACCAAAAGACACTTGACCTCACCTCTGTTACATGACTCATCGCTGGAGGTTAACTGATTGATTTTATGATCTCTCCGGCTTTTACTAATAAACGCAATAATACAACAGCACGTTACAGGAGCAACTGATGTTCTGACGTAGCGGGAATAACATGGGTGTAAACAGAGGTGGTTAAATATTATTTTTTACTTAAATAGCTTTTTTCCACCCAAATGAAAATTTGTGTCAGAAATATTTCTTTTTTGGGGTAGAATTTGTCATGGTTTTTTTCCTTGTTAAGTACAAAAAGTAGGAAACAACATTTTTCAGTAAAAATATTCACTAAATCCACACCAGGTTCCTGGTTCTTTGATCTGTTTGAAGCCAGAACTTTTGTGCCCCAGCTCAAAGTTCAGTAGAGATGGGGCCAGAACAAGGGAGCTCAGATCCAAATTTTGACCTAAATTTCACCCCAGTAAAGCCTATGGCTACGTCTACACTACGAGTTTTCTTGGCAAAAAATATGCTAATAAGGGACTCACTTGCATGAGTTGCGATCTCATGTGCATATTTTCTGCCAATCTGTTTTTGCACTAAGGGTTTTTGAGCAAAAACAAGCAGTGTGGACATTTCTTTTTGTGCAAAACCCCCTTTTTGTGCAAGATCCTTCTGCCCTTAAAAAGGAGGTATACCGATTTTGCAGGAAAAGGAGTTTTTATGCAAAAAGAAAATGTCCAGACTCCTTGTTTTTGTGCAAAAATCCCTAGCGCTAAAACGGATCAGCAGGAAATATGCAAATGAGTGTGACTCATGCAAATGAGTCCCTCATTAGCATATTTTTTTGCCAAGAAAACTTGTAGCATAGATGTAGCCTAGGAGTATGAGCCTCTCTGTGTCTTGAATTGAAAAGGAAACTAGTTAAGTCAGAATCTGACTTTTTCCTCTATCGGCCACCACTTGAACAGGTGGAGTCCAGTCTGAGATGGGAAACAGGTGTTCAGGAAATCCAGCAAATTGAGAATTCACAAAAAACTTCATGACCTTTTCCCTGTACTACTTTCATTTTGGAGTTCAACTAGTTTATATAAATACTCACCCACAAAAATATTGGTGCAGTTCCCATCTGCTCTGTTGAATGGGATCCATCCAGGGGATACCAGTATATAAAGCAGATGGATTTTATCTGGATTTTTCCCCCCCACAGGCCTTAGGTATAACAAAGGGACTTGGATCAAAAATGTAAATGCATTCAAAGGACTCAGTTGCCCTTATGTTTGTTCAATATATACTGTAAGTGAGGTGTGGGGAGCAAAATTTGCACGAGTTACAGTTCACTGTTTGCTTTCAAATACTTAATACATTATTAATTATTGTTATTATTAAGTTCAGTGCTCTTAGTAACAATAGGTCTGCATTATCTGGAAAACTGTGTGTGCAACCTAAGCACAGAGGTGGGTTGCCTACCTCCATCTTTTATCTGAACCCCACGCTCTGCCCCACATATCCAGCAACAACCTCAAAGTACCAAAATGCAGTGAATGTCTGGCTCAATCTCGCATCAATTCTCTCCAGTCTCCAGGACACTCTGTGCACTAGGAGGCACCATGGCCTTTGAATGCACCTGCATCCCATAATGCCCCAGTGTTTCCAAGAGAAGCGATGTGCACACATGAACACAGGAGGCTATTTATAGCCAGGGATATTGTCCAAGAAGGTAACCAATCAGGTTCAGCACTAGCAGAACGACTGGTTCATAACTACACTAATCTGAACTGCAGGACGAAAGTCAAATGAGCACTGAGAACTGGGTTGTGCCTTTGCCAATCTCTTTTAAGGTGGAGGAAATTGCTGATTAATAGGCCCTGACGCTGGGGGCATGTCTAGACTACATCCCTCTTTCGAGAGAGCGCTGTAGTTTAGCCGTACCCTGGGACCCTTTGTGCATGGGCTACGCAAGTAAAGCATGCGGCTGCCGGTGGACTGCTTGTGTCAGCCCCGATCCTACTGGCACACCTCCGGAGCACAAGGAAAGTTTGTACCCTGTGGTCACGTTGAATTCTTGGCCTCTCTCCCAAGCCACGGACAGTAGTGCCAAGTGGCATGGAAGGTTTTCTTGGATTTTGTGTGTGTTTGTTTGTGACATGCATACATTTCCACCTGGCAATTGCATGGAGACCCAATAACGAGTTCGTTTCAACAAGCCCCTGAATCTGTCTGCGAAGCCAGGCATTCCCCCAGTTGGTGTCACTTTAGAAAACTGCACAATGCGAAGATTGTAAGGCCTTGGCCCCATCCCACACTGCCTCTGCTTCAGAACCTCACCAATCAACAGGCGAGTGTATTGGGTACACTGCTCTCTATGGACAGGTGATTCCATAGGTGACTGATTCATTACGTCTTGAACCTTTTCCAAACACAGCTGGTCAGAGACAGGGTCCTATACTAGATGGGTCCTGTCATGAGACCCACTGGCAGATCCCTGCAAATCCGTGGATATCTGCTTTATATCCATAGGTACCCACATCCGTGGATGTGAATATCCACCACAGCTCCCTCTAATCTTTTCCAGCCCTGTGTGGAACAAAGTTTGTTATCTGCACCAAAGCATGTATGGATGTGCACCCCCACTAGAAAACACATGCTGCCAGCACTGAGCACTCTGCTAATCAGCTGGGTGGCATTCAAATCTCTCCTGGGTGGCGCTCTCAAGCACTCAGCTTACAGGGAACACTGATATCCATGGCTCATTTTTGCAGATTCATATAGAGATGTGGATACAGATTTTGTATCTGTGCATGGGTGTACCCATTGGAGCTATTCCTAATAGGGAGACAGGATATATGTTGTTTCAAAAGTAATCAATTTTCTTTCTCTTAAAATCTCCCTTCCTAACTTTTCCTTTTAACACCTTTAAGATGCCATATTTTTAAACTGTTTTTATTTGATAATTAACCAAAAAACAACAACAAACCTGTCTCCTCATGCAATGAAACTGCAATATAGGCATGCAGCCTCTCAATCTATATACACTACATGCTGTACGATTCCTTTTCAGCAGGCTAAAGCATCAAATTTTTATTGCTCACTAAGCTGAAAAGCCCGCAAATTAACCTTGTGCCCTAACACTGATAGGGCACGAATGAATAACAAGTATTTAAGCGGTGCAGTGGTTTGGCTAGCACCTTCTTAAAAAGGAATACTCGATCAAGTCAGAATAAAACAGCACAAAGTCTTTGGCTAAGAGGCCTGGTTTAGATAGATCTCCTTGATGCTATGCATCTAAGTTGCAAACCAAGGGCTACCCACAGAAACTGACACAAAACACATCCCTCTCAGATTGTACCTATCTGTGTGTTACATGGCCAGGGCCTGTCTTTCCCTAGCCAGCATGATTTCCCCCTTTGCCAGGGGTTGAGCTTTCAGCCAGTTTTGGGGGTAGGGAGCCCAGATACTCCTTCTGGGACTCCCTCCCCTGCTGACTCTAACACTGTAACTATTGGCACTACAGCTCTCGCTCCCCGCCTCCTCTCACTCTCTACCCTGACTGTCTAATTGAGGAGGCTTTTAAAGGTCTCCAGCAAACCCTTGTCAGGCCTGAAGTGGAGTCAGCTGGCCCTAATCTGCCTGGACTAGCTCCCTGACAGCAGCTTCTAATTGTCCTGCAACCACCCCCTCCTCCTCCCACAATGAAACAATGAACAGGCCTTTTACCTTTTTGGGGCAGCTTTTTCTCCACTCTGTAGCAGCCCTCCAGCCTGACCTGGTCACAGTTTATATTTCCTAGCAGAGTGGTCAGATACTATGGGGTGCTGAGCAATGTTCCTTTTCCCCCACCCCCATGTGTGTGCAGAGTAAATTGTGTAATGTGCACTAAGGCATGTGCGAATGTGCACCACCAATAGAAGCACATGCTGCTGGCTCTGGGCAGCTGTGGGTGCTCTGCTAATCAGCTGGGGGGGGGGGCGGGGTTGAATTTCTCCTGGGTGACCACCCAAGTGCCCATTTTACTAGGAACACTAGTGCTGAGCACATAGTTTTGACCAAACCAAGGAGTGGCAGAATGTTTAGTACTTTTGAAAACCATACCAGGAGTTTTCAGAGCAGTGATAGACATCATTCTAGACATTCTGGTACCAGAAAGAGACATACCACATGCAGAGTTGGGAAGAATGGGGAAAGCACCTGTTTTTTTTCACAGCCCATGACAAAAAGGGGAGGGCTGAGATTAGTGAAAACCAGGGTTTTGCTGAAGTGTTTGTTGGGAACATTTCATTTTTCCTCCTAATTTCACCTGCACCTTGGGTTTTGAACAGGAGCAAGTGTGTTCTCAGAGAGTAGTTATCAATGGTTCGCAATCATGCTGGAAGGGCATAACAAGTGGGGTTCCACAGGGATCAGTTTGGGGACCGGATCTGTTTAACATCTTCATCAACGATGGCATAGAGAATATGCTTGTAAAGTTTGCAGATGATACCAAGCTGGGAGGGGTTGCAAGTGGTTTGGAGGATAGGGTCATAATTCAAAATGATCTGGATAAACTAGAGAAATGGTCAATTGCAAAGTACTCCACTTAGGAAGGAACAATCAGTTTCACACATAGGCTGTGTCTACATTGGCATGATCTTGCGCAAATACTCTTTAACGCAAGAGGTCTTGCATTAAAGTATTTACGCAAGAGAGCGTCTACACTGGCATGTGCCTTTGCGCAAGAGATGTGCTTTTGCACAAGAGCATCCATGCCAGTGTAGATGCTCTCTTGCGCAAGAAAGCTCCAATGGCCATTTTAGCCATCGGGCTTTCTTGCACAAGAAATTCATGTTGCCTGTCTACACTGGCCTCTTGCGCAATAACAGTTGCGCAAAAGGGCTTATTCCTGAGCGGGAGCATCATAGTTCTTGTGCAAGAAGCACTGATTTCACACATTCGAAAGTCAGTGTTCTTGTGCAAGAAGTCCCCGCCAGTGTAGACAGGCAGCATGAGTCAACAGTGTGATACTGTTGCAAAAAAAAAAAGCAAACATGATTCTGGGATGCAGTAACAGGAGTGTTGTGAGCAGGATACGAGAAGTCCTTCTTCCACTCTACTCTGTGCTGATTAGGCCTCAATTGGAGTATTGTGTCCAGTTCATCACATTTCAAGAAAGTGTGACACACTTGTCATGATTGTATAGATCTCTATCGCATCCCCCCCTTAGTCTCCTCTTTTCTAAGCTGAAAAGTTCCAGTCTTGTTAATCTCTCTTCCTATGGCAGCTGTTCCAAACCCCTAATAATTTTGTTGCCCTTTTCTGAACCTTTTCCAATGTCAATATATCTTTTTTGAGATAAGGCGACCACATCTATATACAGTATTCAAGATGTGGGTGTACCATGGATTTATACAGAGACAATAAGATATTCTCTGGTTTATTCTCTATCCCTTTTTTAATGATTCCTTAATATTTGGTTTGCTTTTTTGACTGCCATTGCATATTAAGTGATTGTTTTCAGAGAACTATCCACAATGACTCCAAGATCTCTCTCTTGGGTGGTTATAGCTAAATTTGTACCCAGGAATGGCCTGAGGCTGGCTGCGGCAGCTAGCGCCCCAGGCAGAATGCAAGATCGGCGCCCTCGCCTGCACGGCCATCAATGGAGTGACATCATCATCGGGTGCCTTGGGCGCCCCATTACATCATCATTGGGCACCCTGGGTGCCCCATTGAAGGTGGCGTCCTAGGTGATGGCCGAGTCGGCCTATAGCCACAGGCCGCCCCTGTTTGTACCCAGCATTTTGTATGTGTAGTTGGGATGAATTTTTCCAATGTGCATTACTTTACATTTATCAGCATTAAAATTCATTTGCCATTTTGTTGCCCAATCACCTAGTTTTGTGAGATCCTTTAGAAGCTCTTCAGTCTGCTTTGGCCTTAACTATCTTGAACAACAAATGGTCTGGTAGCACTTTATAGACGAACAAAACATGTAGATAGAATCATGAGATTTTGTGAGCACAACCTGCTTCTTCAGATGACCGGAGTTTTGAGTTTAGGAAGTGCAGACCCAAAATAAATAGGAGGGAGGGGGAAGGGAAAGGAAAAAAAGGAGGGGAGTGGGAAACAGGGAGCTAGAGGGAATCAGTAAGTATCTTAAGATTGGGTAGTTAAAATGAAGCAGATATGAATCAAAATCAATTGATAGTATCCTTCCTGACATTTGCCGCCTCACTGTTTACCCCTTTTTCTAGATCATTTATAAATAAGTTAAATATTTCATGGGGTATTTACCCTTCCATGGAAGCAGCGCTGAGTCTGAGAGGAGATACAAAAGAACCATAAGATGAAGCCGGCCAAATTGATCTGCGGTATAATACCCCTGAAGTCCAAGCATCTGAAATAACATGCTCTTTGCTTGCCCTTTGTGTGCGGACAAAAATAGGTATGAAAGACTCATTCCAAGTCTTTGCATGGATAATTAGCCTTGTGGGTAGTAAATTGCCCTGTGTATCTACAGGTTGGCAGGTGCCCAACCTTCTGCTCAGCCATTTGGTGCATTTCTCCAGGAAAATGAACTCCTGTCCTGAGTTTTGCATGACGGATCATGCTTTGAAGCCTCCGGGGGAAAGCAAAGGACTCAAGAAGTTACCGGAAAGCAGAGGAGTAACCCAAATATTTTCGTAAACTGGTTTCATGGGAAAACAATTGCAAGCAGAATCTAATTGTGCAGCCTCTAATTTTCTTTCCTGACAAAGAAGGCATCGTTTACACCCATCAGCTGCACACAGCTTCTCCCACCAAACCCATGGGTGGAAGTGATTTGATTTTTTTTAAAGGCAGAAAGATGGCTTCCTATGGCTTCCTAAGCCTGTATTGACTCCATGCTGCATCGCCTGAGTCAGGCTCAAAAGATTATAGCAGAGCACAGGAAAGGGAGCGGATTGGCCCAAATGGTTTCACTTGTCAGATGACAAACATGTGCTGAGATAAAGATAATAATTTAAGCCGGCCTTACTTATTCATTTGCTCCCTGTTGCCCTTTTCAGAGTACACGACATGCTACAATTTTACACGTTTGCCTGCTGTTGTATACCATTGATTAGCTGACACCTGGCACACACAACCGACCCATTTTACATAAGAAGTTGGAGGGTGTGACTCTGTGGGTGCTCAGGTTACCTGCTTTTGCACCTTGCTTGTTAGCAAGGTACACCCATCTCAGATAAAGGATGGACAAATCCCAGCCAACGTGCACAAATGCTGGAACAAAATCTCTGCTGGTATAGCAGGGTGCAACTTGGATCACTCTGGTGGAGCTGCCAGGCTTTACACAAGCAGAGAAAATGACTCCTTTTTCTCAAACCTGGCCTGCGGATGCTTTCACTTTGAAGAGCCAAGTTCAAACGCAGATCAGCTTGGAAAAGGATTTTTTTTAAGGGTGTCACAGCTCCGGTTCATTACTTGATTCTGAGTAGAGGACCCAGGAGATCTGCAAAAGAAGGCCCCATGTTCCAAAGTGATTGCTAATAGGGACACCTTTTTACCCCCATGCAGCTGCGCCCATTCTAGTTCAGAGCATGAATAGTAGAAAACAGTTAGCACCTGGTTGCTGGTTGGTGACTTATTTAAAAACAGTTAGGCTGTGTCTACACTGGCACCCCTTTCCGGAAAAGGGATGCAGATTAGCCAAGTCAGAATTGCAAATGCAGCGGGGATTTACATTTTCCCCGCTGCATTTGCATGAACATGGCTGCTGCTTTTTTCTGGCTCGGGGCTTTGCCGGAAAAAAGTGCCAGTCTAGACAGGGATCTTTTGGAAAATAAACCCTTTTCCGGAAGATCCCTTATGCCTCTTAAAATCAGGAATAAGGGGTCTTCCGGAAAAGGCTTTATTTTCCGAAAGATCCCTGTCTAGACTGGCGCTTTTTTCCGGCAAAGCCCCGAGCCGAAAAAAAGCGGCAGCCATGTTCATGCAAATGCAGCGGGGAAAATTTAAATCCCCGCTGCATTTGCAATTCCGACTTGGCTAATCTGCATCCCTTTTCCGGAAAAGGGTGCCAGTGTAGACACAGCCTGCGGGTGAGTCTACACTGCACTGTTATTTCAAGAGAACTAGTGTTATTTTGCAATAATAATGCGCGCGTCTACACAGCCATTCCATTATTTCGAAATAATTTTGAAATAATGGACGGCTTATTCCGAAATCTGTAGACCTCATTCTATGAGGAATAATGCCAATTCCAAAATAGCTATTTTGAAATAACACGTGTGTAGATGCTCCACTGCTGCTATTTCAAAATAGCCCCTCCCCAAGGCCATTCTAAGTTGTTCCTACCCAGTGCCTCCTGGTGCTCTAAATCGAGCAAGCACGTCTACGTTAGGGAAGCCTGCCTTGGACTAATGTTGAGGCTTCCCTGCAGTGTAGACGTGTTATTTTGAAATAAGCTATTTCGGAATAACTATATCAGAATAGCTCATTTTGGAATAAGCGTGCAGTGTAGACGTACCCTTAGGGATTTCAGTCTACTTCCTGGAGGACAGATATTGTGGTGATGGGCTTGATAGAAGAACCAGAATGGAACAGATTGGAGCAGTGGATTTCAAACTAGGGGTCGCGACCCATTACTGGGTGGTGGAAAGTCGGGCACTGGGGCTTGTTGCTGAAGGGGGATCAGGTGACCAGTGGGGGGGCTAAGACAGCTTCCTGCCTGTCCTGGCACCGCAGACTTTGCTGTGCCCCAGAAGTGGCTGGCAACAGGCCCAGTTTCTAGGTGTGTGTGTGGGGGAGGGGGGAGGATGCCCAAGGGTCCGTGCACTGCCCCTGCCCTGAGCATTAGCTCTGCACTCCCATTGGCTGGGAACTTGCTGGTGGCTACTTCTGGGGTGCAGCATGGTCTGCGGTGCTAGGAGAGGCAGGAAGTTTCCTTAGCTCCCCCCCAACCCCGCCGCTGCAGCATGGACTGGGAGTCACTCAAAGTAAGTCCCTCCTGCCCCAACCCTGACCCCCCTCCCAAAGCTGGAGCCCCCTCTAACTCTCCAGAGCTCTCATCCTCAGCCTCACTCTGAACAAATCATACTGGGTTGCAGCCATCCGTGCTTTTTTTCAACAGAGTCTGGATTAGGGGTTCCCAGCATGAGGAAATTGCACCTTATTAGAGGTTCATGTAGAGTGGCCAAGGACTGGATAACCATAGTCATCATCAGATCACTCTGCTCTTTCCTCTCTCCCAGTGGGGCAGTCCAGGGTTTATACCTGGGTAGCTTTTCCGAGGTTTGAGTCGATCTGCTTTTCAGCCTTTTAAACACTGACGGGACAGGGAAGGTTCAATGACAGTTCCTGTCCCCCACGTTTGGCACGTGGCAGATGGAAGAGGTGAGCACAAAGAACTCAGCCAACCCCTTAAAGAAGCTGTGAATCACTAGTCAGAGGATCCTGGCTCCGATACCTTCAATGTGGCAGAAAAACTGCTTCCCAAATTAGCTCTCCATCACGGCTATCCTTCCCACACCCTGCCTATTGCGTTTCCGCCGCCCGCCGGCCTGCCTCACTGACTGAAACAAAGGGATCCCTGCATGCCTGATATTCCCAGGTGACCGTGTGCTGCTGCTGAGCCGTTCGCCCGGCACGCCGCCTGCCCGTTGCTTCACACAAGGGACGAGTTTGGATGGGGATCCACCGGAGAGGCAAGCTGTGGCGTGACTAATAAACAAACAATCAAAAAGACAGTTTTCCTTGTTGCCCTAATTATTTTCTCACTCCTCTCCGCTGGCTTTAATGAAGCCAGCCTCAGGCGTGAAAGTCTGGCAAACGTTCCTCGTCTGAGCGTCCCTTGTCATGTGGGATTTGGGGTGCAGCAGGTGTTTCTAGCTCAGCTCTCAGCAGGCCTATGAGGCAGGCTTGGGGGACTTGAAAGTAAGGGGTGTGTCTTGAAAGTAAGGACACCAAAAGGAGGGCCTGATTCCTATGACTCTGCTAGCCTGGGTAGGACTCTCAAGTCACTGACTCTAGGTTGGCAAGGCTGCAGATCCATGGACGGCACCGAAATTTCCCCCCTGTCTCTGCTGGTGCTAAGTGAGATCACACAGGCTCCCCCGCTTGCTCTTCCTGCCACAGTCGCCCTAGTTAAATCAACAGCTTGTTGCTAGAAGGTGGTTCTCACAAAGGCAGATGGTGCGCACTGCTTCACGGCATGAAAGGGAGGCTTTTTGATCCGGTTAGACACACGGGCCACACACGGTGCTCTGATGAGAGTTCTTTCCCGCCTCCCCCAGGGTATTGGCACCCCCTCCCATGGAAATATTCATGTAAAATTAACAGGAGTACAGCAGGAGGTCTGCGCATCTTTCGAGTCTTCACAGAGGGAGTTCGCTCTCCCGTCTGACAGCGACTTCCATTCTTTCCATGTGTTTGCCTTATTCTTGCACTAATGCGTTCAACAGCACTGGAGACATCTGAGACTCACTGTTACAATGAATCAATTGTTTTCAAAACTCTGGGTTGCGACTCAGCACTGGGTGGTGGAATGTGGGCCACCGGGGCTCCTTGCTGCAGGGGGATCAGGTGACGGGGGGGGGGGGGGGGGCTAAGGCAGCTCCCTGCCTGTCCTGGCACTGCATACTGTGCTGCGCCCCAGAAGCGGCCGGCAGCAGTCCCAGCTTCTAGGGGGGAGCGAGCTCGGTGCACAGGGCTCCCTGCATTGCCCCTGTCCTGAGCACTAGCTCCGCACTCTCATTGGCTGGGAACCTGCTGCCGGCTGCTTCTGGGGTGCAGCATGGTCTGTGGTGCCAAGAGAGGCAGGAAGCTGCCTTAGCATCCCCATTGCACCACTGACCAGGAGCCGGTCAAGGTAAACCCCTCCTGCCCCAGCCCTGACCCACCCCCTGCCGAGCCAGAGACCCCTCCTACATCCCAAAGCTCTCATCTTCAGCCCCACACGCTAGTCCAATTATGTTGGGTTGCCGCCGTCAATGATTTTCTTCAACTGGGTCATGAGGAAAAAAGTTTAAAATCCCCTGCAATAGAGCATGTACTGACAACAATGCACACAGGGTAGTGCAGCAACATTTCTTCTTGCACAGGACTACCAGAACACAGATTGCAGCAAAATCATATTTCTCCTCTCCCTTTAGTGTCTGGTCTACTTGTCTACCTAGCTGCCCAAGAAATGACTTTATACAGCAGGTTTACCTGCAAAACATGCCTTCCTGGCACATCTAGTGAGAATAAACTGGACAAAAATCGAAGATGCAGGAAGCTCTCCTTTTGACTTTCAAATGATACTGCCTGTGTGGGTTTCTAATGTAGCAGGAAGCATATTCACTCTCTTTGCAAGCCTTTACATGTGTATGAGAGATTTATGGCATTTCCAGAAGACTTTAACTCTATTGTCTGATGTGTGGTGTTACTGGATTTGCCCATTACTCTAGGGTCTGCTCATTTATTAGGGTGACTCTTATGGGAGAGGGGAAGTTGATAATTTTATTGATGAGCAGCTTTATTTCGCCCTTCAGCCAATTCCCTCTCAATGAAGCTATCTTGCAGAAACTAGGCTCCCCAGGATGGGGTTCTTTCCACCCTAGAATTGGATGAACATGGCACATACACACCCCTAATACCAGAGCATGTCCTAGGATCAGTGAATCAGCACTCACAAGCTGACCCCTTGTATGTTCCCTGGACTCAGTAAGCTGGTTGCACAGCAATGCCAAGCTGTGACCATCATGTGCCCTCCGACTCAGTGGGCTGGGTTAAACAGCTCTCTAAGCTGCCACCCTCATATGCCCCCAGATCCAGTACCTCCCTGTCTCCACTTTCACATCACAACCGTTCTGCTAAGGAGTGAACTCCACAGGATGTTTGGGCACAACAGGGATCTTTAGCTAAGGTACCAGAAGTGTTGTTGCAGAGTGACCGTGGAAGCCAAAACAAGGGGAGGGGGAGAAGAGGGAGGAAAAGAGAAAAGCAACTTTGTTATTTATTCCTAGGTAGTAACCATACAAGAGGAGCCAAACGAACTGAACAGGTAGGCTACGTCTACACTGGCCCCTCTTCCGGAAGGGGCATGTAAATTTCACTAGTCGTCGTAGGGAAATCCGCGGGGGATTTAAATATCCCCCGCGGCATTTAAATAAAAATGTCCGCCGCTTTTTTCCGGCTTTTAAAAAAGCCGGAAAAGAGCGTCTAGACTGGCCCCGATCCTCCGGAAAAAGTGCCCTTTTCCGGAGGCTCTTATTCTTACTTTGAAGTAAGAATAAGAGCCTCCGGAAAAGGGCACTTTTTCCGGAGGATCGGGGCCAGTCTAGACGCTCTTTTCCGGCTTTTTTAAAAGCCGGAAAAAAGCGGCGGACATTTTTATTTAAATGCCGCGGGGGATATTTAAATCCCCCGCGGATTTCCCTACGACGACTAGTGAAATTTACATGCCCCTTCCGGAAGAGGGGCCAGTGTAGACGTAGCCTTACTATATTAAATCTAACAAATCTAATTACAAATGTCAGGGCCAGCAAACCATAACTGATCACATAAGGCAGGGTCAAGAGGCTATACAGAGAAAGAGAGATCTCACTGTTTCAGGAAGTTGAACGTATCGAGGTTCCCAGGTGGTGATGGTAGCTGGGGGTCTAAAGTGTTGGAGACAGACAGAGCAAAGCCCTCAGCATCATCAGTGAGGAGAACATGAAGTCCCAGTGGAACTGATGCAGACTTTAGATACAGGCACGAGAACATTTCACTTGGGTATGTCAACACTGCCACACTATTTCGAAATAAGTAGCACTATTCCAAAATAACTTAGGGTACGTCTAGACATATCGAAATTGCAAATGAAACCAGGATTTGACTTTCCCGTGCTTCATTTGCATAATGGCATCATGGCGGTTTTTTTGAAAAATGCTATTTCGAAAGTGAAACCGCAGTCTAGATGCAGTTCTTTCTGAAAGAAAAGCCTTTTCAAAAGATCCTGTCCTCCTAAAAAAATAAGGTTTATAGGATCTTTCAAAAATGCTTTTCTTTTAGAAAGAACCGAGTCCAGACCACAGTTTCACTTTCGAAATAGCATTTTTCGAAAAAATGCCATAACGCGATTATGCAAATGAAGCATGGGAAATTCAAATCCCAGCTTCATTTGCAATTTGAATATGTCTAATTTACATTCATCTTTCGAAAGAGGGATGTAGTCTAGAGACATAGCCTTAGTCTACATCTATGCAGCAGGTAGTTATTTTGAAATAGTGTCAAAATACTGTCAAGCTGGAGGATTTCTTACTCCGGCTCCTGTTACCCTTACTATACGAGGAATAAGGGAAGTCAGAGGAAGAGGGTTCTATTTTGAAATAAGTGTTGTGTAGCTGCTCTCTATTTCAAAATAAGCAATGCAATTGACGTAGCTCAATTGGCACAGCTTATTTCAAGGTAAGCCCTTCTGTGTAGAAGCACCCTTGGGGATTTGTAGGAAACCATCAATGGTTAAAGAAGGAACACTAGATTTGCTTATGGGTAAACAGATGGTTCAAGGGAATGTTCTGTTCAGGCTGGACAATAGAAACTGACCATTCCCAGCCATGGTGTTCCTTCCAGGGAGCTCATCATGCAATTAGGCAGTTTCAGGATTTTGGATCTCAACAGAGGATCTATTACTAAAATTGGTCTGATAATGACTGATCTAGGTGTGGGTTCATCAGCATCTGGAGCAGAGTTTTCCCACCAGGCAGTGTTTTCCTGTATCCCACAGTTAGGGTACGTCTAAACTACATGGCTCCGTCGACGGAGCCATGTAGATTTGTTTGTTTGGCAAAGGGAAATGAAGCCGCGATTTAAATAATCGCGGCTTCATTTAAATTTACATGGCTGCCGCGCTGAGCCGACAAACAGCTGATCAGCTGTTTGTCAGCTCAGCGCGCTAGTCTGGACGCTCCCCTGTCGACATGAAAGCCTTTTATCGACCGCCCCGGTAAACCTCATCCTACAAGGCATAACAGGGAGGTCGATAAAGGGCTTTCAGGTCGGCGCGGGAGCGTCCAGACTAGAGTGCTGAGCCGACAAATTTGTCGGCTCAGCACGGCAGCCATGTAAATTTAAATGAAGCCGCGATTATTTAAATCGCTGCTTCATTTCCCTTTGCCGATCAGCCTAATCTACATGGCTCCATCGATGGAGCCATGTAGTTTAGACACAGCCTGTGTGTGGTTCTTGCTTTGGAAGTGCTGTTCTGTATGCTAATGGAGATAGCTTTCTATCCTATACAAATGAGTCTAGGAGTGTTTCCTTAATCCTATCACCCTTGTTGGGAGGGGTCTTCCCTTAGCTTTGTATTGATTTTTTTTGTATTGGCTTTGGTTCAAGCAGATGATGGGGGAGGGGCTGTCTTCCATGAGTACTATGTCCTGGTTCCCCAAGAACACAGAGCTCGTAGTTAACAGTGTGTATTGGTGGGTGGGGAGAAAGCCTTTGTAAGATATACTAGCTGATGAAAGCGGTATCTTGCGGTGTACACAGTATCCCTCTAGTTTACAAGAGACAGTATAATAGAAACCTGTTCAGACTCCTAGTGATGCATAAAAAAATGTTTCTCCCATTATAGATGATGTGCTGAGACATAAGTGGATTCCTCCATCCCCCGTCCTTTTCTCACTGTGAATGAACAAAATACAATGCAGAACAAATCTAGGTTGTAAGCTCTTTCAGGGCAGCAACTGTTTCTTACGTGTTTTTACAGTGTCCTGACCTCGGATAATTTGGCCTGTCTTCTAAGTGCTACCATAACACAGATGTTAAAAAAACTCTATTATTCTTATTCAAGTTCTTGGGGGCAAGGACTTTCTCTTACAGGATAAACTTAAACAACAACAAATAGTCTGGTAGCACTTTATAGACTAACAAAACACGTAGATGGTATAAGTTCATGATACCATCTACGGGTACGTCTAGACTACAGGCTTTTGTTGACAGAGGCTTTGTTGACAGATACTGTTGACAAAGCCTCTGTCGACAAAAAGCGTCTAGACTACAGCCAGTTCGGTCGACAAAACAAGCCGCTTTTTCGACAGAGAGTCTCGACGCTTTCTTTTGAAAAAGCACGTGGATGCAATAGCGTCTTTTGTCAACAGAATTCTGTTGGAAAAAGGTGTTATTCCTAGTAGAATGAGGTTTACCACCATCGACAACACTGCCATATTCTGTCGACTTACTGTCGACAGAACATGGCGGTAGAGTAGATGCAGGTATAGTTTTGTCAACAAAAGTCCCCTTTTGTCGATAAAACCCTGTAGTCTAGACATATCCTACATGTTTTGTTAGTCTATAAAATGCTACCAGACTCTTTATTGTTGTTTAAGTTTATCCTGTACAGACTAACTTGGCTACCCCCCTGAATCTTCTTACAGGTTTGTACAGGGTCTACCATTATGAGACCCCAGGATCCTAACCAATGCAATAACAATTCCCAGACTGTCTCCCAAAAGATTGCTCACTCCCTTCCCCCTGTCCAAACGTCTCTCGCTCCCCATCTCTCAGTATTCTGGCGTATAGGAAGCTGGGGGCAAGATTAGAATGAACAACAGTTAGGGCAAAAAAAGTATGTAATTGGGGTGGGAGAAAGGAAGGAAGAATCTCCCATGACAGGTGAAATTGTGAATCATTACAGTGAATTTAATGTAGCCAGCCTATCAATCTAGTTGCTGTCAAACTTAAGGGATAGTTGAAAATATTTCAGTAGAGGGCACTCAAGACCTAGGAATGTGTGCTTGCCAAATCCTGCATATTTACTCTGTAGTATTTTACAAGACTTTAGCACATGAATCTCCGTAATGTGAGCACTGGGCCTCATATCTCACATTGATTGTGGTAATATTATACCTGATGCACATAAATCTAAACAAAATTC
This sequence comes from Pelodiscus sinensis, assembly GCF_052426305.1. NCBI lineage: Eukaryota > Metazoa > Chordata > Testudines > Trionychidae > Pelodiscus > Pelodiscus sinensis. Next base: position 10,307,659 of record NC_143077.1, on the reverse strand, counting down.
ATGTGCATGTGGCTAATTCAAATGAACCAGTTTAGATACCGATTGCTTTAGGGTTTTTTTTTTTTTTTTAATGGTCTCCACTCTCCACCCTCCCCCTACAGTATTGTGGAAAAATGTCCTAAAGTCTCTTCATGTGCGTTTCATACTTTTTAGGTGGTCTGACACATTAATCTTATTTGCAAATGATCCTTTGCTGATCAGCAGATATTAATAAAATGTTACAAAATTGTGTTCTCTTTTGTAAGCAATTCCTTTTATGCTTGAAAAGACAAAGCTTTGCATTAAAATTAATGGCATTTAGAACTTCCGTAAATCTGTAAGTTTGCCTGGCCGTGAGATAATATTAAGATTCTTACATATACAATGTACAGTATGTTCATGAGTGTCAAATTCCTATCAGGATAACAAATACAGCCTGAATTACTGTGTGTAACCACTGCAATAACATGTAGTACTAAGATATCTTTACGCTATCTCTGACCACACAACTTCTTAATTCATACAAATAAAAAGTATACTATGTTTACACACTGTAAGTACAGTATAGAATTTGCATTGAATATAGATATGTTGAAATGACGAATTACTGCAGTAAAACTATTTTCACTTTACCACAATCAATGGAAATCACATAAGAACTGTAAAATAACATTATGCTATTTTAGTGAAAAACAATGGAACATTCATTTCTGTTAGGGGTTCCAACAACTTGCGGTGACTTTCTCTTTCAAGTCTCCCAGGGCAATCTGTATTGTGGGTTTCATTAAACAGTAAGCTCTTCAAGACATGGAATGAGTATTTATTATTATTATTATTATTATTATTATTATTTTGTACAACACCTTACATGCACTGTATAAATAATTACATCGTGTAGAAATTCAGTTTAACGGGGGATGTGCAACATTAATTTTGCATTTCACAGAGCAGTTTTCATGATGTTTACAAGTGGTGTGTTATTTCCACACTTGTAGAATAATTCATCTGTGGTTTACTTTGGCTGCAGTCAGTGTATGAATATGGCCCATTAGTAGCAGGCTGTCATTTCACCCAAGTGTGTTGAATGCATCTTCTGCACCATGTTTCAATTGGCATTTGTATGTAAAAGCACAGATGTAGGGTTACAAGCTTTCTTCCTGAAAATATTCAGATTTGACTAGGACAAGGACTCTGAGCTGCATTTTTTTTATTTGTTATTGATCATGAACAACCCTGGGCTGACATTTGGTGGGGCAGTGGAATTTTTTCTCTGGAGGGAGCATAAGCCACAAAAGAATAAAGCTGTTACATTGCATGTGCAAGAAAGAAGGGTGCTGAAAGCTGTCTAACCAGTGAGAGAGCCCAGGTGGGACTTCAGGAATACAAGGGAGGATAGGAAGGGAAATAGACCAAGGAATTGCCATCCAAATCAATTTTTCAACCTGCAGGACTCTCCAATTCTATGGGCAGGAGCCAAGAACCCAGAGATCAATTCCAGCACATATGCACCACATTTTCTTCTGCTAGACTTTGCAGGCATTTTTGTTTGGTTTGGTAAAGTTTTTGTTGTTTCCTTTTCTCTCTTCCTGGCTCTGCTCACAATGCAGAGCTCTCTCTGTAAAAGCTTGCACCATCCATCCCAAATCAAACAGCAAAAGATAAGCTACACCCATGCTCTGTGATTAGTATTTATAGCGCACTGCACCCATCCAGTAACCAACTTACTAATGCATCAGCCTGCAGTGAGCATTTACACCTGAGGATTTGCAGACAGAGACCTCTCTGGCCTGAATGAAATAAAATGAACCTCCCTTCTCTGCAAGTCTGGCAGCAACAAGGAACAAATTGCTTCTCAAGAAGGAAAGCCTCCCTCCTTCCCCAAGCCTGCCTGTTTGTGTCTCAGTAAAAGCAACCCTCAGCCCATGCCCTTTATAAAGAGCTGCAACTGTCCCTCATATCAACCTTTAGCGGGGAGATTTCTCCTCCATGCCCTTCCCTGAATGTTTAACCCTCTGCGTACCAAGGCACTGTTAGGGGATGGCAGAAATTGTCTTTGCTTGGAACAGGGACATGTGTACCCATGATGTAGGTAATACAATTCAGGAGCTCAGGGTCTCTGCATACCCACAGTGCTATAGGCTATTAGCATTTCACTGGGATTTAACAGCTGTGCAATTGACAGCTACAGAACCCTGCCCCCAACACTTGGTAATTGACCTAACCACTCCAAGGGGAAGGCTGAGACATTATGCCCAACAGCCTCTGTCACAATGTTTGTAACTTGTCTGCAGCTTAAGGCGATATATTATCGCTGCTGTCCCAGCCAGTTATCATGTGTCTAGTGGAGAGACACATATAGATGACCAGATACCAGGGTGAGAGGCACCTGGCCAACCTGCTATGCTACACAGATGTGCTCACTAATTGCTGCAAAGCATCAAAATCAGAATCTTTCGTTTTGGACTTCAGACTGATAGGGTGAAGGTGGTGGGGGTGGAGGCTTTTCCTTTTTAAGGATAAATGCAGGTTCATGAGGCAGGCTAGTTCTGTGTTAATTACTCAGTGAGAGGCTAGAGACATTAGCTTCCCTTCATGCTGGGGTTTTTGAGCCTCACTGAGGAACTTAAAAAAATATCCAGGAATAATAAAAGGATGAATAAAAACGAGTGGTCCAATGGCACCTTAGAGACTTCAAAAATACATAGACTCAGGAGCTTTCCTTGGGCAAAACCCACTTCCTCAAATAAATTGGAGTGGAAATAACAGAAACCAAGAGATTTATATAACAGCAGAAGTACCTGTCAATTGTAGACTAATTAACAGGGGTCCTAATTAAGTGGGCCGGATGTGTTCCATTCATCACACCTTTTGATGTGAAAACGTGCATGTTAAAGGCAGGAGAAATTGGCTTTGTAGTGTGCCAACCAGTTAATGCCTTTTTTCAAGCCCAGGGTGGCAGTGTCAAATCTGAAGATGAATACTTAGGAGACTAGTACTACGGTAAGAAAATTAAAGATTTGCTCTGCAGAAGTTCCAGGAAGAGCGGTTGTAGGCAGCTGGCAAATGGGAGCGACTGAGGGCGATGGAAGAACAAACCCTTTAAAAAAGGAAAAATAAATGCGCTTCTCTGATGGATCTCCTGCCTTTTGTCTCTGTCAGGGAGGTCATTAAAGCCCTGAAACTGCGGGCTGCTTTGCAGCAGCTCCCCGCAGCTCCCGGATTCTTGTCGCCTCCCACCGGGTGATCTTTTTTTGGAAAACGATTCTCATCCTCCTGACCTCGCCCCTTCACCTGCCAGCTCCTCCCGGCGAATGCTCAGGTTGCAAGCTGCTCGCTCCCTGTTCTCTGGTCTCACCCGGTAGCCAGGCCAGGCTAGCCGGAGCCGGGAACACAGCCCCACCAGACAGGTCTCCCCATTGCCGGGGAATGGGATGCTGCAAAAGGCTGCACCCTGCAAGGCAGCCCCAGCCTGGCAGCACCGGGGAGGGGCAAAGGGTTGAGGCCGGTGCCGGGAGGGAAGCGCACGGGCCCTTGGAGAAGTTTCAGGCAGTCCCTGTGTCCCTCCTACCCAAGGGGACTCCTAGCCTGGCGAAGTTCCCCTCTCCCGGCTGTGCCCTAGCCAGGTCCCCTCCCCCACCTCCGACCGGCACAACTTCTCCCATTCGTGCCCGGTACCCCACTGCTGCACCCGCCCCCAAGCGCATCAGCTAGCGGGAGGGCGCCCCAGAGACTCACTGGCGGCCTCCCTTCCGCGCGCAGCCGTGCGCCCTGGCGCACGGCTGCGCGCGTCCCAGCGCCGCCTGCGATCTCCTGCGCCCCCCGACGGGCAGGGCGGAGCCATTGCCTCTCCTCGGCCCCTTCGAAGCGCTGTGGCCCGCCTGCCCCTTCCCAGCCCGAGCTGTCCCCCCCACTCTCCGCCTCCCCAGGGGGCAGCTCTTTGGGGTTGGGGTTTCAGTCCCCCTGCCAACGCGGCTCCCCCCCCCCCCCCCGTGTGTGCGCGCGTGCAAGACTCCACTCCGGGGCTTTGCGCTCACCAGCGATAGCATCAGTGGTAGGAGGGGACAGCGAGACTCCGGCAGGCTGAGGCTGAGCAGTCAGAGCTGGTCTGCAGGTGAAACCCGGATCGGCCCAGGCAGGCACCGACCGGCGGGGCTGAGCCAGCCGCAGCTTCCGTGGGACCGGCTGCGGAGTCCTCTAAGATGTGCCATGCGCCGCCGCCCCTCGCCCCGGACTGCCAGCTCTGCTTAGCCCCCGGGCGCCGCCAGCCGACCCCCGCTCTCCAGCCAGCCCTGAAGTCGTAGGGTCGCCGCGCGGAACTTGCCGGGAGGCGCTCCGCCCCCCCCAACGATGCCCCATTTCTGGCTCGCTCTCAGGGGGGCGCTTGTGGAATATTGGGCCGGGCTCCTGCTTTGCCTCTTTGGGATTCGCGGCGCGCATGGGATGCCCCATGTCATCCGGATCGGTAAGAGCCGCGGCTCTGGCGCCTCTTTGGGGACCTGGGGGAGGAGGAAGGGGCGTAGGGGGCTGTTTGCCCTCTGCGGGGGCTGCTTGAGGGGCGAGGGCTTACTGCGATTTCTGGGGCTCGCCAAGTGCACTTTGCGGAAGGACGCCCTGGGGGAGAGCCCGAGCCCCACAGAGGAGTTGGACTTCTCCGGGCGGCTGGGGAGAAGGCTGGAGAGGGACGGGGAGCGCGGGGGAGGGAGGGTGTCAGCTGCCTGCTGCTGGCACACACGGCGCTAACTCCAGCGTGCGGCTCTGCCAGCAGCGACGGGGCGGGGAGCGGGGCCAGGCGAGCGCCGGGTCTCCAGGAGGCAGGGTCGGCGTTTGCGGAGACGCGGCGCGACACCCACTGCGCTGGCTTGTGGGGACAGAGGCGGCCACGCTCCAGGAGGCAGAGTTGACCCCCGTGACGCCTGCAAGAGGGGAGCTGGCCGGGGAGCGAGCGGGCGGGACAGCCCCGCTCCGGTCCAGGCAGCGGCACCTCCCCGACAGAGGGGAAAGTTTAGACAGTGGCGTCTCCTCTGCTCTGTGGCGTGGAGGAGGGGGGAGCGCTGGGGGGCGCCCGGATCTGGAGAGGGGCTGGGTGCACACGTGGGGGCTGCGGGGCGGTGTCCTGAATTCGGATCCCCCTTGATTCTGGTTGTTCCGAAGCACTGCAAGGTCAGGGGCTGTGAGCAGGGGGCCAGCTGGGAAGTGCAGCAACCTCCCTCCCCCACTCCGGACACACACACTGGCTTGGATGCAGCTTGCCCCTGTATTTTCTAGGCTGAGGCAGGAATGGGGCAGAAGGGGCTGAGGCAGGAGACGCGGCGGCTCCCACTGACTCTGGCCACACGGACCCGAAAGCCAGACAGCGCTTCCCGGGAGCCAAGTTTGTTGGGTGGAGAAGCCCGAGCTGATGGGGGAGTCCACCGGCTCACCAGTGTCCCCTAAAGGCGCTGCCCAGCCAGGCCGGAGAGAGTGGCACAAACGAGCCCTTATGAAAGCTGCAGTTCTGAGGCATGTGGCTCAATGAAGGGGCTGGTCTCTCTCGGCTCTTAACTCGAGGGGCCTTCCGCACTGGCATTGTTTGGGTTTGTGGGTTTGTTTTGGTTTGGTTTTGGCGCAAAGTCCCCTGGCTTTGCTCCCTGCCAGGGGTCCTGAGAGTTTCCCTTGTCGCGCATCCCTGGTGGCTGCCCAGAGCGCAGTGGAAGGAGGACACCAGAGATGGAGACAGAGGGGGACAGCATCTTACTGACCCACATGCGACGTCACAGCTGCCCTCCCCTCCCTTAAGAGGAACAGGGTGTAGTGCTGGACCCACAAACACAGCTCTGTCCTTGGCAGGAGAGGCAGCTCCTTTGCCAAGTGGTATCCCTCCCCCTTGGGCATGGTTCCAGCTGCTGCAGGACCCAGCCCACGCTGTGGACTAAGGGCCTCATGCAGGGAGCACCTGCTGCTTCTGGGAATAAGCCACCATGGGCAGGTGCATCCAGGCTGGTGTCTTGTGCCTGGCCACTTCATCATGGATACAGCTGGGGGGATGCTGCAGGGTGAGGGCCTTTTGCAGCTTTGCCTGCTCACTACATCCACGCTGTGTGGGGGCTCCCCACCGGGGAAATCCTTGGTCCTGTGGCCAGGTTGCGCACTGAGGAGGCCCATCTGGGAGGGAGCTCCCCATCCAAGCTCTGTGAAGGGATGCTCCGTTACCACTACCACAGCGCCACGGTGGGGGCTCGGCTGTGTCACTGCAGATCTGCAGCTCTAGAATGCTCCTCCCAGCTAGGGGGGGCGGAAACTCTGGCAGCAGAGGGGAGGGGTGGGGGGTGCAGACACCCCTGCATGGGCCCCATGTTTCCTCAGGTCTCCGTCAGGGCCTGTGGAGCAGAAGTGCACTGTAGCTAGCCCAACAGTCCTTACTCAGGTGACATTCCCACCCCAGCCCATGGGAGGGGTCAAGCATCTCAGATTCCAATCCTGCAGCTGGATATGCTTGCACCGGAGAGCAGGGATCCAACCTTAAGTTGCTCCAATTGCAGCCCCCGGGAAATTGTGAGTTCCAACTTGTGATCAGCTTAGAGCCACTGGATTCTCCACGGCCAGGCACCCAGTGCCGTCTGTCGACCTGCCAAAGGCGCTGTCAGATGCTGCCATTCTGACTTGTGATTTAAACCCCGGTGCAAAGGACTGCACTAGGTGCAGGAGAGTGGAAAATCAGGCCTGGTCATTTGCCCCACAGTGGCTTGCCCTGTCATCTGCCTGGCTCACCAGAGCTGCAAGCTGCCCCGTGACTTGCTCAGCAGCCGTGTGAAATACCCAAGCAGAGGTTTGAAGGAGTCATTGGGAGGGGAAGGTGCTTAGCACCCTATAGGATTAGGATCCTCTTCTTGGGACCTCGCTATGACCCAGTGGAATCCTTCAGCAATAGACTCCAAGGCCGAAGGGCCCCAGCTTCCCAAGAAAAGTATTTTCTACTGGTACTTGAAAAGCCTCCAGGCACTTGCAGCAAGAGCAGAGAAGAAAGGGACACTTGACATTCAGATGCTATTACAAAAAAATCATGAACCTTGCACCTGGATTGTTCTTACTGGCAGAAACACCGTAGATCTGATTAGGCTTTGCCCTGCTCTCCCCTACACCAGTGCCAATTGCTGCTGGGCACGGCTTTATACTCACACTAGCCAGGCAGAAATGACCTCACATCGAGCAGTCTGACCTTCCTTTCCTTGCAAGCCCCCCTGCCTGCTGCTCCTGTCAGTGTTGTTAAAAGAATTGATTGGAAAGAGCTGTTTTTAATTTTCTAAACTTAAAGCCCCCCTCTAGCCAAGGGGTAGCTCAGCTTTGGTCAGGAAATAGGAATTCTACAGAGAGGCAACTCAGGAAAGCGAGAAATGCCTTAGCGCCACGCTTTTAAGATCAGCATTGTGTTTCCCTCCCATCAGGTTCCACTGAAAAATGCAGATTTTTCTTTCTGCATTACTTGGCCTGTCAGTTTGTGCCCAGCTACGCCAATCCCAGATTCTGATTTTCATGAACAGAATACATTGGGACATGGAAAACTCTTGAAGGAAGTAGCCTTTGGGCTTTAAAACCAGTCAGGTTTGGCTTCAAACGAAACTGACAATTGAACATATGCCATTGGAATTCTAGGGAAGGCATCCAGGACAAAGACGGGAAGTCAGAAAGTGCAGGCACTCTCAGACCCACCTAACGGGGGAAAGGAGGGAGGGAAGAAATCGATAATGCAGAAAATTCATACCTTTATTTTTTATTAAATGGGAGTTTGCCCCAGCTTTTTCAGGATCTATTTGAATTTTATGTGATCCATCAGATATTTTCCAATGTTAGACATAAATGTCTGACTAGATCTCTCCAGTCCGGGGGCTGGATTCAGAGCCCAGTAATGCCAGGGTAGATCCAGAATAACTTCCCTGACTTAAGTTGAATGACTCCATATTTGCACCAATGCTACTGAAGAGAATTTTGCCCCCAGTGGTTTGTGATAGACTCCGGGCATGAATATAATCAATGATAACACTCTTTGTAGTAAGTGCTGCTCTTGATAAAAAGTATTTGCAGTGTCATACCCCGGATGTAGTAAAAGCTGCTGCTCTGACTATGTGTAATATGATTAAGCTATTTTAAACAGCATATTTATCTAGCCTTTATTTTTCATTAAAAAAGCAGCAGCTCTCTTCATGAGTGATCCACGAGAATTTGATGTCCTCGTGCAATGGCTGAAGTTACTAACCGTAACAATGCAAAGTGTCATTCCTGGAGATGATGTCACATGCAGGATTTCAAGCGTTTACTGCTTTTGATAAATGAATTTCAGGTGCTGTGCTGTATCAAAATGTCTTCAGAAACTACCCAGAATTATGCCCCTACAAGACCAGAAAGCAAAACATACGTAGATATGAACTAGACAATATGAACATAAGACTAATTATAAATAGCAATGTATAGGAGAGACAGTGAGTGGTAGAATGTAAGCCATTATTTTAATGTTTGCATTTTTTGTTGTCTGATTGTTTGTTATTATGTAGCAACAGTATTACATATGTCTAGCGCCCAGTCCAACTGCCTTCTGTACATGGGGCATCCTACCAGCTTTAGTGGATTACTACAGTGAATAAAGGCTGCGGGACCATACCCTTTTCTGAAGTGCTCTGGGATATGTAGATGAAAATTATTTGAATGTGTACTTCATTTCTTATATTGTTACCTAACATAGATACCAGATTTCTTTCTCTGCATGCAATTGTGGGGAGCAATTTCCTTGAATTTTCTGAACATTTCAAAGAATATTCATTTTTCTTCAGCTTTACATTTTTTGTTACTAAGATTACATTTTTCTTTTGATTTATTTCTGCAGATTGTTACAGTGATAGTAGGGCCCAATCCTGTATCACTAAAGTCAATGGGTATTTTGTCAGTTATGACGCTAGCAGCAGGATTGGACCTTGACTGAACTTTTAAAGTAACAGTCTTAGATAGCTGAATTATAGGGCTTTCTCTCTTATTTCTCTTTTGTAAATTGTATCAGGTAAGGGAAGAGGTCAGGGCATTGATTGCTTGGGTGATTTGCAAGTAATGCAGGAGAGAGAGGCAATTGGATTGTAGCTGGCGCGGGAAAATGATCATTGATTATTTTATATAAATACATAGAAAATAATTTTGGTGCATAATTACTATTCCCTGTGAGATAGTCTTTTTCGGGGCTCATTATTATTGTGTGCCTGGGATGTTTTTAAAACCAGATTTCTAGCTGCAGCAAAGGGAGTTTTATTTTTTTAAACCTCCCAGATTTGCCTACGTGAAAGAGATGTTTTCCAGCAGCGATCTGTGAAGGCTGCAGGAGGTAATTCTTAGAAAGGATGGTCAAATATGATTCCATATTGGTCTGGCTTAATTAATAGTTTGGAGAAATTCTTGTTTCAGTGAGAGGTTGAGAGGAAGAGCTGACCTGAATTATTATAAGGCCATCGAATGAGGTATGAGAGGTTGCAAGGTTTGTGCCTGTGGTTTGGTAAATATTGTAGTTTTTAGACCCAAGACGAGTAGATAACGGTTTGCATTCAGGGGAGTTCCTTTCCAGGGTTGCCAAGTGTCCGGTTTTGAACTGGAACGTCCAGTATTCGAGCTTTCTGTTCGGGAAACAAATTGAGAAAATATAAATGAGAAAATATAAATGTCTGGTATTTTCTAAATAAGATGTAATGTACATTGTGATGTAATGTCAAGTGTGTCCGGTATTTTTGTTGAAACCATCTGGCAACCCTATGAATCCTTGCCCTTAATCCAGGGTGTATTTGGGACAGAGATCAACCCCATTCATACTTCTATCATGAAAGACTCTAACATCTTATTTACATAGTTCTTTTGTATAAGCTACTCCTAATCCTACACACACACACAGACCAAGGGCCAGGCTCCAATTAACTCCAGTTTTCTGCTCATGGAGCCCCGTTGGCCTCAGCGGTACCAGATACACTGGTGCAAGTGAGATCAGACTCGAACCCATGCAGTTTGCGGCAACTCTCCTGAGCCTGTGATGATTCAGAGGGTCCCGAATGGGCCCAAATGCTTGTCTTTGAGTTTGGGACTTGCTGAGTGTAAAACAATGAGAAATTTCTTTCAGTGACTGGTGAGGCAATGAAACATTGGCGTGTAGGAGCAGACAGAAGTTGAATGAAGATCAATATGTTTTTTTCACCCCCTGGAAGCAAATAGCGTTAGACAAGTGGCTTCCTGCCACCTGGGACTGCCACACAGACTTAGAAAACATTAACTTGAGGAACCTTCCCTTCCAGCATTTCATCCTTTAATGGAAGGTGTAAAGGGAAAAACCTGAAACACAAATTCAACTGGGCTGAGTTAGCACCAGTTAGTCAATTCCAGCCTGATTGCTAAATGCACCTTGGCCCTGATTCTAATCCATGAACACGCCTGGTGTAAATCTGGAATGCCTCTTCAGAAGTCAGTGGAGTGACTTCCAGTTTACAAAGGGGTAAATGAGACCCAAACCTGGTCCCCACTTATATCAACCGGAGACGCAAACCTTCACAGGACAATTGGGATTCTCTGCGGCTACGTCTAGACTGGCATGATTTTGCGGAAATACTTTTAACAGAAACGTTTTTCCATTAAAAGTATTTCCGCAAAAGCGCGTCTATATTGGCACGGATGTTTGCACAAAAGCATCCGTGGCCAGTCTAGACGCGATTTTGCGCAAGAAAGCCCCGATCACCATTTTAGCCATCGGGGCTTTTTTGCGCAAAACAATTCTTCCCTGTCTACACTGGCCCTCTTGCGCAAGTATTCCTGCGCAAGAGGGCTTTTTCCCAAGCGGGAGCGTGAAAGTATTTGCGCAAGAAGCACTGATTTTGTACATTACAAAGTGAGTGCTCTTAAGCAAATTCAAGCAGCCAGTGTAGACAGCTGGCAAGTTTTTGCGCATATGCTTTTGCGCAAAATCTTGCCAGTCTAGACACACCCTGCTTATTTTCATGTTGCATTTTTTGCATGTTAAGACTATAAAAAACCCAACCCCGACTTTGCCGCTTTTGTGGCTGTTTCGGTACTTCCGACACTATGGACCCATTGTTCCAGTTTTTTATGGCTCAAAACCCCCCACGTATTACTGAGTTTTATTTTGGGTCACAGGACCCTTTGTATTAGGGAGCACAATTTTAGTAATTTCAGCAGGAAAGTACAGACAGCAGTGTAAACTTGGGGTGGCAGCGGCATATTCCTTCTCAATACATTTGAATAACAACATTACTTCTTTACGGCAGAGAAGTCTAATTATTTGCTCTCAGCTTCCTCCTGGGAACTTCATACAGGCTATTAAGATGAAACATGACAACCAACCCTAGTTAAACACATGGGTGGGAATACAGCTGAAGTAAATATAACAGGCCTGGGTGCTGCCGCAGCTGCTTCCTCCAATGAAGCAGACCCACTCTCCAGACTGGGTGTGTGCTGGTCCATGTGCACTTTTGCACAGTGTAATTTAATAGGCTTCTGTAGAATTGAAATGAAGCAGAGGCCATGGATAGACTCTGCATGAGGTGAGTTTCACCACTCAATCCTTAATGGTAATGGGGCCATTAACTCTGGTACCTGGCTCCATAGGGTCTGTCATGAATGCCCTGTAATAAAGGCTGGATTGTTAATTTCATGCCTTGCCACCTACTGTTTTCTACCTGCTGTGCAAACCCCTCCTTCTTAGCTTGATTTCTCCCTTCTCTGGACTCTTTCTGTTGAAAGAATTAAATGAGAGTTGATTTTTAAACCTTCAGCCCACTTATGAGAAGACTTAAAAAGCCCTTTTTGATTTAATAATTCAATTTTACTCTTGCACAGAGCAAGAGTAAAACCCAGCCAATCTACTGCAAAGCCGTCTCTTGCTTTTCTTGCAAACTGAGCAACTCTTTAACCAGGAAAAGGAATTGGATTAAGTTAACCACTCTGAATAAAATATGGGCTTGCCCCATGATACTCAGTTATTGCAATATTGCTAAGAAACTGAAAAGGCGGCAGCATTAAAAGAGAACTAATGTTTCAGAAGTGCTTATTCTCTCATTTCAGCAGAGGGCAGTGTTTTTCATTTACAAGTCAAGTACTTTGTAGGTATAGGAAAAAAAATATTTCCAGCCATCTCTTTCCTTCTAGCTGTTGCATGTTGCTTTTTTATAGTAGCCCTCAGCAAATTTCCAAACATCTGCATGGAAGGGCTCTGCCAACCTAGTTCTACAAGGTTCTCTGACAGAAACATAATATGAAAAAAAATCCCACCCCATCTCAGATTGCATAGACTGTTGGTTGTGAGCGTTAAACCTAATAATCCAGTGCACTGTATTTTCCCTCTTCTGTAATGCATTCCTCTCTCTCTCTCTCCTTTTTTCTTGGCTAGCGGTTTAATGTAATGCAGTCTAGACAGTTTTTTTTTCCTGGCCTTCTCAGTGCATAGACTGGTCAGAATCTCTGTACAACATAGATAACAGCTAGAAATCATCAGAGCCCAGTTTTAAAAACACACACACACAAACCCAGGAGGAATTCAGCCGCTGAAAACAAGGTTAAAAATGTGTGCTACTCGCGGTGTTGCCAAATGGAATAAATGTGGAGTCAGGAATAAGGGATTTTTGCTGAAGCAGACACGGATGAGTTTGATCCTAAAGCTGTTTGTATCTAAGTTTATGGGGACTCTGCATCAGCCTCTGTTTGTTCTTCCATGGAGGGATTTTGGTGATCCGTGATCACACATAGTGACTTGCTCCCTGTCTTAAAATACACGAAAATGTGAGCTCTTTGAGCAAGGCCTGTCTTTTATTGTGTTTGTGCAGCACATACCTTGGCCTGGCGGGACCTCTGAGTATCACTGCCATGTTTAATGACAATAATGAAAAGGTGTTTGTTACCCTGGATATTCAGTCAAATCCAAAGGTGACATCACAATCCGGAGAGCTTTAACCATGGGGGAAACCCAGTTCCATTCTGCCGCTTTAGTCTGATGACAACATTCTACATACATTCAGCTTATTTGGGATTTTCTTTTCTAACCCCCTTTCCAAATCCTCTGTCCCCAACTATTTCTGTGCAACAACAGTGCCCCGTTAAGTCACACGCCAGCAGCATCCAGAGTAGGGATATTAAATATCAGTTAATTGAATAGTCGATTAACCTCATGAATTCCTATCGATTAGTCACCTATTCTATAGTCCCCGGGGGGCGAGGCTGGCAGATATTGTATTCTGGTTCTCACTCCCGAGGAGGGTGCCAGGTGGGAGCTGGTCTGTGAGGGAAATCAGTTTAAAAACCAGCTCCCCTCGTAGGCCGGTGGCCTGTTGTCCTGTGCTACTGCCTCTGAGATAGAGGCAGCAGTGCGGAGTGGCAGCAGCCTCTGTTGGGGGCAGGGCCTGAGCTTCTGGACCTGGTGCGAGCCGGAACTGAGCCAGGCTGCCTGCCCACCCGGCTCCTAATATACTTTAAATGCAGAGCTGCAGCAGCGGTAGGTCCCGGACCCGTTGCAAGCCAAGACCGAGCCAGTCTCCTGGCCAGCCTGCTAAAAAAATGTACTGGTGGGGTGGGGGGAAGGAAATGAGCATAGTCTATAGCATTAACCTATAAGCTTTTGCTTATCAGTTAATTGGTTAGTGGACTACACTATTACATCCCTAATCCAGAGCCCCAGCATACCACACTGTGCAGCTGGGAACAGTCTCCTTTGCATTACCATTTTCTTTCTTTAGCTTTCATTGCAGACAGGGAAGTTTCACATGCCCAGTATAACCCGAGATGTTTAATCATCTCTGGTGCATTGACATCCTCAGGCCCAGAGAGATACTATATATTCTGCTACAACCTGATAATTTTACAGCACAAATATATTGCCACGGACAGAGCTAGTTTGTTCCGACAAGGAGAGAAAGTGGCAGTGATCAATAAAATGTAGGATTTTCAGATGTTGCCTGATAGAGCCGGGGCATGAATAATTCCATGACTCAGCTCAGATTTTCTCCATGGATCTACCCAGTTGTTCTTCCTTTGAAATACAGTTTAAAGAGATGCTAAAGCAAACAGCAATTAGCGGTGATAAAAGGCCTCACCACCGTCTCGTTATTAAACATGTCTATTACATTAGAACTCATGTACCCCAGGTGGCATCTGGCTCCTGTTTAAGCACTGTACATAAATAAAGACATGCTTACTGCCCCAAAGAGCTTACAGTCACAAGTGTCTTTTCTAGTGCTTCCAGATGCTCCAGTGTCAAGCAAGGATAGTAATAGAGATGTAGCCGTGTTAGTCTGATCTTGCTGAAACAAAAGCGAGGACTATGCAGCACTTTAAAGACTAACAAGATAGTTTATTCCACCAGACAAGAAATCTACTGTACACACTTCTACTCCCTACAAAAAATAAAAGACAATAAACTTTCTAAACTACTCCACACCACAGGATACTACAACAGCAACTACCTCAACCCACTGGATAATATTATTAACCTCTCTAGCTACAAACTCAACCCAGGAGAGGAGTCTGTCTTATCCCGGGGTCTTTCTTTCTGACCCACCTTCCTCACCAACTGGATTCAATTTTGTGGTGACCTTGAAGCTTTCTTTTGCCGCCTCTGTCTACGAGAATATTTCCAAACTACCAATGAACATCAATCCGACCAACCAGATCCCCCCTATCAACACCAAAAGATTAATAAACCATCTTGTTAGTCTTTAAAATGCTGCATAGTCCTCTCTTTTCTTTAAGCAAGGATAGGTTATAAAGACAGCGATAAGTTTTGGAAATGCCATACACACTCCTGCTTCAGGGTATGAGCCCACTTTTAACCAAGGGGGTCAGGAAGGAACTTTATCCAAGGAGCCGATTATCCTGTAGCAGCAACTATGGGGGATTGAGTTTCCTGCCCCATCTTTGGAAGCAGTTGGTGCTGGCCATGGTAGAAGACGGGATGTGCACGAGATGGACCCCTGTGCTCAGCCAGTCTGGCAACTCTCATGTTCCTGTGTTTAATGAGGCAGAACCTGCTTGGGATGTGAATGCCATGCTAAGAGATGGGCTTTCTTAGGTCATGTCCCATGTGGAGTGAAGAATAGACCCTTCGGCACAGCATACTGTGCAGAGAAAAGCCCTCCCCTTTGTTCTTCAGCAGTTCGTGGTGACATTCAAATGCAGCCTCTGCAGCGCGATATCTTAGACTGGAGACTTCCCTCCAGCCATTCCCTTCCAGTCTGTGCCATTTATCTGCCTCCCCATGACTGACCGCCCCCGTGCATCTGCTCTCTGGGCAGTGTCCTCTCGCCCCTTTTGCCTGAGACAGCGAGCGGCAGGCACACCCTGAAATAAGCCATTTGTGTGTGAAGTAAAACTGCTCCGGAATGCCGGGAGCTGCTGGCGTGGGCTGCAGCTTCCTCATTCCCTATATCCTGGCTTGTACTACTGGGGAAATGAAGTGGGGAAAGGGGTCTTACTCCACATGGGGGCAGGCCAGCACAAAGCTGCAAACACCCTTTAGTTTGGGTTAACTGGTGAGGGCTGGAGCAGCTCCCTGCTTGCCACAGGCAGATGGCTGATTCAGGCCTGTGGGATCCACCATGGACAGGGGCTGCCCAGAGCAGCCCTGCCCCCAGTGAGCCCAGGTGCATCTCAAGCAGGGGCTGCTCAGGTGGGGCTGGAGCAGCCCCTGCCTATGGTGGGGGGGCACTTCAACCCCCCCCCCCCGCCCCTTCTTTAATTGGTTAACCAGATAAACATCACGTTTAACCGGTTAACCAATTTAATGAGATTTTACATCCCTATTTAGTTCCTCCTCCAGTCCCAAGGGCTGAAGTCATGGCTAGATCTTGGGTCCCGGGTAATTTGACTGCATGTCCATTCTGCTGTCGGAAAGAATGAGACCAGTGCATTCTTGCTGGGTTAAGGTGTTTGTGCTTTAGTTGCAAAAGGCCAGTCTTCCTGGGCAACTGGACCTTTCTATTCTGCTTGCAGGCTCCCTGAATCCCTGAAATTTGCTCCTAAATCCCTGAAATTACCATCAGAATCTGGATCAGAAAAGGAATCAAGTTTTTTTTTTCAGTAGATGCTTTAAGTGTTGCTCATTTGGTTTTGAACATACAGGGAGGTAGTGTTGCCTAATGGATAGGTACTAGACTTTGGCTCAGGAGATGGGGCTTCAATATGTGGCATTGCCCCGAGCGACCTTGCGCATGCTACTGCATGGCTCCGTGCCTCAGTTTCCCCATCTGCAAAACTGGGAAAAGGATGCTGACCTCCTTGCTAAAGAGCTTTGAGATCTGCAGAGAAAAAGGTGCTGTGATATAGCATATTAGTCATACGCTATTATATATATTATACTGTAGGCCTTTGTGTCCGAATAGTTCTGAGATGAATTATTACGCATGAAGGATGCACAGTTCACATCTGAGCGCTGTCAGGTTTTAAATGGAACATTGGGATTATGTTAATTCTCCTGGAATCTTTTATCTGGTGCCTGATGCTGGAAGCCTATCCGTTACTGAGCTTTATTAAATTGTTTTCTACCGTCACATGTGAATCAGGGCAGCTGGCAGGGGATGCTCCGCTGGGCCAGGGGGTGGGGGACTCCAACTTGCTGAAGAAGCTAAAAACCACAGGAAGGGAGGGGGCAGAGTCATCCGGAAGGGGCTGGGGAGACTCCGAGCACAGGGCAAATGAGAGGTTTATACAGTTCTGTTCAGAGCCCTGTCAGGTAATGAGGGTATGGGCAAAAGCAGGAGAAGAGAATGTCCCCCCGGTGACCACACAGTTTAAAATAATGAGCTGGAGAGGGCTCCTGTGGGAGCGCTGGATGAAATTGTGAAGCCGTTGGCACAAAGCGTAATTGAGCTAAAGTAAAAGAAAGAAAAGGAGCAAGATACAAGCTGCCGGGCTGCCTGAACAGAGGATCCCAATGAGTGGGAGGTGATGGTGTCGGGCATTAGAAAAGAGCCTACTGTACAGGGATTGCAGAGTTGAAAAGCCCACGGCGAGCTGAGGTGAAGGGGCAGCGCCACTGAGAAAAGCAGCAAGGAGCTTTGCTGCACAGAAAAGCTGGAGAAACCCGGACTCTGTTTCCCAGGGATGATTCGTTCCCTTTATTCCAGGAGCATCAAGGGGCAAAGGCCGGCAGGGACAGCCCCAGGGAATGCTCCTCCCCCACCCCCACCAGCGTATAGATGGTGGGAATGGCTCTGTGCTGGATGGGGGCGAGGGGAGGTACACCCATGGGCTGTGTCTACACTGGCAAGTTTTTCCGGAAAATCAGCCACTTTTCCGGAAAAACTTGCCAGCTGTCTACACTGGCCGCTTGATTTGCCGAAAAAGCAATGACGATCTCATGTAAAATCATCAGTGCTTTTCCGGAAAAACTATGCTGCTCCCATTCGGGCAAAAGTCTTTTTCTGGAACACTGTTCCGGAAAAGGGCCAGTGTAGACAGCACAGTAGTGTTTGCCGCAAAAAAGCCCTGATCGCGAAAATGGCGATCGGGGCTTTTTTGCGGAAAAGCGCGTCTAGATTGGCCACGGACGCTTTTCCGGAAAAAGTGCTTTTCCGGAAAAGCATCCTGCCAATCTAGATGCTCTTTTACGAAAACGCTTTTAATGGAAAACTTTTCCGTTAAAAGCATTTCCTGAAAATCATGCCAGTGTAGACGTAGCCATGGTGCTCTGCACTTTGGCTATTCCAATTATCTAAGTACAGCAGCCCCTGGGGCTCCACCAGGCCCAGAATTTGGGAGGTGCAAAGGCAGTTAAAGTTCTTTTAGCCTGAAAGCCTGCTGGGCCGTGTCTCCTCAGAGGCCCTGCTCAGAATGCAGCCCCTGTTCTTGTCTGCACTGACTTAGACAGTGGCAAGCCCTTATCTTCTTTCATTCTGAGATCTAGAGGGGGAGGATTTATTGGCGATTCCCCAAGGAATGTAACCCACCGACTGAGAAGGCCCCACTCACGTGACTCTCTAAATACAGGAACTCCTCACTTAGCATTGTCCTGGAGAACGTTGTTTCAGTTACGTTGCTTATCTATTGGAGCACGTGCCCGTTTAAAGTTGTGCGATGCTTCCTTGTAATGCCTTTGACTGTCTGCTTTGTCCGTGACTTGCAGGGTTTTGTAGAATAGCAGCCTGTCCTTGTGGGGGATTGGAACCAGGGTGGAACAGCAGCCCCTCATCAGCTCCCCTAAATTCCCTGTAAGGTATGCAGCTGGGCAGCTGCAGTTCAGCTGTCTCTCCCCCACACTGCCCTGCTGCTCCTGCCCTCTGCTTTACAGCCAGAAGCAGCATGTGGAGACATGTGCCCCAAACACCTTGGGTGGGAAGGGCCAGAGACCAGCCAGCAGCCGGTGGGGCCAGAGTGTCAACAGAGGGGGGTCTGGCGCAGGCAGCAGGGGTCCAGTGATGCGGGAAGTGGAGCAATGAGGCGCCAGCTTGCTCTGCTCTCCCGGCGCATTGCTCGGGGGCGGGACCCACGGGAAGTGGAGCGACATGGCTGGGGGAGCAAAGCAAGCTGGGACCATGTTGCTCCACTTCCTCCACCGCTGCCGGTGAGTGCAGAGGGGCCGGACCCCTTGAGCAGGTACCAGACTCCTGGCCCTGCTAGTCTTCCAGGCTGCCTTGCTCGGGTGACGGGCTTGGGGGGAAGAGGTGGGGCAGGAATAGAGGAGGGTTGAGCGGGGATGGAGGAGGGCCACCAATCGCTCCTGCTTGGAGCTACTCCCAGGAGCCCCTCACTCCCTACACCATGTCCACAAAGCAGGGTATCACAGCTACAGAGTCCTGTGTCTGGCCTTCGGGGCCTATTTACAAGGACAATGTACTTGAAGTGGGGCCAGCGTACTTAAAAGGGCAATGCACGTCTCTGCCTCTTTCTCTCTCTCACACACACATGGGTGGTGGGTGAAGGTAGAGTGGGGGAGGCAAACCCCAAACCCCTTCCGCTCCACCCCTTCTGCCAAAGCCCTGCCCCCATGAGAGCCAAGCCACCTTCCCTCCCCCACCCCCCGCACCATGGGAAGGTGGGACAGCATGCTGTGTCCATGTGTGCCACCCCAGCACGGGGAGGGGAGGAGGGCAGTCAGGCACGTGGCCCCCAGCCTCCTTGGCCACGGAGCATGGAGACGACAGGTGGTGTGCAACCCCAGTCCTTCTGGGGCCAGGCTGGTGACTTGGCAAGGCTGTGCCCTCCCCTGCCTCGCATACCCGCCAGCCATGTGCACACAGTACGTGTGTCTCTGTCCCTCACACACACACACCCCTTCGCATGGTGCAGCTGAGGGGAGAGTGGTGCACTCCAGCCGGAGAGTGTGGGTTCATCATGGTGTTCCGTTTCTGCAGGGACGTGTGTGCAGCCACTGCCCTGTGTGCAATGTGTTTCCACCCTCCGGCCTCAGTCCAGGCTGCCTCTAGACGAAAGTGTGAGGCTATCCTAACAACACGTTAACTCTTGAGACCTCAGCCGAGTGCTAACTCATCATTCAGCAGCAAAACATTCCCTGGGAAATATTCCACCCTCTGACTCCCCAACCTCAACCAAGCTTCGCAGCCCCCCCCCTGCTGTGTGCAGTGCTACATTGTTTAAAATTGTTGAAGACATTCACTGTACATGCCTCCTTTTGTCTGCTGAAAAAAATTCCCCGGAACTCCCCTCCCCATTTACATTAACTGTGATGGGGAAATTAAATTTGCTTCATGTTGTTTCACTTACAATAGCACTTACCAAAGCAGCATTAACTGCCACCGTAAGGGCAGAGTGACTGTAACTATATACAGTTCTGAAGGAAACTCAGTGGGGAAGATGCAGGGTTAAAAAATGGAGACCAAAGAGTATTCCCAGACGGTGAGCATTTTAGGGCTTATATGACCCCTAGAATAATTGGGCCCTGGTCCCCCCATCCCTCCAGGGGCATTTGGGCACAAGCGCAGCATCACTAGGTCATAATAGCTCACATGAAGCAATGGAGAAGGAATGCTATGTGAAACCAGAGAGGGCAAGACCAAATGGGCTTCCTGCAGCCTCTCCTTGTTTGTATTCCTAGTGGCTTATGAGGGTCATCTGTATGTAATTCCTTTGTGGGGGAAACAAGATGTCACTGTCTGGCAGCAGTGCAAGATACCCTAGCTCATTAGATCAGGGAAAGAATCTAGGCCATTATGCATTACAAACGTATGTCTTCCTTCATGGTCTGACAAACTGGAAGGTTTGTCAAACCAGCTGCCATATTCTCTCCAAAGAGGCAGATGCTTTTCTCGCGAGGTGCATTAATCCCGTTTTATCTCAGTTCGGCTGATTTGGTCTCAGAATGAACACCAGAAATAAAATAAACCAACTCCCCAAATCTCCCCCAAATAAAAATAGGCCTCTTAAAAACGTTATGTGGGGAGCCGCTGTCTCTCTCGCCTGCCTGCGCCAGATTTATTCGCCCCAGCACCAAACACGGGATATTTGCATCTTGGACTAATGGGATGAAAAATATTTGTAGAAGTTAATTTATGGCTAGCAAAAAGTGCCAGAGTATTGATGCTGGAGACCCTCTTCACACTCTCCAAATAGGTACAGCTCCCAGAGAAGGGAATGGGTTGGTGCTCTACTTGTGGGCAAGATATTTAAGCTTTATTCGCTTTTCTTCTCTTGTAGCTATTGAGATCCTGATTCAGGAAAACATCCCCATTCTAACTCTGGCGTAACTCACCAGAAATCAATGGGATTTATGTACTTTCCTCCTTTCAAGCATTTGTTGAAGTGCTTTCCTGAATCTGGGATTTATATTTCATTTAGCACTATGGGATCTCAGTGCTGACCACCTCTTGGAACATCTATCTGATAGATGCTTGGTGAGACCGATCAGTTGGAATGAGCCTTCAGTCCTGAATACCTGCTTAGACTAAATATAAGAATGTCAGTTTGTGCCAGGATGGCATTTGTGATGTCCAATAAGAACTGGACCAAAACTGTCAATTCATCTTCCATGGAGTATTGGCTGGTCATTGGGTGATAATAACATTTGCTCACTGCGGCATGGTCTTTATCAAAGAGGGGATCTGGAGGTGAAAAGTCCAACCCTCTGACTGAGTCATTCTAAAAACACCGGGGGGAGGAGGGGTGTCTAGACTGGCAAAAACTTGCCAGCTGTCTACACTGGCTGCTTGAATTTGCGCAAGAGCACTGACTTTGTAATGTACAAAATCAGTGCTTCTTGCACAAATACTTTCACGCTCTCGCTCGGGAAAAAGCCCTCTTGCGCAAGAATACTTGCGCAAGAGGGCCAGTGTAGACAAGGAAGAACTGTTTTGTGCAAAAAAGCCCCGATGGCTAAAATGGCGATCGGGGCTTTCTTGCGCAAAATTGCGTCTAGACTGGCCACGGATGCTTATGCACAAAAGCACTTTTTGCACAAAAGCATCCGTGCCAATCTAGTCACACTTTTACGGAAATACTTTTAACGGAAAAGCTTTTCTGTTAAAAGTATTTCCGCAAAATCATGCCAGTCTAGACGCAGCCCGGTTGTAGTAGAACAAACCCCAAACACTTTTAAAGACCCAAGAGTGAGTGTGAGGAAAGAACAAACATCTGTTATAGACAGTCAAATGGCTGGCTGTCTCTTTCAATGGAGCAGTGAGTCAAATACAGAATAACTCACAAATTTAGCTGACTTATAGTGTCTGTTGGGATTGAGTGTCAGACTTGTTGGTTACTTTTTGCAGTAAATTCAGAATACTCAGACGTAAATTGCTTTAAAATCCGCCCCCTGGTTGTGAAATAGACACTCTCCCTGCTAGATACTGCAGCTGTTTGGATACGTATCTGATGTGATTTTTCCTATGCTTGCAATGGAAGTAGTACATCATAAGCTGAGCTGATTTGCTGGTGAATGGAAAGCATCTTACGAGCACGTGTTCAGCAAAGAATTTCAGAGTAGATTTTCGAAAAGGTGGTGGGCCAGACACTTGTCCTGCAAGTGCATATTGCAAGCGGAAATTTGCACCTGCGTTTTTGCATTTGCAGAAGGAAAATTTGCATCTGCGTTTTTGCATTTGCAAAAGGAATCTCAGGTGTAGAACAGAGTAACTTTAGCTCCACCTGACTTATGTCTCTCCACTGCTCGTGTAAAACTGTACTTGCAAAAAAAGAAAACTGGCCTTTTGAAAATATGGCCCTTAACTCTGCCAGGCAAGGGCAACATGTGCCTTTTTCTGGGGGTATTTGGAAGGGAGCAGTGTTCCCTGTAAGCAGTGTGCTTGTGTGGCTGCTTGGGGAAGATTCAGATGTTGATTAGCAGAGCACCTACAGCTAGCCTTTTTGTTTCCACTGGTGGTGCACATTCATACTTACCTCAGTGCACATGAAAAATTTATTCTACACATGGATGGAAAAAATCCACACCGAGATTGCAAAGATCAGAGGAAACATTGGAAGGGAGATGTAAGTGTTCCCACTGCCAGAAAAAACTTCCCCTGTAAGTTGTACAGGTGCCATTGTGAAATCTTAAATATCTTTGGTGCAAATCTCATGTGGGCGTAAATTATTCACCTCTTGTACATTCTGTAGAATGACAGGTCGATAATTCCTCCAATGAAAATTAAACCAGATGAAATCTATTCTTGTTTCTAGGATGATTTGTATCTAGTATGTAACTCGAAAGCATTTTGGAAAATGTAACAAGACACTGGAAGAAGTTTTTTGGTTAATATTCTAATATGTATGCAGGTTCCAATTTCTCTGCTGTGGAGTAGGAAGTAATAATTGTCTGCGTGACAGTACAGCCTTAGACATTCCTTTATAGACTCACCCTATGCCTGAGACCCCATCCGGTCTTACGGCATGACTTGTAGAGACAACCGGTGGCATGAGAGTGTTCTGTGTCTATGACCATTCTGTCCTTCATCTGTTCTGACCTTGGCTGTCCTCCTATGGCTTCCAACAAAGCAGCTGGCTGGGATAGTGACAGTCATGAACAACTGGATTAAGGTGACCAGAAATGCATCCCACCAATGGCACCCGAGCAGACAACACATGACCATTGTTTTTCGTTCACCGCCGAAATGGGTTAGAACTGGCCCGATTCCTGGTCTGACTGAAGTCAACAGAGATTTTTCCATTGAATTTAATGCGGATGGGATGAGAGCCGAAGGCATGAGTTACTGGTTCTGATTTGCTGAACCATTTGGATCCTCTCTTCCGGATCCGAGCCTGGGATGGCCACAATGGATGGTATCAAAGGGGGTCCACCAAGAAAAAAGAACATCCCTGCATTAGATCATTCCTCTCTAAAACATGCCTGTTACTTCAGCCTTTGGTGTCATTTATTCATACAGGTTGAACCTCTCTAGTCCAGCACTCTAGTCTGGCAACATCCGTGGTCCGGCATGATTTGAGTGAGCTGGATGTCTGCTTTTCATGGGCTTGGCCAAGTTTCCCCAAAGTTTTCCAAAAGTTTGTTTATAGCCACCGATCCTGGCTCTCAGTGTTCTGCACTGTTATTTCATGCTAATTTACCCCCTAAATGTCTTCTAAGAGCCCAGTAAGCAGTGGAAGTGTGGGTAATTGTGCTAGACAGTATTGACCTCCTGTAGTCTAGCAAATTCTCCAGTTCGGCATCGGTCAGGTCCCAAGGGTGCTGGACTAGAGAGGTTCAACCTGCCCTGTTGTCAGACATTTGCATTCCCAGACTGCTCTCAAAATGCTGCGATTCCCTTTGTTGCTTTTAAAAAAAGCCTTTTGACACCCTTCCAACCCCTCATCCTATGGGAGGCAGAAGCGAGATCATTGCTGACCCATGGGGCCGACGCCTACTGCGAGGCGCAGGGCAGGGTGGTGGGGGTAGCTCTGCACCCCCAGAAGGAGCAGGGTTGAGGGCAGTCAGCCCTTTAGCGCCACCTGGAGTGTGGTACTGGGCTCCCCCACCCTGCCAGCCCACAAAGCTGCGCACAGCAGCAGTTCAAAATGGTCCGGGGCTCCAGCTGCCACCATTGCCGCAGTAACAGCACCAGCATCTGGGAACTCCACGCCCCTTTGAATGACGGGGCTCCGGGGCAGTTGTCTCCTTCCCCCTCCTATCAGCAGGCCTGTTGCTGACAGTCTAATGATGGCAAGAGGGTGGATGCAGTCAATAGGAGACAGCGGGAAGCTGGAGGGAGACCCTGGACAGAGCTCCCATTGGGGGTGAGCAAGGGAGAGGCTCCTAGACTCTCTTGGCTGGACCCCTTAGTGATAGATCGGCTGGCGGTTTCCTAGCTCAGTTCCACTCAGCCTGCACCCACTGTCTCTGTGTCTCACCTGGGTTTTGCCTTTTTCTCCTCGCTTTGCCGCTGTGCTTGCTGTTCGCTGCCCTCCTCAGTTCCTCCCTGAAGGGCTACCTGCCCCAGGAAGGGGTGGACGGGGGGTGGGGGGGCTGGTGCCCAGTAGGTGAATACGTTCTCCTATTCGAGACCTGTGAGAGCTTGAAGCCCCCCCCCACCCCCCCGGCTGCCTCACAATCCTTCCCAGGAAGCATCCCATGCTCTCCGTTGGCTTCAGTCAGCCCCTCTAAGCAGTGTCCCATTTGCTGCTGGAAGCAGGATAGACTTGGGCCAAGGTAGCTTTGTGTGTCCGTGGGGCTGGCCTATACCTGCTGTCTGAGGCTGGGAAATACTGCAGCACAAAGTCCTGACTGGGGACCCCAGGGGTACCTGTGTCACTACGCACCTGCCAGATAAGAACATACGAGCGGCCAGACCAAAGGTCCATTTAGCCCAGTATTCTGCCTGCCAACAGAGGCCAATGACAGGTGCCTCAGAGGGAATGAACAGAACAGGCAATCGTTGAGTGATCCCCCCCGTCACCCATTCCCAGCTTCCGACAAACAGAGGCTAGGGACATCATTCCTACCCATCCTGGCTAATAGCCATTGATGGACCCATCCGCCATGAATTTATCTCTCTCTTTTTTGAATCCCTTTATAATCTTGTCCTTCAAAACATCCTCTGGCAAGGAGTTCCACAGGTTGACTGTGTGTTGTATAAAGAAGTATTTCTTTTTTTTCTTTTAAACGTGCTACCTATTCATTTCATTTTGTGACCCCTAGTTCTTGTGTTAGGGTAAGGAGTAAATAACTTTTCTTTATTCACTTTTTCCACACAAGTCATGATTTTATAGACCCCTGTCATATCACCTTCAAGCTGAAAAGTCTCATTCTTGTCAATCTCATATGGTAGCCATTCCATGCCTCTAATCATCTTTGTTGCCCTTTTCTGAGCTTTTCCCAATGCCAAGATATCTTTCTGGAGATGTAGCGACCACATCTGCATGCAGATACATGCTGCACAATAAAGTTATTCTATTGACACTCCTCCATTGGTCACAGGACCAGTGGAGGAAGGTACTTCTGGTTCTTAATACTACAGAGAGATGAAGTGATCTTCATCCAGGGACACCTAGCAAAAATACATAGTGGTTCTCCTTATCAGCTGAGGCTTTTCCTTGCGTGTCTCAGACAGTGACTCCCCTCCCGCCCCCCGAATTGGAAGACCAGCTTTGCTTAGCTCAAAAACTTGTACCTTCCATTAAGAGAAGTTGGTCCTGTAAAAGATATTGCCTCACCTGTCTTCTCTGGGACCAACACAGCTCCAACCACACAAAGGCCTGGTCTGTATTAAGAAGTTAGGTCAACCCAGTTCTGTCTCTGGGGCAACGTCTTTACTTGCCAGAGGATCAACATTCTGGTGATTGATCATCAGGGGTTCGATTTAGCCGGTCTAGTAAAGACCTGCTAAATTGAACGCTGAGGGTGCCCCTGGTCGGTAGCTTTGTGTGTACTCCTCGCTGGTATTTTTCGCTGTCACAAGGAGTAAAGGAAGTCAAAGAAAGCGTTGACTTCCCACAGTGGGCTGCCCCAGAAAATCAGTGCAAAGTACCTGGAGTTGTGTATCTTGCATCTGTTTTCTTCACCAGGGTAGACATGGCCTCAGGGAAGCTGTGTAGTTAAGTTAATCTAATGCCTGGTTTAGAGTTGATAGAGGAATTCTTCATAGAATCCTAGGGCTGGAAGAGGCCTCAGAGAGTCATCGAGTCCAGCCCCCTGCCCAAAGCAGGATCAATCCCAACTAAATCATCCCAGCCAGGGCTTTGTTAAGCCAAGACTTAAAAACCTCTAGGGATGGAGATTCCACCACTTCCCTAGGGAACCCAGCCCAGTGCTTCACCACCCTCCTAGGGAAATAGTTTTTCCTAATATCCAACCTAGACCTCCTGCACTGTAACTTGAGCCCATTGCTCCTTGTTCTGCCATCCGTCACTACTGAGAACAGCCTCTCTCCATCCTCTTTGGATCCTCCCTTCAGGAAGTTGAAGGCTGCTCTCAAATCCCCCCTCACTAACCTAGCAACTGCCCCTTACGGAGGTAGATTTCCCATGCTGGTTGGCTATCTCATTGTAATGGTGCCGCTGTTGCATTTCAAGTGCGGACAAGCCCCGAGACAGATTTGTAATATTTTTCTCTCTGTTTTTTTAAAAAACACCAACACTGGATTCTTAGTGTAGACAATGATATATTGAATAATCAATTTCCTTATCTACCTAATACTTTGAAGCAATCCATCAGTGTCAGATAATCAATCTAGCCTGTGAAAGTGTGTGCGTGTGTTTGTCCTGTGTGTCTCGGTGCATCTTTGTCAGGGCAAACGAAGTTTTCATTTTCAAGTTATTCCTTTTTTCTCCCCTAAGGGTTTTGTTTATGGTGCATAAAGGAACATCATGATGTTATATTACGCCTTACAAGTTTTACAGGGCAGGAGAGGTTTATGCGGTATGAATTTAAAGGGCAATGCTATACTGCAAAGGGCAGCGAGACATTCTTAAGCACAGAAGGATACACAGGAAGGTATGGAGATAAATCTAGGCAGATCACCATTGCCAGGTGTCATTCCTGGTTACGGAGAGAGGAGACATTTGGTGTAACTCATGCTCCAGGTCACTCACTCGCATTATCTGAATCTGCTTTGCTTTCTGGGCCAATTATATTTTTCTCTGCCTGATCTACGTCCTCTGCCCTGGCATCTTATCCTGTTCTCCAGAGGGTCTGCCATGCTCAGCGTGCATAGAATTCAGCCCTGTGCAGACCGGTGACCACAATGCTGCACCACTTAAGGCAGGGGTGGGAAATAATTTTTGAAGGGGGGGCACTTCGTGGATTTCAGAAGTGGTCGCGGGCTGCCCGGGAAGGGGTGGGGTGTCAGACAGAAGGGGTGGGGCCAGGAGACTTTGAGTGCTCTCCAGCCCACAGACCCTGATTAGCACATGAAATCTTTGCTCTCGTACTGCTGGGGTGCCCGGTGCATAGAGAGAACCACCAGCTGTTCTGCACATCCTAGTGGTTTGAGGAGACTGCCTGTGCTCCCTCTGCCCCGAGGCCAGTCAGGGGCACACACACACCCAGGAAGGAAGGAAGAAAGAGCAGCAGCATCAGCAGGTGGGGGAGAGGTAGAAGGGAGGCTTTCCCCTTAGTTTGGGAGGCTGGGTAGGGCCTGCAGGGGCAGCAGACATAGTCTCTGGCTTTCCCACCCTGCCCCAGGCTCATGGTTCCCTCTGGTGCCATGTGCCCCTGGTGGGGGGGGGGGGGACTTCACATGCTCCTCCCACCCACATGCCAATCAGGGTTGGGGGCAGGGGAGCTCATGAAATCTCTTGCTCCCCACCTCTCCCTGCCAGGGGTGCATGGTTCCTTCCTGGCAGGGCCTTTCTGCCCATCCCTGATTTAGCGGGTATCCAGGTGTTATCTGAGCCTGTGTATTGCATGCAGTGGACAGGAACTGACCTGTTTCTTCAGCTGGAAGGGCCTCCTTGGACTGTCAGGGTGGTTAAACACTGGAATAAGTTGCCTAGGGAGGTTGTGAAATCTCCGTCACTGGAGATATTTCAGAGCAGGCTAGACAGACATCTATCAGAGATGATGTAGATGGTGCTTGGTTCTGCCTTGAGGGCAGGGGAGTGGATTCAATGACCTCTCGAGGTCCCTTCCAGTTCTAGTGTTCTATGATTCTAAGACAGCCTGGTCCCCATGTCTGCAGAAAAGGGGGTCAAGAGAATGAACCTTGGGAGAAGGCTAAAAGAGAGAAGCTTGCAGAGAACGAGGGGCAGGGCAAAACTGAGGGGTGGATCTGATCAGAGTGGAGAGGGGATGCAAATTCTCCTCACGTTCAAGGCTGCCTGCAGCTGGGATCCTACTTTAGGTCTATTAGAAGCCTCCCTGGAGCCTGGGGTTGGATTGAGGCTGCTATGTTGCTGGAGGCCCATCACTGATTTCTTCCTGCTATGGGAGCTGGCTGAGCAGCCACGGATTTGCAGTTGTGACACATTCACTAGTCATTGCACATGAACCAGATTCCGTACGACGAGAGGGTACTCGGCTGTGTGCGTGGCTGTGCACAGAGCCAGCCTGATCTATGCAGTGCACTGAACACTATTCTACATGCATGGGGACTCCTTTCTCATTCCCCCTCTGCATTTCAGCTGGTAGGATCCTTGGGCAAAGCACTTAATATCCCTTGACTCTCCATTGCTCTACTAACAAAACAGGATTACTGCTCACAAGAGGGCTTGATTCTTTATTTGCACAATTGTGGGGCCTGGCTGAGGATAGTAAGAGACTGTCCCTGCCCCCAAAAGAGTTGAAATAGGCAAGACAGAGGAAAAGACTCATCCAAGGTCACATGGTAGGTCAGAGCCAGCACCTACTACACTGAGAAATTGCCTCTCCCATTGAGCTCCTTGGAGGATGAACTCCAATTCATCCAGTGCCTTAAAGAATACACCGTGCTATATAACTGCGAAGAATGACGGGTGCCTCATTATATTTATTTTTGCCAAATGCGATTGCAAACACTCTTATTTCTTGTCAGAACTTGATTGAAACTTAAAAGTAGGAGCTCGTGGCAGAGCAAAACTGCCTGCAGCAGATTGGACCCATCTAGGGGATGTGTATTTTGTTCTCTTCTGTGCCTTTTCCCCCCCCCCCCCCCAAAAAAAACCCAGCAGATCTGCTGCGTTTTAATTTTCCAACGTCCTCAGGCAGAGGGACAAACAATTATTCATTTTTTCACGCCCCTAATTAAAAGCAGCACCCGGGAGACAGCGCTCTGCTTCGAGGGGACACGGCAGGTAGAATTCTGCGGAGTCCCAAAGAACAGCTCTTTCTGAGCCTAGGCAGAGTTTTCGGGTGAAATACAGGCCAGTTGAGAAACGTCCCCTTGACTTCCAAGAGGGAAGGGGAAGATACCTTTTACCTTAGGTATTCACAAAGCCTCCATTACCACAGTAGCGGAGTCCTTCACAGCAGCCCTTGGGAAGCGGGGCAGTGTTGCTGTCCCATTGTACAGATGGGGAACTGAGTCATGGAGAAACTGAGCCAGATTTACAAAGGTATTCAGGCACCTGAAGGTTGGACTCAATGGGGCGTAAGCTGCTTAGGGGCTTGTGCCATCCCACTAGACCCCTGTCTGCATCATTAGGCCCCAGAATACCTTTGTACGTCTTGCCTTACATGTCTTGCCCAGCGTCCCCCAGGAAGAGGAGACCTAGGCTAGCACTCTAAGCCGGTAGTGGCAAATACCGGCCTGCAGGCCAGATCCAGTTCACCAGGATTAGCCCCTGGACAGGTGCTGCCATTATATTTACCTGCACCTCCAAAGTTACAGACAATTGCACCTTCCATTGGCTGCAGATCGCCATTCCCAGCCAATGAGAGTCCCAGGAAACGGTATCTCGGTCTGGTGAACCCTAACCATGATGAACCGCCGCTGTCTTATTGCCCACCCCTGCTCTAACTACTGCACCATTACTCCGCTCCCCATGTTAGTGCTGCAGAGGGGTTGGGTGCTCTGTGAAACTCTGCGCCTTCCCTTGCTGGCTGGCCCGAGAGCAGCGAGGTAATTGCAGAGGCATAGTCCTGAACGCAGGAGTGTTACTGACACAGGGTCGTTGCTGAAGAAAGTATCCCTCTGCAACAGAGGACGCGAGTCCATGAATCCCACTTTGTCCTTTAAGAAGGGAGAACACTCTGTACGCTATTTCCTGAGTCTCCCTCCGGCTCGTGCGCAAACAAACCCCGCGCAAAACCCCTCGCAGCACAGCAAGCTGAACGCACCAGGGACGCAGGTGGAAAATGAGAAATTGAAAGTCTCCAGGAATCCCGCAGGCCTGCTCAGATGTGTATAGCATGAAGATTGCTGAAGCTCTGTGTTCATTGCTCTAATGCTCCCACACTCACCCTCCAGCCAAGGCTACATGGGACAGTAATATAACGAAGTTGGGAGCTCTGGCCAACCCAATGCTTGGTAAAGACTTTGCGGTTTTGCCCACTTGTCTCATAAAGCGCTGCAAATGGCTGATGGGTTGGATGAGCTGAATTAGGAATGTAAAATCCCGTTTAACTGATTCCATGTAGACCATGTCTACCCTACGAGTTTTTTTCGGCAGGCATAAGGATCTTGCGCAAAATGGGGTTTTTGCACAACCCCTTCACCCCCGTCCACACTGCTTCTTTTTGCGCAAAAACCCCTTGTGCAAAAAGAAAGGGCAGAAAATATGCTAATGAAGTTGTGATTCATGCTAATGAGTCCCTCATTAGCATATTTTTTGCCAAAAAACCTTGTAGCATAGATGTAGCCATAGGGTTTAACCAGTTCACCCATTAAAGGGAGGGGTAGGCAGGGGGGCTGCTCCTGGAGGTTCTGCTGCTTCTGGGAGCTGGCAGCCCCACGCTGGGGTCAAGTGGGACAGGAACAGCCCTCTGCCCATAGCTGGCTGTGGGTGGGAGGCTGCTCCCGGGTACCAGTTACCGTTACCCAGTAAGCATCACCCGATAAGGGTAATGGTTACCAGGTAACCAGTTAACTCGTTACCTGTTCACATCCCTGCTCTGAACGGGGCTGCTCCTGTTCCCAGTATACTTCTGTAGGTTTCAAAACACAAGCCCGCTGGAGGAAAGGGGCAAGACGGCTTCTTGCCTCGACACTACCCCCAAGTCTAGAAGTAGCACATCACTGCTGGGGAACACAGAACAAGGGGATCCAACATGGTTTCCGGTGGGTTCTCAGTCCAAGGAGGAGGAGATTGGAGATGGTTAGCATTGTGGAAGCAGTGCACAGGGACACAAATGAATCTGACATCAGCTGGCCTGGGGGTAGAGTTGGTTTAGGAATGTGGCAGGAACACTGCCTGCTTGCGTGAGTTCTGCTCTCACATGCTTGCAGGCACGCCAGGTGGATTTAATGAGCCAAGTGGGCCACGCTTCAGATTTATATTTAAAGGACTTCGCTTTGTATAGAGCCCCCTTGCACCTGGCTAAGACATGACAATTGTATACTGGTTGGGGAGCAGAGACTAACATCTCTCAAGTCACCAACAGCACTTCCTGCTGCTCCAGTGCGTTGTTATCACGTACGCTGTTTGAGGCAGGGACCATCTCCGTGTCAAGTGTCTATAGAGCACCCAGCAGAGGGCAACCCAGTCTATGTCTGGAGTGCCTAGAAACTGCCACAAGAGAAATAAAATTAATAATTTTTTTTGCAGCTTTTGCAGCCTCTCCTCCTGCTATGAGGTTCCCTTGAAAGGCATTGCAGGGCTGCACTGCAGGGGTTTTCAAACTTTTTTTTTCTCGTGACCCCGTTGAAGAAAATTGTTGATGCTGGTGAGCCGGCGTGCAGGCTGAGGATGAGAGCTTTACGGTGTAGGAGGGGGCTTCAGCTTTGTGGGGGGTCAGGGCTGGGGCAGGAGGGGCTACCCTCAAGTGGTTCCCAGTTAGCGGTGCAGCGGGGGTGCTAAGGCTGCTTCTTGCCTCTCCTGTCAACGCAGATCATGCTGCGCCCCAGAAGCAGCCAGAAAAAGGTTCCCAGTCAATGGGAGTGTGAAGCTAGTGATTGGGATAGAGGCAGTGCGCAGAGCCCTGTGCGCTCCCTCCCCCCACACGTAGGAGCTGGGCTTGCTGCTGGCTGCTTGTGAGGCAAAGTGCAGTCTGTGGTGCCAGGACAGGTAGGGAGCTGCCTTAGTGCCCCCACTGGTCACCTGATCCCCCACAGGAACAAGACCCAGTCCCCGACATTCCACCGCCAAGGATTGGGTCGCAACACTAAGTTTGAAAACCCCTGGTGTAGTATATATAATGCAAGTCAAATCTGCTCTCTACAGGCAGCAATGTTTTTGCTCTTTATATTAATTCTTCAGATCTGTTAAAGATGTTACCTGTTCTTAGAAATGGAAGATTTCTGAATGATGTGTTGGCTGCATATGGCATCTCTCGGTCTCTCTTGCATGCACACACAGACAGCTAGAGACAGTCAATATCCTCAAAGACCCATTTGTGTCTCACAGGGAAAGCAGATTCCATTTTAACTCCCTCTGCCACATTTTTCTGTATTTCCCTTCCAACAAAATTTATTTCTGTAAGACCCAATCCTGCTCTGCTTAGTTTAACAGACCTCCAAATGGGATCAGTAGGCATTTTGCTTGAGGAAGGCTCCAAGATTTAGCTCATACAGATTTGAATGAAATAGGAAGTTTTGTTCGAATAGTTCTGTACTTATCTGTCACCTGAAGCAGAATTCTCTTCTTGTGACATCATAATTAATTGCAATGGAAAGGATGTGTCAGATTCACCCCTGGGCAAACATCAAATCTAAGAACCTCTTTTAGTACCAGGTAAACACCCACATTAAGATTTATCACTGAACAGTTCTGGAAACCTTCTTCTGTAGCCGGGATTCAGTGAGATTTGAACTCACAACCCCTGGTTTACAAGGCCAATTTACTAGCCCCCCTGGGGTATGAGCCCAGACATATAGTCCTTTTGCTGGCCCCTTTGCTTGTGATTCATGTCATCCGACCAGGGGGATAAAGATCTCAGACAAAGATGTAGCTGATGAACTGTCAGATCTCCCTTGACCTTTAAATGAAGGTTTGTCATCTCACCATTCCTCTCTCCTCCCCGGAATTCTTTCCCATTAGGCAGCATTGGCTTTGTACCCCCACCCCAGTTATTTATATGCTGTTTGGTTGATTAGTTAAAATAGTCTCAATATTTGCTTCCTTTTTAAATATTAATAAAATGTTGGTTACCTGAGTTTTAAGCTGAGGAACTTGAAGTACAGGTTAAACCTCTCTAGTCCAGCACCCTCGGGACCTGACAGGTGCCGATCCAGAGAATTTGCCTAACCACAGAAGGTCAATATTGCAGTGAGCTGGTCTCTTTTTATTTTTATTTCTCTGAGACTTCTTAATTATGTATGACTATACTGGTATGCTCTATATAAGCCTATGCTTGGCAAAAGCTTATCAGCTCTCTTCATAACAAAGTGTTTGTGTTGTTACATAGTTTTACTGTACTGATACAAGGAAATAATTAGATAAAGCATAAACCCCACATTTACACTTAGTGGCATTACCAGCACTTCCATTGCTTGCTGGGCTTTTAGAAGCCATTTAGGGGTAAATTACAGCTAAACAACAGCACAGAACACTGAGAGCCAGGACTTGTGGGTGTAAACAAAGTTTATGGGATCACGGGAAACTTGGACACAACCATGAGAAGTGGACATTTGACTAAATAAAATCATGCCGGTCCACCGATGTTGCCGGACCACAGAATGCTAAACTAGAGAGGCTCATCCTGGATTTTCTTTTCTGCGGTGCTATTTTACATTTTGAGTACTGAGGTGTCTAGGGCTGCTTCTGTTTCTCCCAATTAGAGGGAGAGCAATAGTATACTCAAATCTGTAACCCAACCCAATTTGCATATCATTATCCATTATGCTTCCATTATGAATTCACATTTAATTTTAGTACTTTTTGGAGGCAATTGTAACCTAATTAATTTTCTCTCTCTCTTTCTCCAAGAATCTGACACTTTCCCCCTCCCTCTTCTTGCCTGAGACAACAGCTGAGCCACACAAATGAGCCACAGGAAAGCCACACGACAGTTGTTGGGATTTAAGCTTTGGCAGCTGTGGTTTGCCATTTACTCTTGCTTAAATATTAGCCTCACTTTGCTTCCACTCTAATTCCCCGAATGCCACCCATTCAAATCGCCATTTTGCAAATTACCCAAACGCTATTCATCATCCTTGCATCTCAAAATAGAGAGAAGAAATTAATACAGCTTAAGTCTTGGACCAGCTCTCCTTTTTCCTGTTGAAAGAACAAATTGGAGCTGCGTGCTTCCTTAGCAGCTGGTCAAGATGTTTGCTCATAGACTCAGGGCAAACAGAATAGGCTGAGAATAGCGACGTTGAGATCACTATTCACAGTTGCTCTCCTCAAAAGACTAGCCAACTCACATGGACAAAAACTGGACTGCTGATTGCACGGCCAGTGATCTTTCCTTGCACTTGCAGCATTGGGGAAACAATGAAGTTGACAATGCAAGATGTCTGAGGTCATTTTTCTTTGGGAAATCACTAACACAAAGCACAATAATCCTGCCAGCAATGGCTTGAATCTCTCTCCCAGCCTGTTCCCCAGAGCACTGGTTTGGCTAAGCTTTAGACTGGTCAGCACCTTGGACAGCGGTGAACCACTATCCTTCAATTGCCCTGGTGATGGCTGGCCTTCCATTTGCTCTGCTCTAGGTGCTCTCACTGTGCATAGTCCTACTTCTATGGATGCATTATATGCCCCAAAACTGTTAATGCAGATGCATGAAGATTTTCACAGAACCCTTGTTAATCACCCTTTCTGCACTGACATAATGCACTCTGGTAAGTTACCCACTTTGCACGAGTGCACCACACTCTAGTAAGTTACTGATTTTGCACTAGTGCAGCATATCCATGTTAGAGGTTTGGCCTAGTGTAGCTCCATCAAGGGAGGAAGAGCAGACAAGCCCTTTTTCCCGTGGGTGGGGTCAGGGGCTGAGCTGGAGTGGGAGTAGCCAGGCCCTTTACCTGAGTGAATGGTCAGGCATGAACTCTAAGAATATTTGCTTAATAAGTCGCTTGGGAAACCTGCCTCAGTTGGAGTATTGTGTCCAGTTCTGGGCACCACATTTCAAGAAAGATGTGGAGAAATTGGAGAGGATCCAGAGAAGAGCAACAAAACTGATTAACGGTCTAGAAAACATGACCTAGGAGGGAAGACTGAAAGAACTGGGTGTGTTTAGTTTGGGAAAGAAAAGAGCAGACTGAGAGGGGACATGATAGCAGCTTTCAAGTAACTAAAAGGGTGTTAGAAGGAGGAGAAAGAAAAAAATGTTCCCCTTAACCTCTAAGAATAGAACAAGGAGAAATGGGCTTAAATTGCAGCAAAGGAGGTTTAGGTTGGATTTTAGGAAAAACTTCCTGTCAGGGTGGCTAAGGTGAATAAGTTGCCTAGAGAGGTTGTGGAATCTTCATCACTGAAAATATTTAAGGTTAGATAAATATCTATCAGGGATGGTCTAGATGGTACTGGGTACTGCCATGAGGGCAGGGGACTGGATTTGATGCCCTCTCGAGATCCCTTCCAGTTCTAGTATTCTATGATTTTATGTCTCAGGGGGGCTGAAAGGCATGGTTGATTCACTGGGCTATACCTACAACATTAGTTTATTTTGCTAGTTTTCAGTGGTAATATTCCTAGCAAATATGCCTTTCTTTTTTACCTTAATACAAGTTTAAAGAGGGCAGTGTTCTTTCTTGAGAGGCTGTAGTCCTTTGTAGGGCAAAGTTGCTATTGTGTCTGAAATGGCCAGAGATCTTTGCTATTTATAGACAAATTAATTATCACCAAACCCTCCTTCTCTCTGGCTTTTCTGCACATCCCCTCCCCTCTAGCTGGTGCTGGGAAGCAAAGCAGATAGTGGTTTTCCTTGTATTTTAAAGAACTAAAAAAAAAAAATTCTGTTTGGATGAGACTACTTATTTTAAAACAATGCTGGATTGGTTACATAGCAAAAATATCCCTAACTCCTTCTCAGATAGCTTCTTCTTGGGTAGTTTCTGCCTCCACCCTAGCAGTTTGACCATCTATATTTAGTGTTTGCCCACTGACTACATTATTAAGGTCACTTAGTATGACTTGATGACTTTTTGTGCAGTGCAAGTGTTGGTGGGAAATTTATTTCCATATGAATAATGAATGTTTATGCCAACAGGACTGTAATTCATAAATTGTTATGACAGTTGCATTTTGAAAGGAAACACAGAGAAACCAGCATAATACACTTTGCCATCAAGGGAGTGGACTTGGGAGTCTTGGAAAAATGTCTTGCCCAAGGATTATTTATGAATATTACAGCACATTGTCGTTTTCCATTTTTATTGGTTGCAAATTACTTATAAACTCACTAGGGAACTAACGATTTTTCCTCCGCAGCTCATGCTACTCGAGAGTTGTTGGTTTTTTTAAAACATTTTTATGGATGATATAAACCATCCCTGTTTAATTTATAATAGCAATAATTACTTCTAAATCAGTCATTATCATGGAGAACAATCAGTGTGTTAAAGGGTTAACAACTCGGGGCTTTCAATTGATAAAAACTGGACATTAGCAATGATTCATTTCCAAGGGATATTAGCTGGGGGCGTGTGTGCAGTTTTTCTTTAAGCTGCAATAACCACTGCTTACTGAATCCAATGGAGGACTCTGATTATTCATGTTCCTGAACACTTTCTCATTAATTTTACAGCATAACTGGATGCTGCGGGGTCAGATTCCTGAGTGTCTTTACTAGCATTGCTTGCCTAATAATACAGCTGAGTCGATTCACTGGGCTGATATATGTTCTTAATGAAGGAATAGAAGGAACGTTGGGAAGTCCAGCAATGGGTTTGTCTCTGCCTGGCTTTGGAATGTGATAAGTCTTGTCACTGTGTTCTTGTCAGCTCAAGAATGAACCTAAATGTATCACATTTTTTCTGGTGGATGATTCATTTGGCTGAACCTTTGTGACCCAGCCCTTTGGATGGGGCTCTGAAGAGAGTCACCCTGTAGAGGTGCTGAGAGCCCAAAGAATGGCAAGGAAATAATGACCTATGATTAGAAGGGAGCATGGACAGGATGAGGGTTGGGCATGAGGTTAAGATGCTAGACTGAGATTCAGATGATCTTACTAAAGGTCAAGGTGGTCTACCTCTGAATCCCCATGCCACCCTAGGCAAGTCCTCTCTTCTCTTTCCCTGTCCATACTATGAGCATAGCAACCCTTTTATTCTTCCTACTCTTTGTCTGTCTGATCTGTATAGACTAAGGCTAGGTCTGCACTAGGGGGCAAAGTTGAACTAAGACACACAACTCCAGCGGCGTGAGTAATATAGTTGGATTCAACATACCTTAGCTTGACTTACCCTGGTGTTCTCACTGCTGGGGATCAACAGGAGAAACTCTCCTGTTGACTCCGCTTACTCCTCGTGACCTAATGGAGTACCGTAGTCAACAGTAGCATGATCAGTGGTTGATTTAGTATGTCCTTACTAGACCCGCTAAATCGATCCCTGAGTTATCAATCTCCCAGTAACTGCAGACAAGACCTGAGAGGTCTGGGGAAGAACAGTCTCTTGCTATGTAACTGAGCAATTCCTAGCACAAGGAGGGCTCGAAATGCTGTTGTAATATAAATGAACCATAATTAGGAAAGACAAAACTGGAGTCTGCATACAGAAAGTGTGTGAAAAGGCTGCCTGAAGCAGCCCTGGATTCAAGAGCTCATCTGGCTTTTCCTAATCGCTCCCTTTTGGCGGCACGGCTCCGGCGCTCCCTCCTGGGCTGGAATGGGAGCGAGTCTGACGAGCAAAATAGCTCAGGGTGAGCTCCCTGCAAAGTGTCACATTTACTGTAGTTCTGTAAATTGACTGTTCCATTCCATTGTAGAGGGGCAACATGGTGGCAACCTCACAGGCATAATTACGCATGTCGCAGACAAATACAAGTTAATAATAGAATGGCCCTTGAAATTACCTGTGGATCTTTTCAGACAGGAGAGAGGGCATGTGAATGCTGGGCGGTACCATTTAGGAAGAGTCACTGAGATGCTCATGCTAGAATTTAAAAGGCTTTTAGTCTCTGCTTTCCCTTCCAGCAAGAACTATTCTCCTCCCACCCCGTTTGAATTGCCTTGATTCTTGGAATGGATTCCAGTCCCAGGGCATGACTCCTACACAGACACAGCTCACTTGGGTCTGTCAGTGCTCCTCTGACGGTAGCCCTCGGATCGGCGTATGCACCATGCCATTTGTCTGTGTCTGATCCACAGAGCAAGTGAGTCTGTTCCAACCCCAGCAAGGCAGCCCAGCTCACGTGATACAGACCAGGCTTTTCAGCTGCCATTCAGCGGCCCCGGCTTCTGGTTCAGTTCCTGCTGCCCCAGAAATGTGTCCTCTGATGAAAGCGCTATGTCTTGAATAGCTAGTTGCCTGCTCTCTGCTGCCCAGGGAGGATGGCATGTGAATTGCAGCCAGGAATGAGGACTTGGAAGCTTTGCCAGATCATTGCCTTTGTCACAGCTCTGCTTGCAAGGTATCACAGACGCCCCTTCCCTCCTGTCTGTTTGGGAATCTCTGCCCAGAATTCCTCCAGCTCTGGGGTGGGCAATAACTTTTGATGGGGGGGGCACTCCAAGAATTTGGTAAGTGGTCACGGGCCATCTTTGATATGGATGGAGGAGGTGTGGGTTCTGGGATGGAGGTTGGATGCAGCAGGGTACTTGGGGGGAAGGGACTAGGGTACAGGATGGGGTATGGGATCTGAGAGGGAGTTTGGTTAGAGGAGGGGCTTGTGACCTAGGGCAGGAGAGGGTTGTGACCCGCGGTGGAGGATTGGGGGGAAGGATCTGGGAGGGGGTCTGAGTGCAGGAGGGGCAGCAGAGGGTTTGGTTTATGTGGGGGTAGGAGCAAAAGTTGGGGGACAGAGGGTTAGGGGGAGGGAGGAGCTGGGGTACCAGAGGCAAGATCTAGCTGGGAGATGTTTACCTGGGCAACTCCAGGCCAGCAGTCCAGAAGGTTCCTCACTTCCCATGCCCTGGCAGGCTGCTTTGAGCAGCCAGCTGCAGGGCTATATGCATCTGTGAACAGCTGTGAGCCTGAGAGGAGGGAGAGAGGGAGCTACTGTATATTTTATGCCCTACCTGTTCTCCAGACAGGCAGTTCCCACTCGCCAGAAACCAGCTGATGGGAACTGCAAGATTGTGCTGGGACAGGGGCTACCTGCAAAACCTCTCTCCTCCCTCCCCCGGGGCTCACAGCTGTTCACAGAGAAGCAGGGCCTCACAGACAGTTTTTCGGAGCAGCGTGCGGGGGCGGGGCAGGCAGGGAGCCTGACTGAGGCTCCCGCTGAGCCCCTGGGCCAGATCCAGCAGCTTGGTGGGCCGGATCCAGCTTGTGGGCCGTATTTTGCCTGGCCCTGCTCTAGCGCATGCACACGCACATCAATTCCTCATGCCATCGCCTTCAGCTCGCCTGGCATAGGAGGAGCACGGGGTGGGTGGCTGGGGAGAGAATTTCACACCCAGAACCCTGGGCATCACACCTTTGTTTCATGACTCTGAATGTTCGGACCAACTCTAGTTCTATAATGGCTGCTCCTGAGTCTGCAAAGGGCCCCGCCCTGCCAGTGACTTCTCCCACCTATCTCGGCTCCACCCTCTTCCTGCTGCAAAAAGAGGGCAATTTGCTCCCCTTCCCCGGTGTGTTGGGTAGGACCCCACCCTGGGCAGGAGAAGGAGGTGCAGGCCCATGGGAGCCCAGTGATGTGTCCTGCACATGCTCTTTCCTTCGTGGACTGCGAGCAGCTGGACTCAGAAGGGTCCTTAGCAAAACCTCCCCAGTTGGCTTGCCCCATGCAGAGCCCTCTCCCTGTTTTCCTCTGCGAGCTGTGCCCATCCTGGGGTATGTCTACACTACCACCCTAGTTCGAACTAGGGTGGTAATGTAGGCATACCGCACTTGCAAATGAAGCCCGGGATTTGAATTTCCCGGGCTTCATTTGCATAAGCCGGCCGGCGCCATTTTTAAATGCCGGCTCGTTCGAACCCCGTGCCGCGCGACTACACGCGGCACGGGCTAGATAGTTCGAACTAGCAAGCCATTCCGAACTATCTGTATGCCTCGTGGAACGAGGTGTACAGATAGTTCGGAATGGCTTGCTAGTTCGAACTACCTAGTTCGTGCTGCGTGTAGCCGCGCGGCACGGGGTTCGAACGAGCGGGGATTTAAAAATGGCGGAGCCCCGCTTATGCAAATGAAGCCCGGGAAATTCAAATCCCGGGCTTCATTTGCAAGTGCGGTATGCCTACATTACCCCGCTAGTTCGAACTAGCGGGGTAGTGTAGACATACCCCCGGAGATGTAGGTTTCCGGGGAGCGAGTGCAGCCAGCCAGCCTTGCACCACCAGTGGGGGAGGGCAGTCTCCAGGGCACAACGACCATGCTTTGGAATGAGACCCGGGTTTCAGTCAACAGCAAGCAGCTTAGACGGACCTTAGCAGAAAGGTTAAGTGGTTCCTAAATTATTCATCGTCATGGTTACCAGCCTCCATTCTGCTTGTTGTTCTCCAAGTTCCACCTTGCAAACCCCCTCCTTTCGCTGAGATGCTGCCGAGAGATCCCCAGCCTGATGGCAGCCCAGCTAATCCCTGCTCTTCGTGGGCGCGTGGGCTCCTTTCTGGTGGTTTGGTGACGGCAGGAGACACATGCTTCTAAGTCAGGGCTGAGCAATCATTTTTGCAAGGAGGCCACTTTATGAATTGTGGATAGTGGTCGTGGGGTGGCTCCGCCCCCCCAAAAGGGCTTTTGCACAAAAACTTGCTAGCTGTTTACACTGCCTGCTTGAATTTGCGCAAGAACACTGACTTTTTAATGTACAAAATCAGTACTTCTTGCACAAATACTTTGACGCTCCTGCTCGGGAAAAAGCCCTCTTGCACAAGAGGGCCAGTGTAGACAGGCACCTTAATTTTTTGCGCAAGAAAGCCCGATGGCTAAAAAGGCCATCGGAGCTTTCTTGCACAAAATCACGTCTATACTGGCCATGAATGCTTTTGCGCAAAAGCACTTTTTGCGCAAAAGCATCCATGCCAATCTAGACACTCTTTTGCAGAAATACTTTTAATGGAAAAACTTTTCCGTTAAAAGTATTTCTGCAAAATCATGCCAGTCTAGACGCAGCCTGAGTTTATACCCTGAAACACTTCCAACTCCAGGCATTTTGAGAATCAAACACCTTACATATACTTAACTGCATATTTAATTTCGATTTTTCAACAGTATTTATTGACATGGAATAACTACCTACTAGATGCAGGGCTATAAAACCTTAAAAATATGCTCCTAGTAATCCCTTGGTATTTAACCAACGTACAATAGTGTGCCCTATTACATCCCAATTAAATCCCTATTTGAGACACTTCATTCTAAAGGTGACTATACTAAACTCCAGAGCAGTTGCCTTTCGAGTCAGATTCCCATGATCTGTCTCTTCCTGGCTGCACATTTGTTACTATCATACTGAAGCAGCACATATCTAATATATTTTTGCATTACGGCTGGGTTTTTAATCAGGGCTTTGGGCTTTTGTCTTGTGATATTACAAGGAGATTTTCTTCCAGTTGACACCGCTCTGGCTTATCTGATGAGAACGTGTTTCTTGCAAATATGTGCCCAGGAGTAAGCTATGCAGGCCCCAGGTTATGGTTCAGTGAGGAACTGAGCACGGAGAGGGTGACCTGCAGTATTCTGTATGAGTTGAGCACTTGGGCGGTGACCTAGGAGACCCAGCTGATTAGCAGAGTGCCGATAGCTCCCACAGCCAGCAGCATGTGTTTATACTGGTGGTGCACATTGACACGTCTTGGTGCACATAAAATTTATTCTGCACACAGATAAAAAAAAATTAGAGGGAAGATTGGTGGCTGGAGGTGCTTTCTGCTATTTTACACCTTCCAAATGCTAGAGATCACCAGGATGCTTAGCAGAAATTGGTATTTGATTGGGTTAAGGTTGTTCAGCGCCCCTGCGGTGCTGAGGCTCTGATCGGAGGGCAAGTAAGGCTGTTTCCCAAAAGGGGTCTCTCACCACCTGTGCAGCCCTTTGCTGAGTGCAAAGGGGCCACAGGAGAGATTGGAATTAGGGACAAAATATTGCACGTTAAATGGGAGAGCCGTGAATATACTGACCCCCTCCCCCCATCTCCCTCTCCAATCTTGGCTTCTGGGCAGCATTCCATACAGATCACTCCTCCAATTTGTAATTATAAGACTGGAGTGTTTTGCATTATTATTGTGCCTTCTGCCAGCTTTCACCGGACAGGCTGAATTCAACCCTTGTGGGCACATATGTGAGGCCAGAGGCTTGCCATGCAGCCAGGTGACTTTTCTTCTTTAATTGAATATAAGCATGTTTTAAAAGAGCAAAAGCTTTTGCACAGAAGAGTCTTAGTTCCAGGGACATGCCAAAGTTTTTAGTTCGTGCTAGAAACGCCTCTCTGTTGATTATCAGCCGGAGACTCAGACGTCACATCTGGGGGCAGAAGCAGAGGAGAGAGATTCCATGCCATTTACATTTACACGTTTAAAAGACAGCACTGTGTTTTATAAATACATGTTCAGCAAAGACGAGAGGGTTAGCAGACATGGCTGGTACCCAGGAGATCTAGGTTTCCTTCTCAGCTCTGACACAGACTTTTTTTTTAACCATGGGCCTGGCACTTTGGGAGTACTGCTATCCCCAGCTACTCCCAGCCTGCTTCTGCACTCTACCTCCCACCCAGACCTCACACTCTCACCCCTTGTTGCCCCCCACCTCCTGCTCAGATCCTGTATCCCCATCCCTATCCCTTTCACTGGCAGCCCTGTCCCACACATTGAACCCCTCATTTTTGTGCCCACCCCAGAG
Organism: Pelodiscus sinensis; assembly: GCF_052426305.1. Lineage (NCBI taxonomy): Eukaryota > Metazoa > Chordata > Testudines > Trionychidae > Pelodiscus > Pelodiscus sinensis. The sequence goes on along the minus strand of NC_143077.1, from coordinate 10,264,841 downwards.
CTGAACGTTCCACGAGGAGTACAGATAGTTCGGAATGGCTACGTAGTTCGAACTATCTAGCCCGTGCCGCGTGTAGCCGCGTGGCACGGGGTTCGCACTAGCCGGCTTTTAAAAATGGCGGCGCCAGCTTTATGCTAATGAAGCCCGGGAAATTCAAATCCCGGGCTTCATTAGCAAGTTCGGTATGCATACATTACCCCGCTAGTTCGAACTACCCTGAGAAAGTTAGACATACCCTGAGAAAGGTAGACATACCCTGAGAAAGTTAAAACTCTTCATCCATTTAATAATTGAAATTAAATCATTCTCCCTAGTGGCAGCGCTAGCAAAATGGCTTGGGTGTAATTATGTAATTAATGGCGAGTTTCCATTAGCAACGGGTGGTCCACTGAAAGGTTTTCATTGAGCCAGGTGGTCCACGGGCCAAAAAGTTTGAGGATCACTGACTTTGGAGGCAGGCTGCTGCCATCCATCTAAATCCCCTCTAAACAGAGCCTTGTGAAATGGCTTGTGTGCCTCGCAACACAGAGCACCACGCTTTGTTTTCCCAAGTCAGTGTCTGGACACCTCTGTTTCCAATTTGTTGCCGCTGCTCAGCGGTGGTGAACCGCAGATCAAACCAAATGGATTTACAAGTGCAGTGTCAGTTTGCCTAGAGGAAATAGATGTCCCTGTTTCCTTTGGTAGGCAGGGGGAAAAAAACCCAAGTACAGATCTGTGCTGTTGCAGCTACTGGGATTTTGCAGAGGCTGGGAAGGCAGGCTGGTTCCCGGCAGCCCATTAACACAGTGCATACAGAATCTTATAAAAATCCTGTTTTCCCCATTTCAGCACGGGGGGGAGGAGGAGGGGCCGCTGCCTCCCCCGGGGCTGCCCAGGCAGTGGGGCCAGGAGCTGTGTTCATCTACGGTTGCATTTCATTTACAGTCTAAATCTAATAAGGGGATCAGCCTAGATCTTGGCAGAAGAGCCCTTTCTAGTCCTGGGAGTGGGGAGTCAAAAGTGGCGGTGTTCCTAGCCTAGCAAAGTGAGGGCTGCAGAGGTGAGAGAGAAACACAAGGCGAAACGTTACTTTCTGTTACAAAACCACTTCTCCGAAGTGATGTAGCAGAGAGCAGGGTTCTCTGAGCTCAGAGAAACCCAGTGGCTGGTTGGGGAGAGAAAGACCGGGAAAAACCCTGCTTTGAAGAAGAAAAATTTGGAAACCCCTTTGCCCCACACTCCATAAAACAAAGCTGCCATTTAATTGTTTAGATTTAATGTGTTGCTAATTATGCACACTTGTGTTTTCTGTTATTGAATGCTGGCTAGTGATGGATGCTCCGTAATCTTATGTAAGAGACAGCACATTTGTTTTCTAAGGCTAGCTGCGCACAATCTGTTATTGTGTGGCACTGAACACATTGAGGGTTGGCGCCTTTCAATGTTGTGCATAAACGCCAGGCTTCCTCGACAATAACCTTCATTAATCAGCCCTCTCTTGTTTGGGAGCGCTCGTGACCAGGAGGTCTTCAGGTCCAAGCTTGTGAGGGATTCCACTTTGAAAACCCTTCCATCCCTCCCCTCCTCTTTTAATTTGATTTGCTTTATTGAAAGGCCTCTGCAGGCTTTTCGGTTGTGTGGCGTCGCTGCTGTGTTTGAGTGGAGCTGCAACTTGGTGGGAAAGGGCTCCACATCAAGGAGATTGAACCTCGTTTCTTTCTAATCCCAGGCCTGAGATTTTCAAAATTAGGAGCCTAAAAGTAGGAACCTAATTGAAAGTGATTTAGAGGCTTTGGAAAATTTTACCCAGAGAGGTCTGTCCATCCAGCTTGGTGATGGATGGACCAGGCACCCTTGGAACAAAGGAAGGATAAAGGGGACCCATAATGTCAGGAGATTGGGGGCCTCCCCCAGTGGCCCAGTGGATGAGGTACCTGCCTCCAGAACCAAAAGTAGAGGGCTTAAGCCCTGCCTCCTCCAGGGAACTGCAAGAGACTGCTGTGTGGATACTTTGAAAAATGTTGCCCTCTCTGACACAAAGAAAGCTGCTGGATGCTCAGTCATTTTAAAAATCAGGCCATTTATTTGGAAGCCTAAAATCTGATTTTAGGAGGGTGATTTTCAAAGATGCCTAATGGATTTAGACCCACAAGACCGATTGAAGGTCAATGGGAATTGTGTTCTTCCACCCCTTGTTCCTTGGGGTTCATTCTCAGAAGTTCCCTAACTTTAGGATCTCAGTGTCAAGCTCTTAAATCCATCTAATGACGTCCAACTAAAAATGGCTGGATTTTGGATATGCTCGCCACCCACACACTTCCAAGGTGCACAGAGCCTGTGAAACACAAGGACACTTTTATTTAGGTCAGGGATTTTCACACTGGTTTTCTCAGTGGGAGAAAATTGTTGATGCCCACACGCCAACACAATTATGTCTTTTGTCGAGAGTTCAGGCTCCGAGGCAGAGCCGGGGTTGGGAGATTTGGAATGCAGGAGGGGGCTCCAAATGGGGGAAGGCTCAGGCCAAGGGACTGAGGCACAGGCTTACCTCTGGTGACTCCTAGTCAGCTACACAGCAGGGGTGCTCCATGCCTCTCCTGGCACAGTGGACAGGAAGCAGCCAGCAGCAGGCTTGGCTCCTAGGTGGAGGCATGCAAATGGCTTTATATCCTGTTCTTGCTTGTAAGCCCCACCCCCCCAACTCCCATTGGCCAGGACAGGTGGGAGGCTTGTTTTAGTACCACTGCTGGTCACCAGCTTACCCTGCAGCAAGGTGACACAGTACCCGACATTCCACAACCCAGTAGTGGGTCGCGATCCGGACTTAGAAAACCACTGATTTAGGTAACAAAAGATGGAGCTAGAAACCTAATTTTGAGCATGCATGTTTGGAAAAACATCTTAAATAACAGAGTTTGATATTTTGAGGTACATGAAGATAAAGCATAAAAACCATCTCAGGATTAGTTGGCTACTCTCACCAGTTTTTGGTTTTTTTTTTTTTTACAAAAATGACTATTGATTTTAGATGGAGTACTTGGCAGAATTCAATTTTTTAATAATTTTGTTAGAAATCGATGTTTTTAAAAATTTTTACCGGCACGATTTCCCACAGTTGTAGGAATAACAAGGGATGTGAAATAATTATTTAATAATAGACATCGAGGTAAAAAAAAGTTAAATCTGTATAAACCATGAAAATACAAATTGTCAACATCACATTTCAAAAAATACGAAATAAACATCCTTAAATCAAACCCTACTTATTTTCACTATTCATTTGCTAGCTCATTTGTTACAAGCCTCATTCAAAAGTCTATCTCACTGGATTTTTTTCTCTAATACATTTTCAAGTGACATTTTTCTTACATTACCTATCTGTACGTTTTGATTATTGTCAATGGAAATATTTATTTGCTGGTATGTGTGTCTGTATATGGTGAAATCAATGTTTACTAAAAGGGGGACAACAGACTCCCCAGATCCCTGGGCGAGGCAGGGGTGGGCCCGGCACCATGCCTCAGGACAGGGCGGAGCCTCAGGAGGAAGGGGCAGGGCTTAGACAGCCCACCCTCAGCGCCACCTGGAGCACACCATATTGTACTCCACAGCCAGCCCTCAGAGCTGCCTGGAGCTTTCCCAGTAGGGCTCTGGTGGTGATTTAAGCAGCCCAGGGCTCCAGCTGCTGCTGCAGTAGCAGCAGCTGTGGTGAGGCCCAGCCCTTTTGAGTCGCTCTGGGGCAGTTGCCCTTTTTGTCCCCCCTGTTGGTGGGCCTTAATACCAGCATTCACAGATAAAAATCAGAACCGTCCAAGCCTACTGTTAGACCGTCTTCTATTGTCTCTTTAGAGTCACAAATTTAATCTGTATTCAGAGAGTCATGGAAAAACAGACTTATACAATAGGGCTGGGCAAAATATGGCCCAGGGGCTAAATCCGGCCCACCGAATCTGGCTGCTTCTTATTTATATCCTGCTGCTCATGCTGCCAAATTTCCAGGCAGTGGCTCAGGCAGCAGAATCCTATTAAAATGGCTCCTGGTCACAGCACTGCCCCGCCAGGGGCCATAGCATTCCCAGGCGGCTGCCAGGCAATGCGGTAGAGGCAAAGTCAGGAGCCGTGAACCCTTTGCTATGTTTTTATTTCAAAGCCTCTGGCCCACACAACTCTGGGGGGAGTCTAGTCTAGGGATGTTAAGTATCGGTTAATGAAATAGTTGAGTAACCTCATGAATTCTTATCAGTTAGTTGACTATTCTATAGTCCTCAGGGGTGAGGCCAGGAGCCACTGTATCAGAGACAGCACGTGGCATGTCAGGCGTAGCACGTCAGATGGGGTGGCAGCAGCCCCTGTCTAGGGAGGGTCTGAGTTCCTGGACCTGGCATGAGCCGGAACTGATCTGGCTGCCTGCTCGCCCGGTTCCTAATACACTTTAAATGCAGAGCTGCTGCAGGGGTAGTTCCTGGACCCAGCGTGAGCCAATACTGAGCCGGGATGCTGGCAAGCCTACTAAAAAATGTACTGGCATGGGGAGGGAGGAGAGGGAAATGTGTGTAGTCTATAGCATTAACCTGTAAGATTTTGCTTATTGGTTAATCGGTTAATCGACTACACTATTACATCCGCTGTCTAGTCCCTAGCCCCGCCCCTTCTGTTCCAGATCACGCCCCTTCTGGGGGTGGAGCCAGCCCTTGACTATGCACCAAAATTCATTAAGTGGCCCCCCTGCAAAAATTATTGCCTGCCCCTGTCCTAAATCCTGAGGTGAGCACACAAGTCAGCAAACAGCAGCAAGTCAGCATTCATGTGATCTGAGAAGCAGGTTGTGTCAGGGTGTGGTCCTGGCTTCCACGAGCAACCTGGACCCACGTGAGAAGAATGCATGCGGGGCAACTTCTGCTCTTCGTCCTTCCTGTGGCATCTCTGGAAATGCGATTAAAGGCCCCTGCTGCTAACCATCAGTTCCTTAAGGACTAGCCTACCTAGGATGTGTCCATAGACACTCGTTTTGAAGTAGGCTTGATAACCCGGGTGAAATCCACACAAGGCTTAAAGCAGGCAGGAAAATAAAGGCTTCAGACTGCTGAGTTCTTGCTGCCGCTTCCTGCAGTTATTTTTAAACACGGTGTCAGAGGCGAGGCGAAGTTTCCTTCAGCGCACAAGGCTCAGATGAAGATGGAGCACCCTGAGTCAGAGAGAGACAAGATGTGCAAACGGGGCTGTTGTAATTGATCTCCTGGAAAGTGGGTGTGAGTCTCCGAGAGCCAAAGGGCCCTCACTCGCTGTGAATAGCACTTCACTGCATGAGTAATCCCACTGGCATGAATAGAACCAGCCATGGAGTCAAGTGGTACCCAGCATTCCAGATGCACAAGCGGGTTGATCTAAATGCTCTAAGGGAGTGTCAGTGCTGTAACTGCTGTGGGGCAGTGTGGTCTAAGGGGTAGGTACCAGGCTGGCAGTGCAGAGACGGGCCTTTTAGCCCCAGCTCTAGGGTATGATCTTGGCAAATCAAGCAGTCTTTGTAGTGCTGGGACTGGCTCTTCCTGCGCATGTGCACAGCAGGCCCAGCACTTAATTGTGTCCTCTAGGTGCCACTGTGATACCAATAATAACTCTGAGCAGCGTCGACGTGTGAGGAGGTGACACCGGCTTAGATCCTGTTGCATTGTGTCCACGGCGAGGTGTGTGCAGCACACCGGCTCTGGGAATATAGTGCACGATTCCCAAATGACAAGTCCATCCGTCATGCAGCTGACGGGGGAGTTTATTCTTCAAACAGGGCTTCACTTGTATCAGTGTCCCAAAGCAATTAAAAATAACCACCTGATTTCAGCAGAACCTCCTTCTACTGAACAGTCTCTCGCCTGGCCCTCGTTGAAGCACTGCTTTTCTCCTGCAAGTCAGCCCCCAAGGGGCTTCTCTGCTCTTGAGGGGCAAATTCTCAGCAGAGACATGACTCTTCAGCTGGGCGCCACAGTAAGAGCAATTCTTAGATTGCGTCTCTGCCACTCAGAGGGCTCGTCTACACTGGCCCCTTTTCCGAAAGTAGGAATAAGAGATCCTCCGGAAAAGGGCTTTTTTCCACTGGATCGGGGCCAGTGTAGACGCTCTTTTCCGGCTTTTCTAAAAGCCGGAAAAAAGCGGCGGGCATTTTTATTTAAATGCCGCGGGGGATATTTAAATCCCCCGCAGATTTCCCTATTACGACCTGTGAAATTAACATGCCCCTTTCGGAAAAGGGGCCAGTGTAGAGGTAGCCAGAAAGACACTGGTCACCGTCTAAGGCCTTGACAGTATCATTTGAGCTTTCATGGCTAAATGTGGCCTGAGAACAGTTGTCTTGCTGCTCCGTGTGGACATGTGTGTCTGTGCACGCGCTCTTGCAGGTTTCAGAATGTCGGGAAAGTTTGTGGTTTGGGGTTTTTTTTCTGTACATTTCAAATGCTTCATTGTGAAACTGGTTAAAAGCCCTTATTTATAAAATGTGTGCGTCTCTTTCAGTTTAACTGAAAAGGCATTAAAATAACTGCAGCTGTGGAAGGAATAATTACAGCTAGATTTTGTCAAGGACTCTCTTGTCTGATGTTGCCATCTGTGACATAGTGAATGCAAAGATCATTTTAAACATAGGCAGTTAATGCAGGGAATAATTCAAGAGCTCTAGATATTTATGGTAAATTATTTAACTTTATAGTTGAATTTTATTGCCACGTTATTCCATGTGCTGAGGAGCTCTGCGTTTTCAGTTGCCCTGCATTTTACTTAGCTCCATTTTGCAGCAGAAAAGTGCCTACTTCAAACACTTTGGAAATGTTTCCTAGGCTCTGTCTACCTGTCCATGTACGGGAACGTGTATGCAGCGGGGCTAAATCCGAAATGAGCTACACAACCTGAGCTACGTCAATTGCCTAGCTTAAGTCAAAATAGCTTATTTCAGTTTTTGGTGCTGTCTACGCAGCAGGATGTCTGAGAGAGAGCATTCTTCCTCCGACTTCACTTACTCCTCGTACAATGAGGCTGTGTCTACACTGGCACCCTTTTCCGTAAAAGGGATGCTAATGAGACACTTCGGAATTGCAAATGCTGTGGGGGATTTAAATATCCCCCGCGGCATTTGCATGAACATGGCTGCCGCTTTTTTCTGGCTCGGGGTTTTGCCGGAGAAAAGCGCCAGTCTAGACGGGATCTTGCGGAACATAAGCCCTTTTCCCGAAGATCCCTTATTCCTACTTTCAAGGAAAGGGCTTATGTTCCTCAAGATCCTGTCTAGACTGGCGCTTTTCTCCGGCAAAACCCCGAGCTGGAAAAAAGCGGCAGCCATGTTCATGCAAATGCCGCGGGGGATATTTAAAACCCCCACGGCATTTGCAATTCCGAAGTGTCTCATTAGCATCCCTTTTATGGAAAAGGGGGCCAGTGTAGACACAGCCTGAGAGTGACAGGAGTTGGAATAAGAAGTCCTTTGTCTGGACATTATTTTGACATTATGTCGAAATAACTTCTTGTAGTGTAGACACAGACTATGTTCTTTCAGAATAACACTAGTTATTCCGAAACAATGCTGCTGTGTAGATGTAACCCTAGTGTTCCTCCATGAGAATTAGATCCTTTATCAGTTAAATTCTTAGCACCTTGTAAAATACACCACTGATGCTTTTTTAAAGCCATGAGTTGGAAAAGTCACATCATTGATTATTGGTCAAGTTAGGGATGTGAATGTTTAACTGGTGATAGGAGGCCCCCGACTTGCGACGCGATTTCTTCCAGAGGAAGCGTCACAAGTTGGCGTTGTTATAACTCGAACCCGCAATTACGGTAGCACTGTGCACCATCGTAAATGCGGGCTAAGGATGTAAGTCAAGGGTTTCTGGCCCCTTCCGCACTTACAAAAATGGCTGTAAGTGCAGGGGGTCCGAACTTGGGCGGTCGCATCTCGGGGGCCTACTGTAACTGGTTAACTGGTAAGCTTCATCCTTAACAGATGATGCTTACTGGTTAAGGTTAACCGAAGGGGGCTGCAGCAGTTCTCTGCCTGCCGGAAGCAGGGGGTGCTTCAGCCCTGGGAGGTGAGGGTGACCCACTGTGGACAGGGATTGCTTTCACCAGGCTGGAGCAGCCCCTGGCTGTGGCCAGCCTGGGTGGCCCATGGGTAGGGCTGCTCTGGCATATTATTAGCCCAATTTCAAGCATGGATTGTGGTAACCTGCTATAGGTTCCTGCTTTCTCACCATTAATTTGCCACTTAGGAGGATACTGAAAAATGTTCTCCTATGAAAACATTGCTGTATTATTCTCCCCCTCTCCCCCGCCATTAAAAACCACCTGCCATATTGGAAATGAATAAGCGGCTGCCAAAATGAAAGAGAGGGGGGCTTGTCTGGGCATTAATGGTATTCACTGCTCTGTAAATGGGGCTCATGCTGCTGCAAAGCCAATGACCCTATCAATCAAATCAGGGGAGAAACCGCCAAATGGGAACTGGCTGCTGGCAGGTTCTGAATGCTCTGTGCCCAGTGCTCACACAGTCAAAGGGTGTTTCTTTTCTGTTGCTGTTGGTAATTAGCACGTGGATCGTTCCCCTCCCCGCCCCACACACACACTTTGTCACAATCGGACTCATGACAGTTTCTCCCCTCACGTCTGTAGGCTGCATTTTCTTAATTTTGCCGTGGATGGGACTCAGCCGCCCTGCACAGACAGACGAGTCACACCCAAGGAAGAGGACAGACAAGCTCCCTGTGTGTTCTACTGGAGCGGTGTGCGTCTGCCCTGCCATTGCGCTGTGATCTTTGCTGTAGCTCCAGGCTGTAAGAAAAAAACAAACCATGAAGCACAACCCTTGCGAGGCAGTTGCCGCGGGTGTTTCTTGACCTATAAGCTGGGAGGTTTGGGACTAGAGGGAGGCTGAAGGGGTCTGTGTCTGGGAAGGTAGCAGGCTTCTGCCAGCGTGCAGGACTATGACAAAGTGGACTTTCTAAGAAAACCCAGCTGCTGCCTCTGTCTGGATCCTTAGGAGCATTTCTGTTTTGCCCAAATGGGATTCTGCTGCTACTTTGGATTGCGAAAGGCCACAACACAGCTGCATGGCTGGAATCCTTGCTAGGATGTGCACCCCGATTTAAAGAGGTTCACGCCTCTTCCTCTTGTAACCCATGTCCTGCTGCTGCTGCTTCTCCAGCTGTGCCTTTGGAAAGGAGAAAATGGATCAACATCTGGTGCTGCAGCTGCTGTGAACATCTGGAGTCCTGGAGGGGCCCCAGTGGCTCTTTCCCCATTAATCAGGAGGTAGTCATGCATCCTGCTTACTCAGAAAGTCTCCCGTTCTTCATCTGATTGCCGGCTGCAGCAAAATGTTGGGGAAATCCTGCAAAGGAAGCCTTGGTCTAGAACAGGACTCTAACGGCAACATTGATCTCTGGGGGGTATGTCTACACTACCCCGCTAGTTCGAACTAGCGGGGTAATGTATGCATACCGCACTTGCTAATGAAGCCCGGGATTTGAATTTCCCGGGCTTCATTAGCATAAGCGGGGAGCCGCCATTTTTAAATCCCCGCTGCTTCGAACCCCGTGTAGCGCGGCTACACGGGGCTCGAACTAGGTAGTTCGGACTAGGGTCCTATTCCGAACTACCGGTACTCCTCGTGAAACGAGGTGTACCGGTAGTTCGGAATAGGCACCCTAGTCCGAACTACCTAGTTCGAGCCCCGTGTAGCCGCGCTACACGGGGTTCGAAGCAGCGGGGATTTAAAAATGGCGGCTCCCCGCTTATGCTAATGAAGCCCGGGAAATTCAAATCCCGGGCTTCATTAGCAAGTGCGGTATGCATACATTACCCCGCTAGTTCGAACTAGCGGGGTAGTGTAGACATACCCTGGGAGAGAAAGATGCTCATCTCATGAGACATAAATCTCATGGTTTATAACCAAATGGTCACTTCCTTGCCCCTGCCCCAAGCAATTTCTTCAGCTGCCCTGTTCTCTTGGCAGCAGCCCACCAGGGAGAATCCCGAGCATAGCTCAGTCCCAGCCAGGTTGGGAAAGAATCTGTCTTTACAGTGCTTTGAGACCAATCAGCCGGTGATGTAGGATATGGAGAGCAGCAGGAGGAAAATTAGGGCAAGGACCAGCAGGCCACTGGCTGTCTGAGGGCACTTCTGGGGAAGCACACAACATGTGGCAACTTCCTATTCATCAGTGTATGCAGAGAATGTGTCAGGGTTAGATACATGCTACTCCATCATCTTTAGGCCTTCAAAATGGAGAGGGACCTATCCAACCAGAGGCAGGGGATGACTTCTCCAGATCTTGGCCAACCTACTCGACTGCAGAGGCTCCTTGTTTCAGAGCACTCATTGAGTAATGACTGGCTCTTTTCAGGAGCAGGAAAGAAGGGAAATCCACCATTTCCTCCCTGTCTTTCCTAGCCTCCTAGCTCTTTTTCACCAATTCTGAAATGCTAGATCAATTAGATCGAAACAAGGTTCCAGACACTTAATTTGTATATTCATTTCACCACTGGGAGTTGCTAGCTGTACATGCCTTTCATGTATGTTCTCTAAGGCCATGTCTTCACTAGAATGAAGATCAATGCTTTAGCGATCGATCTTCTGGTGTTTGATTTAGAGGCTCTAGTAAAGACCCACTAAATTGAACTCAGAGTGCATCCCTGCTGGTGGCCGGGACTCCTGCTCCTGCGAGGATTAAGGGAAACGGACAGGGGTGTTTGCTCCCATTGGCCTCCCGCCAAGGGGATGGCAGGGAAATTCAAATTAAGGTAAGTCAGCTACAGCTTCTTAATTAACATAGCTGGAGTTGCATATCTTGATTCAACCTTCCCCTTTAATGTAAGACTTTATGGTTTTCTTCACCTGATCATTGGATCTTTGAACCAATGTAACCGGATTCAGCTTCAAGATATAGGGCCAACACCAAACACTCTTTCTTTTGCGGCAGCTGCAAACCTCCTCAGTTTTGGCTGGGCTCTACTTAGCCCCTCCAACTCCTCATTTTGCTAGAAGCAGCCTTGCTTGTTACCTGCAGCCTGTTTCCTGGTTTTTTTACAGTAGCAACATGGATAGTTTGCTTTGTAAATTACATACTACATCTCCAGTGCAAGGAAAGTTGCGTCCGCAGTGGTCACAAAGTAGTGTTAATCCTAGCTAAGAAAAGGTTAAACCAGATTTCATTCTATCTTTTTGTACACAAAGGAAACTTTCTCAATTGCCACATATTTTCATCCTCCGCAACTTTTCATTGCTGGTGAAACATTTTTTTCTTTAAACTATATTATTTTCACTAAGTTCACATTGAAATAAAACAGTTGTAGGATCCCCTCACCCCATTGCAGCATAGCATAGACTCACATTTTTGGCAGCAGGGCAACTTTCAGATATTTTGACATTCTTGCTCGGATCAATCCTATGTATGCTCTTGAAAAGTATTCATGTTGTCTGGCAGATTCTTCTATCTAATCTAATTCAATCTCTCCATCTGCTGATGACTCCCATCACCGTGGGAACTGAGTGCCTCCAAAGAATTTAAAAATAGAAATAGCAATCTTGCTTTCTTCCTTTGCAGCCGGTAGCTGTTATTAGTGGGTGTGTAAAAATGATTGAAGCTTTAGGATGAAGAAATGAGCTTTGAAGTTAGTTCTGCGAGATCCAGGGTTGATCTCTCTTGTGATTATAAGTTACATCAGTGGTCCCCAACATGGTGCCCACAGGCACCATGGCACCCGTGGGGGCATTTGTGTGCACCCGCCAAGTGCTCGGGGCTGTCCTGGCCCTGGGCATGTGGCGCATGCATAGTGCAGGAACCGGTCCCGGACACATGGCGCACGGTGAGCGGCAGCCCCGGGAGCACCGCAAATTGGCGCCCGCGCTCTGGGCGTGCGGCGAATGGGGGGAGTGCCAGCCCTGGGCGCACGGCGCTTGGGGGGGGTGCCGGCACCGGGCATGCAGCTATGGGGGGGCCACCCCTGGGCGCGCAAGTGTCCCCACCCTCTGGCGCCCAGCAGGCGAACGGCCATACCCCCTGGTGCCCAGCAGCCTCAAATGGTTGGGGACCACTGAGTTACATAGTCCAGGCCCTAGGGCTGGTGTGATTATTTGTGAACCCTAATTTGAATGGGTCACTGGGGGCTGCACACTAGGTTTGGGGTGTTCTGGCTCTGTCCACACAAAGAGCTCTCAGGCTGGCAGCATGGGGGGGCTGGGCTGCCTGGAGCAATCTCACCCTTACTACCCATGGCAACTTCCTCTCCTCCCGTGGGCTGAGGGCCCTGCCGGGCAAGGGAACCACTGCCATACCCAGCCCGCAGCTTTGGGACACCCCTCAGGGATGACACGCTGCCCAGGCAGGTGGGGCCAATAATAAAATGTGGGGCCAGGTGTGGGAACCAACTGCGCATGCTTCACACTGGCCCTGCCAGGTGTATTTCTTGTAAACATTTTTGTGTCCTGCACTAACAAGCCCAGAGAACTTGAACATCCTGAATGCTTTGATCTGGGTATTGGGTGAAGGAAGTTCATCCGGGAACTTTCTCCATTCAAAGGGATTTGTGCATCTTCAGCAGGAATCAGATTTGAGTGCTCATCGTAAGTTTCCTTTTCTTTTTAAAGGCTGACTTGTCCTGTAGGAAATGCTGAGGCTGCAAAAATAGCTTTATGCATTGAAGTATAGTATAGAGTGAGTAGATTTCTCTTGCTTGCAATCTTTCAATGTGCATACAACCAAGCCACCTTTTGTCAGGTAAGACAGCCTCATTTTATATTTGAACTGCGTGGCCAGTACTTATGTTGAAAGATGGACAGAGAAGCCAGCACATAATTCCCAAACCAGACTTGCTCCCTTCTGCAGCTTCCTAACTTTTATATGTAAGGAGAAGAGATGATGAAGTGTTTGCTTTGGCCCTGTAGAGGCTGGATTGAGAGTCCCTGATGGTTAATTACAGTCATGGTTAAAGAGCATGGAACAATGTGCAAGCCTGGATTCTCTGCTTGCTCTTTTTGTACGTGGAGAATGTCAGAGCTCAGCTGTGTTACTGACTCACATTGTGTCAAGATCTGCTTACAGACAGTATCAGCGCCTGTGAAGTGCCTCTGTCTATGGCTCTTTGACTTGAGGAATTTTAAACGCCATTGTAATCACCTACCTTATAGATATACCTCTTTAGCTCAGAGCTGTTTGCCTGGAGAGACTCACATCAGCCACATAGCCAGGCCTTGTCTAAATGTTTCTTCTCTCCATGTATGAATGTTTTGTCTGGGGGGAGCTGAATACAGTCCCAAAAGCTGAACACCCAAAAGTTCATGGGGGCTGGGTGTTGGTGTCTGAGTCTGGATCTGAATTTTGTGGCCTTATGCAGCGCTGTAGTCTGGAGTAATCAGAACTCCAGACTCTGGCATCAATCAGAGTTTTGGTGAGGACCTGGATCCAAACTTTTCAGCTCAGCCCCAGCTCTGGGGGTCTATGGAGCAGAACTACTGTAATTTAGAGAATATACCCCGCACCCAAATATACCCCGTGGTTTTTTCTATTTCAATAAAAAAATCTTGTATACCCCGTGCACGAGTATAACCCGCGGGCTATACAAGACTTTTCTGTGCTGGGGGTATATTTGCTAATTTATGGTGCGGTGGGGGAGGGGGGGAATTAGCCAGCCACTCACCCTCACCGCCCCCGTTCCTGCGCAGCTGCCAGCCTCCAGGCAAGGGAGCGCTTATCCCCCTGATTCCTCTGCAGCCGTAGGAAGTGGCGGGGGAGCAGGAACTACCATCCTCTGGGCTGGGGAGTACTCACTCCCTCCGTTCCTGTGCAGCCCCAGGAACCACCAGCCTCCGGTGATTTAAAAAAACCCGCTGGTGAGTAAAAACACCCCTATATACCCCACACTCCAATATAGCCTGCGGGGGAGGGGGGCGGGGCTTGTAAAAGCAAATATAACCATAGGTCCATAAAAGGCTATTAGACAGGGGATAAAATGGTGTCCTTGGCCTCTGTTTGTCAGAGGCTGGAGAGGGATGGCAGGAGATAAATCGCTTGATCATTGTCTTTGGTCCACCCTCTCTGGGGCACCTGGTGCTGGCCACTGTCGGTAGACAGGCTATTGGGCTAGATGGACCTTTGGTCTGACCCAGTACGGCCGTTCTTATGTTCTTAACCTGCAGGTTTTACGAGGCATAAGGGATCTATTGGCAAAGGCTTTCTTTAGCGATAGATTACCCTCCAGACTGCCGCTTTTCGCAGACAAAACTCCGTGGCAAAAAAAAGCGGCAGCCATTTTTATGCTAATGAAGCTAGGGATATTTAAATCCCCGCTTCATTAGCAATTTCACCCAGCCTAATCTGCATCCCTCTGCCAGCAGAGGGATTCAGTCTAGACATATCCTTATAGTCTAGCTGTACTCTAGGGCTAATATATTTCCCCTTTGCTACTCCCCTGTAGCCTCCTGACACTGTCACAATGGCTACATGCCACTTTATAGAACACTGCAGGCAAGGGTCTTTGCCTTAGAGCGCTTGCACTCTTCCCAGAAAGAGAGGCGATACAGAGCAAGCTTGAGGATGGGTGTTGATTGTACCCATGGAGAAATCTATTTAGAAACACATGGATCTGTGTAAATTAGGAAAGTCCCAAAGTCATGCAGCCTTTGGTCCGAGGGCCATGTGTGATATCAGCACCTTCTCACTGAGGGAGCTGTTATACTTTGAGATCCTCGGATGGAGTGCCCAACAGAAATGTAAAGTGATTTACAAACGAATGAAGCCCCAGCCCCCAGGGTGGAAATGACGAATCGCTTTTAGCCACCGTTGAAATGTCGCCGCTTTTGGGGTGACATTTAACAAAGCAGAGATCATAGGCCTGCAAACGGCTGCTCTAGTCCAGCCCTCTGAACTCCAGGCAGGACAAAGTTATCTGGCATAACCATGCTTCACAGCTGTTTAGGTCAGGAAGCAAAGGGTGCTGTAGGTCGGGGAGAAGGGAGCCAGTTTTTGCAGTGCAGACCAGATCTACAGAGAAATTCTCCTGGGCAGCCTCTTCTCGCTCGTTTGTGAGGTCATAAGACACCCCCACGGCTACCAACAGCAATTGCTTCCATGGCATGATTAAGTTTCTGAAGCATTTTTAGCCTCCTTTAATGTGAAGCGGCAGCTGGGCATGCGGACGAGCAGTAGGCCCCCTGTGACCAGCTATAGATATCAGCAAGCTCTTAGCCCTCTGGCCCCAGCGTGTGAGGGAAATACAGGCTGGCAGAGTGTCTGCTCACGGGAGCTGGAATTTGGCCAGAGGCCTGGGTCCCATGCTGGTGCGAAGAGCAGTGCGCCGTGTGATGAGCGCACTTGGTCAGGGGCTGTATTTCCTGCGAGTGGCAACTACGTGAGACCATGGAGTCAGCTGGGATGGCCAGCCACTGACTCACAATCACTGTTTGGAACAACAAGATTGGGCCACATTCTCCCCGGGAGTCGCAGGAGGGATGTCAGCTCAGAGTTTGGTCCACAGGGGCCAGCGATGGGAAGAAACAGGCACGAAAAGGCCCAGTGTTTGCTCAGAGACGGGGAGCCGTGCTGTTCTCCAGTGTCTTCACCTCTAGCTATTGAGCTTGTTAACTGGAATTAAACATTCATAATTCAGAACTCATTGAAACATGCCTTCCAGACTCTCAGACATATCTGTCCTCGCCAGGATTAATCACAGGCGATAATTATTTCATTTAATACTCTAATTATAACCATGCTTCTAATAAGCATATTCATGCATGTTAACGTCCAAGAAAAGGAAAACAGAGAACCAGACATGCTCTGAGGGATGACTGGCTGCATCCATCGGTCTTCCTGTCATGGAATGTGCAAACCCCACGAGTCAAGAAATGGTTGATGGACTGTGTGTGGGGGGGGGGAAGGGGGCAATCAGCCCCACCCAGAGACATAAGAAGCAAGTGTGGGGCTCTGAGGGGGAGCTCAAAGGGGAGGGACCAGCTCAGCAGGTGACTGGCTAAGGTCAGGGGTCGAGGGAGGGCCTGTCTGAGCCTCCCTGAAGCTAGGTTGGCTTGGTGTGACTTTGTTCAGTTGCCATTGACTGACAATTTCTGAGAAGCCCAGACAGAATGGAAATGTTGAGATGCCTGGAAGGGGCAGAGAGTCTGCCAATGTCTAAGCCCTGAACAGAAGGAAGAGTCTATGTCTCTTGGTATTTATACTGGAGGTTGTGTGAGGTCTGGAACTCTGACATGACCTAGCCAGTAGCAAAGTAACTTCACTCAGCAAAGTGTTGGTGACTGGATAGAGTCACAGAAGATCAAGAGGGAAATAGAGACAGAGTCACTGCAGCCTTACCACATCACAAGGGAGCACCTGGGAGGACACACGATTGTACTCTTCCGTCTTTTTATAAACATTCTGCAATAATGAGTGTTCGAAGAACCCATCTTAGTTTGAAAGTTTGGGAAGGCTCCAAGAGAGAGGGATGGCAGAGCTTCAAGAAGCCGAGGGGTAAGCAATGGAGAGAGCTGGTTAGGAATCTTTCAATGACAAGGATCTGCTGAAAAATTCCAATTCATTATATATGTATAATGTTTGCAGAACACCCACACTGTTTGAAGAACACCCAGCTCAACCAAATGTAAAGTTGGAATTGTTGAAGTAGACACTTTTTTAAAAAAGATCAGCCATTTTTTAGGAACTTTACAATAATAAAGGTTACATGGTGGGGGGTGGGGAAGCTCAAAATCAAAATGAAACTTTAAACTGAACCTTTTTTTTTTCATTTTCAGTTAATAAAAAAGTGACATTTTTTACTTCTTGTCCCTATTTGAGATGGCAAAAGTTTTTGAAGTGTTGTGAATTCTCTCAGGATGGGAAAGCTATTTTCCTCACCCATCCTAACGGTAGGCCACAATAGGGGCATTTGATTGATTATTACACCCATCAGAGATCACGTATGTGCAAAACCACCACCTCTGTCTTTGGACTCATGTATTACTGTTAACATAAATGGCAAAATGTGCCTCACTCACATCACCTCATCCCCGATGTCTGTGATGCTTCGAATGTGTCACCTCCGTTCAGAATTCAGTTTTCCCCTCTGTGTTGGCCACACACTTCAAGTCCTGAATGCCCCATGCGAGCATGGGACCATGATCAGCCTTGGGCATCACCTCCTCTGACACATTAGGATTTTCCTTTTCTTTAGGCCTGGGCTTTTTTGCTTTTATATGTTTGCCACCATCCCGGTGCTCTGTGTGCAGCTCTCTGTGGAGGAGAGCAAGTGTATCGTACGGATCAGCGACAAAAGCCCTAGCTTTGTAACTGTCAGAGTTTTCCTGGGGGCTCAGTGGCTCACTGCATTCATATTTCCTTTTCTATATTCTGCACAACACTGTAAGGAAATTAATAGATTCAATGAAGTATTGTACAGCTGTAAATGTTTAAATATATCTAACTGTATGTAAAAGTATGTAAACTACAGGTGAGTGTAGATATATATATATATATACTAGCCAATTAGCTTGTCATAAGATGGGATTTTCAGGTCTTCTCACTCGGTCTCTCTCTCTCTCTCTCTCTCCTCCTACTGCCTACCCCCCTCTCTCTCAGCTCTCCTCCTCCTCCTGCCTCTCTCTCCCATCCGTCTCTCCCCGCCCCCCTTCCCTTTCCCCTTTCCTCCAGCCGTGGCGCTTGGCTGAGTGCTGCCTGCTCAGCTGGGCTGCCGCGAGGGAGGGGGGCGGGGCGGTGACGTACATGGCCAGGGGGCGGGGCCGTGTACGTCACCGCTCTCCCTTCCCCTCCCACGGCGGGGGAGCCCAAATGGCCCCTTGCACTGCTGGCTCCCCCTGCAGCCAGCTGAGGGGCGCAGCACTCAGCTGAGTGCCACAGCGGGAGGGGAAGGGGGGCGGTGATGTACACGGCCCCATCCCCTGGCCGTGTATGTCACTGGCCCGCCCCCTTCCCCTCCCTCCGTGGCAGCTCGGCTGAGTGTTGCGCGCTTAGCTGGGCTGCCACGGGGGAGGAGGGATGGGGCGGTGACTTACACGGCCAGGGGGCAGGGCTGTCTATGTCACTGCCCCCCCTTCCACTCTCCCGCGGTGGCCTGGCTGAGGGGTGCACCACTCAGCGCCACGGCGGGAAGGGAGGGCAGTGATGTACATGGTCCAGCCCTCTGGCCGTGTACATCACCGCCCCGCCCTCCTTCCTGTCCACTGGGGCTCAGCTGAGTGGCGCAGCGCGCCACAGAGGGAGGGAAAAGGGGGCAGGCCAGGGAACGTGGCTGTGTACGTCAGTGTTACAGATGCACAGACAATGGGCTACTATATATATGATATGCAGCACTGTGAGGTGTTATGCACCTGTTCACAGACACAGGCATAATGCACAGTATAAAATCTGCATAGTACATTTCAACATTTGTCGGTATTTAGGAGACACCAAATCTTCTCCTTAGAGTCAATTTATTAAAAATCTGCTCAAATTCAAAATTCAGCAATTCTTTGTCCCCAACCAAAACTATTAATTCTAGAAAATTAACCAGCTTTAAACCCCATGTAACTATATATGGCATAACAAAACTCATAGGAACACTAAGAAGCTCCTAAAACAAGTGATAGAATAGTGCAGAGGTTTTCAAACTTAGGGTTGTGACCCAGTATTGGGTGGTGGAATGTCGGGCACGGGGTCTCGTTGCTGCATGGGGATCAGGTGAGCAGTGGGGGGGGGGGGGGCTAAGGCAGCGACTTGCCTTGTCCTGGCACTGCAGACAGCGCTGTGCCTCAGAAGCGGCTGGTAACAGCCTCAACTCCTAGGTGGGAGAGGGGGAGGGAAGAAGAGCGCACAGGGCTCCAGGCACTGCCCCTGAACACTAGCATCACACTCCCATTGGCTGGGAACCTGCTGCCAGCTGCTTCTGGGGGCAGCATGGTCTGCAGTGCCAGGAGAGGCAGGAAGCTGCCTTAGCCCCCCTGCTGCACCAACCCTCCTGGCCCCCCCTCAAAGCCACAGCCCCCTTCTTGACTCTGAAGCGCTCATTCTCTGCCCCACTTCAGAGTCCACACTCCAATCACATTATGTTGGGTTGAGGCATCAACAATTTTCTTCAACTGGGTCATGAGAAAAAAAAAGTTTGAAATCCCCTGGAACAGACGGTCCCTTTTTACAGCTGGGAGCAGCCCTGGTGCTTTGCGAAAGGAATCTCATTAGTCAGAGCTATTGATATTGATGTTGCATAGTTAAGAAGGTTCTCTGGGCTTATAGCCTATATCCAGTGAGAACCAGCTAACACTTGGTATCATCCAGTAAAGATGATTGGTCATACGTTGAGCTGATGTGTTAGTGTAGTGTGTGTATTCCTATGGGTACCGGGTACCTTCCGTAAGGTATACCATGCTGCAAAGTCACAAGTGGGTTCGGTGAAGTCCCCTATTGCAATGCTTATCCTCCTTTGCATGTAGATACCTGAGTTGTTTCCTGTAGAGGAAGAATATATTGTGCTGTTCTGGTTTCTGGACTACTTCATAATATCAAATGATAAAAAAAATCTGCATAACTCTAACAGTGCAGTCAAAATCCAGTTGCAAATATTATGTTGTTTATTGATAGTTCCATAATATAGTGAGGTAGCTTGCCAGACAGCTGCATTTCCTGGCATTTAAAAAGAATTCACTGTAATGTATTGTAATGCATTAGCATAATAATTGGTAAGCATTCGCAGATGAATAGTTTACTGACTGATAGATTTTGTACAGAAACTGTGAAGGTTACATGGAGGGTGAAAACATTTCATTGTGTCAATGAACATACTTAATTTTTCTGGAAGTGCTATTTAAATTGTGCAGTGGTATGACATTAACATAACAAAGACATAATGCATTAGTTTGTGCTGTAATAGGGAACACTGCCGTACAGTCGCTTAATCAGGTGACCCGTAAAGGATAGAGAGCTGGGGAGTTCTCCCATTACTATGGATAGTTCTCTGGAAACTATAGCTCGCTATGTAGCAATGGCCCAAAAGGCTAACAGAATACTAGAAATTATCAGGAAAGGGATAGAAAATAAGAAAATACCACTATATAATTCCTTGGTGCTCTTATAGCTTGAATACTGCATCTAGTTTGGATCACCCCATCTCAAGAAGTCTATAATAGAGCTGGAAGAGGTTCAGAGAGGGCAACAAATGATGTTCAAGTATATGGATGGGCTTCCGTGCAAAAAGAGACTAAAAAGATTAAGGTTGTTTAGCTTAGAGGTCTATCAGATCATGAATGACGTGGAAAAAGTGACCGGAGAAGTGCAATTCACCCCTTTCCTACACAACAAAATCCAGAGGTCATAATGAAGTTAATAGACAGTGGGGCTACGTCTAGACTGGCATGATTTTCTGTTAAAAGCATTTTCGTTTTCCATTAAAAGTTTTCCGTTAAAAGCATTTTCGGAAAAGAGTGTCTAGATTGGCAGGACGCTTTTCCACAAAAGCACTTTTTGCGGAAAAGCATCTGTGGCCAATCTAGATGTGCTTTTCCGCAAAAAAGCCCCGATCGCCATTTTCGCGATCGGGGCTTTTTTGCGGAAAACAAATCTCTGCTGTCTACACTGGCCCTTTTGCACAAAAGTTTTTCGGAAAAAGACTTTTGCCCGAACGGGAGCAGCACAATATTTCCGCAAAAGCACTGACAATCTTACATGAGATCATCAGTGCTTTTGCGGAAAGTCAAGCGGCCAGTGTAGACAGCTGGCAAGTTTTCCAGAAAAACTGGCCAGTCTAGACATAGCCTAGGTGTCCTAGAAAGAAGAGGAAGCACTTTTTCACATGACACATAATGAATCTGTGGGCCTCATTGCCAGAGGATGTTGAGAAGTCCCAAATACAACTAAGAAAATGTGATACCATCTACATGTTTTGTTAGTCTATGAAGTGCTACCAGACCTTTTGTTGTTTTTAAGTTTATCCTGTACAGACTAACTCGGCTGCACCCTGAAGCTTCCAAATATAACTGTTTTTTTAAAAGAACTAGATAAGTTCATGGAGGATAGATCCATCTCTAGTTATTAGCCAAGATGATTAGGGAGGCAACCTCATACTTAGGGTGACCCTAAATTTCTGACTGCAGAAGCTGGGAGGGGCAGATGGAATGGATTGCTCCAAGTGCCCTGTTTTGTATGCTTCCCTCTCAAGCTCTGGGACTAGTCACTAAATTGCGTATCCACACAGCAGGGCTGAACTTGAAATAAGCTACGTAACTTGAGCCAAGCTAATTGGGTAGCTTAAGTCGAAATAGCTTATTTTTGCTCTTGGTACAGTCTACACAGCAGGAAGTCTGAGAAAGGGCACTCTTCCTCCAACTTCTCTTACTCCTCATGAAATGAGAGTTACAGAAGTTGGAGTAAGAAGCCCATTATTTCAAAATGATTTCAAAATAACGGGCTCGCTGTGTAGACGCTCGCAAAGTTATTTCAGAATAACGCTGCTGTGTAGATATGCCCTAACAGAGACAGGACCCTAGCAAGGTGGAATATTGCTCTGACCCACTAGGGCCGTTTTCATTCTCCTGGCTGCTGCTATGTGGAGCAATTAATCTCAGCCTGAAGTTGTGTGACTTGCCTTCACACCTGTGCAGCCTTCTCATTTTTCCAGGATGGGCTATTGCAGGGCTGGGCAAGATCTGGTCCACCTAACACTTTGACCCGGCCCATGGATGCATCTGGCCACTTTCTATTTATATCCTGTTGCCCGTGCCACTGAATTTCCAGACTGTGGCTCAGGCAGCAGGATCCTATACAAATGGCTCAAGGCTCACAGTTGCAGTGCTATCCAGGCAGAGGCCAGAGCGCAAACCCTTTAAATAGCTGCAGTGACTCCAGGCAGCTGCCAGACAATGTGGTAGCCACAGAGCCAGGTGCTGCAAGTCCTTTGACGTGTTTTTAATTCAAAACCTCCAGCCCCACACAAATCTGGGGAGAGGCTAGTCCCTAGCCCCGCCCCTTCTGCCCTAGGCCCCGCCCCTTCCAGGAGTGGAACTTGCCCCCGATCACATAGCAAAATTTATTAAGTGGCCCCTCTGTAGAAATGATGCCCATTGCTGGACTATTGGCTCTGCTACTTGTTTGGCTTTACTAAGCTGTCAGTCTGTCAGGAGAGAAAAAATGCTTTGAATCCTTTCCATTTGAGAGTTCTCTGCCTTGCTGACTAAGAACGGCTTAGTCAGTGAATGAGTGACCCAAACAACAAGGAGTGGGGTGGTGAAAAGTGAGTAAGTTTCCACTGGTATGGAAAAAGTGAATAAGGAAAAGTTATTTACTTATTCCCACAATATAAGAACTAGGGGTCATCAAATTAAATTAATAGGCAGCAGGTTTAAAACAAATGAAGGGAGTTTTACTTCACTCAGTGCACAGTCAACCTGTGGAACTCCTTGCCAGAGGATGTTGTGAAGACTAGGACTTTAACAGGGTTCAAAAAAGAGCTAGATAGATTTATGGAGGTTGGGTCCAGCACTGGCTATTAGGCAGGATGGGTAGGAATGGTCTCCCTAGCCTCGGTTTCTCTGGAAATGGATAACAGGAGAGGGATCATGTGATGATTACCTGTTGTGTTCCCTCTCTCTGGGGCATCTGGTATTAGCCACTTTCTGGAGACAGGATACTGGGCTAGATGGATCTTTGGGCTGACCCAGTATGGCCATCCTTATGTTCTTATGAAGGATGAGGCATGGGAGTGTGAGGTACGAGAGCTGAGTTCTACTCCTTGCTCTGCCAGCGACCTCTTGTGGGATCCTGGACAAGTCACCACTCCCCATGCCTCTTTCCCGGCCTGACTTGTAGACTAAGGTTTTAAGCTGTTTGGAAGGCAGAGATGGTCTCTTGGGCTACATATGGACAGCAATGCTATTTTGGGATACCGGAAGTATCCTGAAATAACAATTCTGCATCTTTAAACATGCCCGTTATTTTGAAATATATTTTGAAATAAGAGGTGCGCTATTCCGGCACCCCTGTAACCCTTGTTCCACGAGGGCTAAGGGACTTATCGGAATAGCGCTTTGTTTCAAAATTTGGAATCGCGCCAAATTGAGAAATATGCTATTTGGAGGTAAGGGTGCAGGGTAGACGCACCCTTGCCATTTGCATCAAGAATAGCAAAGTGGGGTTGCTTCTGCAATAACAGATCCCAAATCCCAATGACTCGCTTTGAGAGCATTGGGTGAATTCACTCCCCCCCCCTTCCTCCTGGGTGACTCGTTCACCTATGCTGAACTGCATCTTGGGAACTAGCCGCTCTTACCTGGGTCCATTGTCCACAGACTGGGGGATGTCCCGAAGTAGGTGAGATCCCAAGCAGATGGCCAGAACTGAAGAGAGAGAATGTCCTGGTGTGGTGTCCAGTGGCCCTGCCAGAAGCCAGCCAGCTGGGGAGGTGGTGAGAGGGAATGGATGTGGGAAGGGAAGGGGCTAAGTAAAACAATGGGAGTGGGGAGATGAGGAGGAGCTGGGGGATTAGGAGAAGAGTGAGAGAGAGAGAGGGAAAGGTAACCTCAGAACCACACGCCGCTGGCACTGATTGCTAGGATGGGATGGTACGTTCTGATCACGCAGGCTGAAGTGTTAGGGTGCAGGAACAACGAAGTATCTGGAGTTTAAGGAGACGTGACCAGGATTTGCAATCATCAGGCTGAGTTTGAATTTACTCCAACGTGTCCTCGGAGTTCTTGGATGCGAACAGCTGTCTCCTGGGTTCCCCGTGGACATGCGCAGCATCCAAAATAATTTACGCTCTTTGGCTTCTGCCTCATTCTTTTCTTCCTTCGTTTTTACAACACCGCCAGGCTAACAACTTCGCAATTAACTTAGCGAAAACGGAAAAGCTAATTGGAAGGGATGGAGCTGAATCGCTTGGAAAGAATGGCTGGAAGCACTCTGAGTCAGGTCTTGCCTGCCAGCGTGTATGCTAATTCCATTATTGCTCAGATCAAATTGGGGGAAACAGATGGGAGGGGGAATAAAAAATTCCTTCATTAGAGAAATTCTAGCTCTGGCATGACCCAAATGAGACCTGAATAGGGTCAATCAGACACATGGATCTTTCCTGCTGGAGGATCCCAGAGCATCTCAAATGCATTGCTGCTACCAGGCAGCTCTGAAGAGTATCTGCCTTTACATCAAGAACAGCAGCCAGCGAGCTAAACAGAGAATGGAGGAAACTTTCTATCAGGGCACAGGGGCAAAAGCACAGTCTCCCAAACAGGACTCTGAGACCCGCAGTGTCTGTGAGTAATTCATAGGCTCTTGGCATTTTAAGAGCTCATTTGACAGCCTCATTTACAGCCAACTGCGTGCGTGGACTTCACTTTATTCAGATCCAGAGTGATGGAATGAATCAGCTTAATTACAATATACTTTCCCCCATCCTGGTGTTTGGCATTTGCCATGCCTTTTTGGAAAATTTCTCTGGGATGAATAGAAAGAAAACGAATGGATCTTACAGCAGCCTGGGGAATTTCTGAGTAGGCTGTCCCTTGTATCAAATTTTTAAGCCATCCGGTCATGTGTATCCATTTCTCCCCTGCCCCCCCTCCTTATATTCTCTTTATAGAAGTCTGTGGATTTGTTTTAAAAACTCTACAGAAAAAAATATGGGCTTTCTATAGATTTCCCATAAGAGCTTGTCCAGTTACTAAAAAGAAAAGCAAACATTAAATCTGCTCTACAAAACGGGCCCAGAATTACACAGTTTGCAACCTTCCTGCCTGTCCAGGGATTCCAGGGAGTGTGGCTGCCGAGCATTTGTTGTACATCTTTTCCTCCAATGCCTCTGAAACTGTACATGAGGCCACCTCAGAGTGTCCCTCAACTTTCTAAGTGCAATTCTCTGCCCCTGAGAAACCCACCTCTCTGTGTGCGTCTCCCTGGAGTCTCGCTCAAAACAGGATTCGCTGTGCAGATGGAGGGGCTAAGTCAGAAATAGGCCTGTGATGTGGTGGCCATTTCTGAATGGCTGATAACAATTCCAGAGGAGAGAGGGTGAGTATCTGGCACACTTAGGAGACAAATAATAACAGGCACATGTTCTTCTGGAGTCACTGAGGATACACAAACTCACACAGCGGGAGAACGTGTGTGTGTCCATCTTAACTCCTTGCTGTGTGTTAACCCTTACTTCTCTCCTGGTGAATAATGGTGACACCCACACAATCCTTCATGCCGTGGCAACCTGTTCTGTCCAATCCTTCTCCTATAAGAGCCCTAATTTTAAAAGGAAGGGTGCACCCTCTTCTTCAGCTGGGTACAGCAGAGACAGTGAGCCAGCACTTGACATTAGACATTCACCAAGGAAACCTGCAGCGTACCAGGATACCTTTGTATTTGCCAGCACATAAGCACCTGTGAGTTTCCTTGTCAAAACAGGGAAGGAGACGATTAAAGCACATGCATTCCCTTGCTTTCTTTGTCTCACTCCCTCTCTCGTATTATTTTTAACAATAAAAGTGCTTGTATGAAAAGCTATTCACAAATGCCCCATCATGTTTGACTTTCTTATTCTAATTAGCGGGAAGGAAATTGAAATGTAATTTATGGGAACGGATTTCTTTCTACTTTCCCTTGCAATGCGCGTTACCGTAACAATGCTCCAGCAATCTGCAACATCAGGGCCATATTTGCTTCCACGAATCAGAGGCACAATTACCCAACCTTGCGACGCAGCTCTGGATCTCGTGAGCGCAGTGTGTTGCGGTGCTACACTCACACCGTCGGTACAACAGGAAGATGGTTAATTACCAATACATGGTGGCTTCTTACAACTGATAGACCATGCAG
This sequence comes from Pelodiscus sinensis, assembly GCF_052426305.1. NCBI lineage: Eukaryota > Metazoa > Chordata > Testudines > Trionychidae > Pelodiscus > Pelodiscus sinensis. Next base: position 10,239,052 of record NC_143077.1, on the reverse strand, counting down.
GAGCTTTTATATGTCTCCTGAATTCTCTTTGTTTACACAATGAAAAGTCCTGAGAATAATTCCCTTTATCCCAGTTTGTACCCTGAGCACTGGGTCAGAAGATTATATTCTTCCCTTTCTCCTCCCAGGTAAATAAGCAATATGCCCATATATGTGTTGCAAAGAACACACACTTTTGTCTTCTTTTATAGTGATCTTTTTCTTTTTCTTTTTCTGGAGCTATGCATGGTGTAACTCAGGTTGTTTGGTCACTTATTTCAGGCAATACAATTTTAAATGTTAAGTCTAGAGTGTCTTTGTTTTGAACTATTTTCTAGAGAACAGGAATGTTTTGTGGTTTGGGGGCTGGACGCCAAACTAAGGCGATGCTGGCTTCAATTTCTAGCTCTCCCAGAGAGTCTTTCAGGACTTGTCTACACTAAAAGGAAGATCACTGCTGCTGCAATCAATCTTCTGGGGTTTGATTTCACAAGTCTAGTTAAGACTTGCTAAATTGAACTCAGAGGGTGCCTCCACTGGCATCCAGTACTCCTGCTTTCGCAAAGAGGAAGGGAAGCCGATGGGAGCGTTTCCTCCCATCGGCCTCCCATTGTGTGAACACCACCAAGCTTGGCTTAAAGTAAGCCAACTTCAGCTACGTATTCTTACGTAACTTAAGCCACGCTGTTGGGTCTGGGTTCCTTGGGCAAGTCACTCGTGTTCTTTGTACTGTACTTCTGTTTCTCCATCAGTAAAACAGTGTTGATGATGCTTCCCTGCATGAGGATAAAGCCATAAATCACTTAGAGCTACTCTGAGGGCAGCGATAAAAACCATGCAAGTACCTGATAGACAGTTTGTACATTTGCATGGATATTATTTTGTAGCTCCAGAAGTGAGTTGGGCATTGCACTGAAAACATAAGAATACAGGATCTCTGCATTTAAGGGCTGACACTCTAAATGAGATTAGCAATTCACCTACGTTGGTTCCCCTGTGCAGTTTATTGGCCAGCAGGGCACTTGGTAATTATGAGTCCAATCCCTATGTTTGGTTCTATATTCCTCTGACTCTGGAAGATGATTTTTCAGCACTACCCTCCAAAGGGGGTGGGGGTGGGGGGAAATCACTGTACAAGTGAAGTGGCAGGATGGAAATAATTTGGAAATTTCCAATCACAATTTGATAAAGCACTTGTTGAATAAATCTTAGAGGCGACTGAAATTCTCCAAGATAAATCAAATTATTCTGAGACAACCCTGGCGATTGTTTTGATCCAGGCTAGAAATGACTTAGCAGTGCTAGACTACACATGCAGCGGCTCATATCCAGCATGTGGTGTTGATCATCTTGATCTGAGAGCCGAGGGTTGCTTAACTGTAGAGTAGAAATGGGGAGAGACGAGAGGAACAGTGGATGTGGCCAGGCCAGAGTGATATTAGAAAGGGCATTTTGTTGTGAAACTTGTCATTCATTAGGCCAGATTCATCCCTGTTGAAACTATTGATTTCACTGAACCATGGGGGTATGTCTACACTACCCCGCTAGTTCGAACTAGCGGGGTAATGTATGCATACCGCACTTGCTAATGAAGCCCGGGATTTGAATTTCCCGGGCTTCATTAGCATAAGCGGGGAGCCGCCATTTTTAAATCCCCGCTGCTTCGAACCCCGTGTAGCGCGGCTACACGGGGCTCGAACTAGGTAGTTCGGACTAGGGTCCTATTCCGAACTACCGGTACTCCTCGTGAAACGAGGTGTACCGGTAGTTCGGAATAGGCACCCTAGTCCGAACTACCTAGTTCGAGCCCCGTGTAGCCGCGCTACACGGGGTTCGAAGCAGCGGGGATTTAAAAATGGCGGCTCCCCGCTTATGCTAATGAAGCCCGGGAAATTCAAATCCCGGGCTTCATTAGCAAGTGCGGTATGCATACATTACCCTCCTAGTTCGAACTAGGAGGGTAGTGTAGACATACCCTGGGGGAATTGTCCCATTATGCCTAGCAGACCTAGGAAACATACTTTGCAGGAAACCAGTGAGCAAAAATGATGGCTCTTTGCTGATACAGTGTTTGCAGACCATGGGCCAAATGGAATTACCCCTGTGATGAATCTGCTCCGATCAAGAGAAGTTGCAAGAAGTTTGGCAAATTTCACTTAAAGCAGGATGTTTCCGCATGGGCCTGAATCTTTCCACCCACTCAGTGGGACTCATGTGTGGAGTAATTGAATAGGCAGCACAAGAGCTAGCTAAGCTATGGAACTACACTAAAACTGGCTAATGAGGTGGGTCCTCCAAAGGCAAACCGCTGTCCTTTGTTCCTCTTGCAAATAAAGACACATGAATGTAGTTCTGTAGCTGGGGGCCTTGGTTACCAATCTGAGCGAGGAAAGGGGACTAAAGTGGCTACCAAGAACCGGAAAAGCTCTAAGGGAGCCTGCTCATGGAAGGTGCATCTACGCAACGTCCTAAACTCGAAATAAGTTATGCAATTTGCGCTACGCAAATTGCATATCTTATTTGGATTTTAATTCGAAATAGCTTATTTTGAAATTTGGCGCATCTACACGTCGCCAAATTTCGAAAGAAAGCTGTCTTTCGAGTGATCCCTTATCCTTCATGCAATGAGATTTACTGGGATGGCGAAATAGCACGCCTGTTATTTAGAAAAATATTTTGAAATAGCGGGCGCCTTGGCTAGACGCAGGGGAGCTATCCTGAAATAGCCTGGCAGTGTAGATGTACCCGGAGAGTGGTTTCAGAAACAAAGGCCTGCTAACTCCATGTCTCTGACATTCTACTGACAAAAGATGGCTCAGCCCTAGTTGTTCACTGGTAGCTGTTGGATACCTTAGGGGTGGGGAACCTTTTTGGTGTCGGGAGCCGCTGACCCACAGAAAAACCAGTCAGGGGCTGCACAAAAGTGAGCTAGGAGATTTTGTGCGGGGAAAAGCCTTCAGGTAGCAATTCACTGCGCCCGGCAGCGGGAGGGGGAGCAGTAGCGTGTGGAGTCACTTCCTGCCCCTGCCAGGAAGAGCCCATGGATCAGATCCAGCTCTGGCTTGCTTGACTCTGGCCTGCGAAGCTTGGGGTTCCTCCCCTCACAGCAGCGAGCCAGCACTGACACTCCAGCCCCATGGAGGGTGCTGCAGAGGGGGAGTGGGGCTGGAGCACCAGTGTGGGCTCCCCAATGCTGGCAGTGGGCCCCGAGCCTTAGGGGCTGGATCCGAGCAAGCTGGGAGCCGGAGCCAGCCCCCCGGGCTGTAGGTTCCCCACCCCTGAGTGTCTGAATTTATCCAACCTGTTACTATTGTCAAGTGTGTCTCTGCATGTGCGTTGTGAGCCCTGGACTTACAGTGAACTCAGCAGTTGGTACATATTTTCTCCATTCCATAAATAGCCTCAAATCAGAATGCAGAGCACATGGGCACATTTAGGCCGAAGACAGAAAAGAATCTGTTTAGTTCAGGATACATTAGGATTATGGCATCTTCAAAAGAAACCGCTGGTGTCTACTGAGCTGTTATTTCTGCTTTTAAAAAATTCAGCCCTTTATTCCCATTCAGAGGTATTTGCTAGTCAGCGTGAAAGGGGAACGCTAACAGCCGATGGGACTAGTCCCGGGCAGAATTTCAGCCTTGAATACATCGTATCATTGCCTGCATGCAGGGGTGTGTGCTGTGCTTGGGACACCATGCCGCTTTCTCTGGGAGTTTACAAATGCCCAAACATTAATCACCTAATAGACATAACAAATTGTGCTTTATTGAAAGCACGGGGCACCTCATTTCCAATTGTGTCAAACCAGCCAATCTTCCCAGTAGTTCACGGGGAAGGAGAAAGTTAAATTGCATGCTGATATCTTAGTATCTTTTTACTTGGGATAAAATACAATTTCTGCTAATATGTGCAGCAATGCTCAGTGAAAATTACATCATTCATTCCTTCCCCGCACCTCCGCTTTCCAGCCCCTCGAACAGAATGGTGATTTGTCAGAACTTGGGGCTCAGAACTGTATTTCCTGGGGCATGGCAAATTATTCTAATGGACCCTTATGGATTTCAGAGCTACCTGTAAAGTGGAGTCAACTCTCCTCAATTTATCACAAACCTTGTGATATTTGGTGTTTTTCTTAGAGCTTCGGCTCCTAGAATTCCATGGTTTCTTGAGAATTTCAAAATTGTATGTTGTTGTTTATGTCTAGCCAATGTATTTACAGCGAGAATCTGGAAAACACAGCTCCCTCATAATGGCTAATAAAAAGAGCCTGAAAATTATTAAATACCTGTGATTTTTAAGCCAATTTTGTGGTATCTGGGGAGCCCAACTCATGACTTTTCAACATTTAGGGTAGGTAGTCATGTCGGAAGACCAGGGACAGTCCAAAATAAATTGAGCTTGTGTAACCCACACACTCGGGCTATGTCTACACAGCTTCCCTCTTCTGCAAAACCCTATGCAAATGAGGTGTGGATTAGCATATTGCCGAGCTTCATTTACATAATTAATTAGGAACCCTTTTTGCGCAAACCCCCCCTCTTGCACAGAAAGCCGTTCTTCCTCATTTTTTCAGGAAGAATGGCTCTTGCGCAAGAAGGGGGTTTTGCGCAAAAATGCGCTGTGTCGATTGCGCCTTTCTGTGCAAAAACCTTTTGCTCAAAAACAGCTCCTAATTATTTATGCAAATGAAGCACAGCAATATGCTAATCTGTGCTTCATTTGCATAGGCTTTTGCGGAAGAGGAAAGCTGTGTAGATGTAGCCCTAGTGTGGTTCACTGTCCCATGTCGTGGCGTTTAGACCAGTGTTTCTCAACCTTTTTTTTTAATAAAGTACCCCTTAAAAAATGTATAAGTACCCCCCACACCTACAGTTTTCAGACATACAATATTTTTTTCCACAGTTGCAACACATTTATTTAAACAACATAATTGTAGGCAGGAGGGTGCTAAAATTTTTGGGTGTAAAAAATAGAAAAATAATAAAGCGCTGTAAAACTTAAGCGCTGTACCCCCCAGACTTCTCTCATGCACCCCTAAGGGTGCTCGTACCACTGGTTGAGAAAAACTGGTCTAGACCACGTACAGCGAAAGATAAGAACAAGGGAGCTCTACAGCCTAAGCTGAGCACTGGCTGGCTTTGTAGCCCACGCTGTAGTAGTGGCTTCTCCACTTAACTCCAAAAGTCCCAGGTTCCAATCTGCAGTTACACTTACTCCTTAATCTATGGAAATCCCCCAAGAAGATGTGGTTTTTGAGCCAGTCTGAGAGGTTGGCTGAAGGAGATGACTCTTTGTAGTCAGGGAGAGAGAGTTTCTTGGGGAGTCAAAAGCCAGAAACAGTTTTTGCTGCTCTCAGAGGTAGCCAATCTAAAAGAAAAAGATTTGGAAACAAGGTGAGATTCCTGCTGGTTCTTATTCTTTCCAAAGCTGGCTGCCAATGACTAGACAGTGGCCAAATGGTAGATCTGGACTACTAAACACGTTAAAGAAACAGGAAGGGCTGCTATGGCTCAGCAAAAGAAAAAGGGTGCAATGACAAAACATCCCACTTCCAAGTGATTGCTCCTCTCAGAAACATCACTGTCCTCAACTCCCTTCATTGCACCAGCATAAACGGGAATGGTCCTGCATGTGGGGGCAGGGAAATGAGATTTGAGACTCAAAGTCACTGGTGGACTTCATGTTGTCACTGGCCCATCTCCCCTTTCAGAGTGAACACTGTTTGGGGCAGGCTTTGTGGGTCTGATTGTTAAGATCATATTTATTTTTGTTTGATTTGGATGGGTTTGTTGATTTAGTTTGGGTTGAAAGAACTGCAGAAAGGTTGCTCTTGCTTTGTGCACGCTCTTCTGGAAGTGTTTTGTTTTGGGTGTTTAACATGAATCGGGAGCGATAAAAGAAATTCCCAGTGATAATTACTAGGGATGTTAAATATCGGTTAATTGAATAGTTGAATAATCTCATGAAGTCGTATCGGTCATTCAACTATTCTATAGTCCCCAGCCAGTGCGCTCCAGCCCCACTCCCAAGAAGCCCCCTGCCACACCACACTGCTGCCTCTGTATCAGAGGAAGCAGCGTGGGGTGCCAGATGGGAGCCGGTCTGCAAGGGGAGCCAGTTTAAAAACCAGCTCCCCTCATGGAACGGCTACCTGTTACCCTCTTATACAGAGGTAGCAGCGCAGCATGGGGTGGCAGCAGCCTCTGTTGTGGGGTGGGTCTAAGTTCCTGGACCTGGTGTGAGCCGGAACTGAGCCAGTCTGCCTGCCCGTCTACCTCCTAATACACTTTAAATGCAGAGCCGCAGCAGGGGTAGGTACCAGACCCATTGCAAATCAAGACTGAGCTGTGCGGTTGGTCAGGCTGCTAAAAAACTTACTGGCAGAGGGGGGAGTCAGAAAAATGCATATGGGCTATAGTATTAACCAATAATCTTTTGCTTATTCATTAATCAGTTAATCAACTACACTGTTACATCACTAATAATTACAACTTTACCAAAATGAAAGAGTGGCATTTGCAGTGATATTCACCTTGCTACCTTTTTAAGAATAAGCAAGGGCTTGTGAACAGCATCTGAGTTCAGGGTAGGACCATAGGCTGGGAAACTTAGTTAGCTGCTGTCCCAAGGGGAGGGAATTAGAAAGTTGCAATCTTGCTGTCGGGACTCAGGATGAATCACTCTGTTTGCGCAAATCATTGACTGTCAAACAATAATCAGAAAATGATCATGTGCCTGCCTGATGGCAGCTCCAACACAGCAATTGCCTCTGTTCCTGGGACACACACTGCTGAGTCTTATCTCACTGGGTTGTTCTACCCCATAGTTAAAAACCAGACCCACAAACCCTGCTCTAGTTGTTATTCTTAAAAAGGAGATGGGCCAGTGAATACATGAAGTCTATGAGTGAGTTTGATTCTCATATCTCACTTTTGATATTGACATAGGGTATGTCTACACTACCCTCCTATTTCAAAATAGGAGGGTAATGTAGGCATACCGCAATTGCAAATGAAGCCCGGGATTTGAATTTCCCGGGCTTCATTTGCATAAGCCGGGCGCCGCCATTTTTAAATCCCGGCTGGTTCGAACCCCGTGCCGCGCGGCTACACGCGGCACAAACTAGGTAGTTCGAACTAGGCTTCCTAGTTCGAACTACCGTTACTCCTCATTCCACGAGGCGTAACGGTAGTTCGAACTAGGAAGTCTAGTTCGAACTACCTAGTTCGTGCCCCGTGTAGCCGCGCTGCACGGGGTTCGAACGAGCGGGGATTTAAAAATGGCAGAGCCCCGCTTATGCAAATGAAGCCCGGGAAATTCAAATCCCGGGCTTCATTTGCAATTGCGGTATGCCTACATTACCCCGCTAGTTCGAACTAGCGGGGTAGTGTAGACAAACCCGAACTGGTTTAAATTTCAGCAAAGAAGGTTTAGGCTAAGCATTAGGAAAAACTTTCTGTCAGGGTGGCTAAGCTCTGATATGAATTGCTTAGGGAAGTTGTGGAATCTCCATCACTGGAGATTTTTAAGAACAGGTTGAACAAACGCCTGTTTGGGATGGTCTAGATGGTGCTTGGTCCTGCCATGAGGGCAGAGGACTGGACCTGATGACTGCTTGAGGTCCCTTCTAGTTCTAGTATTCCATGATTCTGTCTAACTATGGGTTTGATGATGGGGCCATCTTCCTACAGGTGGGTGCCCTCCAGGGAAAATCCATAGCAATTGCAAAAAATCAGACCTCTTCCCCTACCCAAGTCACTGAGATGCTCAAGACCATCCCTAGGAGGATGCAGGAACTGGGGCAACCCTCCCACCCCAGTGTCCTAGTCACAGAGTCCAGGGCAACCCCCCTGCCACAAGCCCCACCCTACCTCACCCCTTCCACTAAGCTACACCCCTTCCTGGTCCACTCCTGCTCCCCTCTCTTGCTTCCTGTTGCCATGGTGAAGCGGAGCTCATCTGTCTGGGAGAGGGCAGTGGGGCGGTGTGGATGGAGCAGGCTGCTGGGCTGCACCTGCTCTTGCTGCCACCGTGAGTGAGTGGGGGGGTGGTGACCCCTGCAGCCATCTCATGCCAGGCCCCCAGCTAATTCTCCTGGCCATGCCGGGTCCAGTCCATTGGACAGCTGAAATCCCTGCTGTGAGGTTCCCCCATAATGTGGGGCCTCTTGCTCTGGAGATAGCATTTCAGCCACAAATTCACAGTCAAGTCACAATTCTCAGATACATCGAGCTCCCTTATTCTTGCTTTTGCTCAAGTGGGTGTCAGTAATTTGCTTTGTCTCTCCCATTGAGTTCATTCTCTCTTGAAAAGCAATTCCGAGAAGACCCAGAGTTGTCGCTATTAAAAAAAAAAAGCCAACATTTACCAAGAGTTACCATGCACCTTCATTGACTTGTCAGTGGAAAACATTTCAAGGTACATTTTAAAGTAATGCAGGAGGGAGCAGACAGTATCATATTCACACATGTAACTAGGGACAGAAACTGCCCCAAAACTAGTTTGAACCACAAACAGATGTTCCTATGAGCTCCTATGATCCTCAGGTTGGGTCAGAAACAAAAGTCTAAACATCCTGTAGCAGAGTCATTCTCAGAGTATTTCCTAGCTTTTTAAAACCAGGCAGGAGAGCTTGGGAATTTTCCTATGAAACTTGTTTGCATTAGATTGGCAGCACAACTGACAAAAACAAAACAGCTTCTGAGAAGTATGAGGGCTTCTAGAAGTGTATCCAAATCAAGGATGCAGAAACCCACAGAACCATCATTGACTGCTTGAAGTGGACTTTTTTTTTAAGTTCAAAATTACTCCTCGATACACAGTTTAAATTTCCTTTCCTTTCCTTTCACACTGCATAAGCCCAGGTTGGCCAGAGAATAGAAGCACCCAAAGGAGAATGGTTATTCAAGCCCAACCAGGAGTTAGAAGTATCAGCATCTCAGATTGTAAAATGGGCTAATTCAGGTGAGGATGAAAAACAGAGAACATGTATAAGATTTTGAGGCTTAATTGTTTTAACCTTGAGTGGGGAGATGGATGGAGGAGATGCTTTGCCGTGCAGAGTTGTTTCATACCCACCCAATTAAATGTAGGATTGTGGCTGAATGAAATGCATTTAGAGTGGGTCATTTTTTTGAACAAAAACATTTGTTAAATATCCTCCTCTTCATTAGAATAAAAATGGCCGCCACATTGTGCTGGCTTAGCTGTTTGTCGGCTCAAAGCGGCAGTCAAGATGGGGATCGATCAACAAGGAAAGCCGCTGTCGACCGATCCCTTACGCTTTGTGGGATCCTTCATGGGATTTTATTCTAATGAAGCGGGGGATATTTAAATCCTTGCTTCATTGACTATGTCGGGATGTCTAATTTACATGCCTCTGCCGACAGAGGCATGTAGTCTAGACATACCCTTAGTGTTCTGTGCTGTTATTTAGCTCCAATTTACCCCTAAATATCTTCTAAGACCCCAGTAAGCAGTGGAAGTGTTGGTAATGCTGCTAGACAATATTTACTTCCCTTAGTTTGGGAAGTTCTCCGGTTCAGCACCAATCAGGTCCCAAAGGTGCTGGACTAGAGAGGTTCAACCTGTATATGCATTTTCATTTAACAGTATCTCTTTAAGGCCCCACTAGCTACTCTGTAAATTGAGAATATGTCAATATATAGCTCTAGCGAGGGCTTTGTCCTTGTTTTTCTGACCCCTTGAAATCTGAAGGATACTTCTTGTGGCGCAGACATTTATCATATTGTATTCTGTATAGGAAAGAGGGATTCATTCAGCATATATCATCCACTTTAAAAAAAATCAGATGTGATACTGCCTCAGCAAATGCAAACCTGTAATAGTCAGCTCCCTCAGAAAAGAGTCTTCACATTTTTAGCATCCAGGGAAGGAAGTAAAAGGCTGGGAGGGCAAAGAAGTACAAAACAATGACGTTTGGAGGATGTCTCTTTGTAATTCAGTAATTACCAGCACTGCTGACACCTCAAGGAAAGAGATTTTGAGCCTGCTGGGATATAGGCAGAATGTTAATAAATTTGGGGATGTTGCCATTAATGCTCCATTGTTTTATGGTTCTGTGGCGATGAAAATGCCTTATTTCCATCCGGGCTGCCTCTGTCTTTGGGTACATTCGTGAGAACTTGAAGCTGGTTGAGTGAGCACAGTGCGGTCAGGGTGTTCGGAAGCATAGAAGATGCTAATGGAATTTAGAGGCGCAGGGAATACATCTGAGGCTTCACAGTCAAGGAATTTTAATGAGACGTTGATTTCATTGGAGAAATGTAATAAGGAAAGGGGAAAACCATTAATATCATTTGAAAACGTCTACTCCAGTGTTTGGTCCAGACTCTGTCTCTTTCCTGGTCACGGGTATATTGAGCCCTGCTTGGATTGTACTGTCCCAGCTCATGTCTTGGGAGGAGAGCCCGGCTGCAGATACATGGGTGTTGAGTGATGAGCATGTGTAGAATCCCGTGTATGTGTGTGTGGGAGGGGAAGTAAAAGCACGTAGAAGCTAGAGCAGTGGTTCTCAAAGCAGGGCCCATGGACCACTAGTGATCGGGCCGTGGGCTTGCCCCGCCCCCTGCAGCAGGGAGCTTGCGGTGGCGCTCCGGCGCCACCTGCCCGCAAGGTTGGAGTGCCAGAAGTGGCTTCCCACTGCAGGGGTGGGGTGGCTCCATGCAGGGGCGGCCCGTGAGCCTAGGCAAGCTAGGCAGCTGCCTAGGAAGCTGCTGGCCCGGGCGCCCGATGATGACGTCAAGGGGTGCTGGGGCGCCTCATGATGATGTCACGGCTATTGACGGCCATGCAGGCAGGGGTGCCGCAATCGGCGCCCTGCCTAGGGCGCCAGCTGCTGCAGCCGGTCTCGGGCCGCTCCTGGCTCCACGCACTGAATGGCAGCACAGGAAACTGCTCACCTGGAGCCATCCCTGCTGCTCCCATTGGCTGGAATCATGGCCAATGGAGGATGGGGGTCCCAGTCCCTGGGATCAGTGGGAGTCGTGGAGCTAGGTAAGCACCCCCCACTCCTCTGTGCCCAGACCTCATACCCCATCTCCGTCTCCCCCAGACCTCCACAGCCCACTCCTGCACCCAGCCTCTCACCCAGAGCTAAACTCCCCCACTCCCTCCTCCACCCATTTTGTCATCATGGCTGGTTGGCTGGTGGTCCGCGGAAAGGCCTGCATTGTGCAGGGTGGGCTGCGGGCCAAAAAGTTTGAGAGCCACTGAGCTAGAGGAAGTCATGGCCCGGGGTCCCCGCCCTGGCAGTAAATAGATCGGGTGAGACTAATGTGACCCTGGCTCCGTGCTCCAATGGCAAGTGACACATTCTGTCCTTGATTCCTTGTGGGGAGCCAAGTTCCTTCCTGAGTCCTGCCCCCAGCCTTGTTAAGCAGTTGGTGCGGGGAGAGAGGCTCCATGTGTAAGTAACTGAGGCCCGATTTACAAAGATGTTCTGGTGTTTGCTAGGATCACAAAAGCACCTAAACTCATTCAGCACCTAATTTACATGGATGTTGGTGAGCATCAGGTGCTTAAGCGTTTTTGTAATCCCAATAAGTGCCCATTTATTGATTGGTTTAGGCACCTAAATTCCTTTATAGATCTGGATCCTAATCCTGCTGAATGCCCAAGATCCCACTGATATCCAAGCAGTTGTCCTTTCCAGCAATGGGTTGGAAACTTCTGGGAGATTTCCAGAGGCCTCACTCCTCCAATGTGAGGTTTATTCCAGTCTGCTCCTGCTTCCATGTTATGCACTTTGCCAATAGTGTGTATGTGTGTGTTTTAAATAATAAACTTCCCGGGTCTCGTTCCTATATAGGTTCTCCTTACCAGCTTCTCCAGGGCCAGAGACGGCATCGGTTGAAGTTAGGGAGGTGGCTTTGAGCACTGTGCCGCCTCCTGGCTCTGTATTCTCTGATGCCCAGCTGGGCTGTGGATTTAGCACAGAGAATCTCAGGCCAGGACAGCACAGGTCCTAGAGCAGGCAAAGAGTGTGGGGGCAGCAGCTCAGCCAGTGGGAAGAGAGGCCAAGAAATCAGGTTCTGCTGGTTCTACTGATCAGGTGTCCCTTGGCCAGCATCCATCAGGGCTAAGAGGGATCCAACTTCCAAGGAGTCCGTGAGACTGGAGAGCCAGAAGACATTCTGTGAGCTCCATATGAAAGGGGAAGATATCACAGAATGGAGACATAAAGGGTGCATCTACACTTTATTTCGATAACTAGTGTTATTTCAAAACAACAAAGCGCGCATCCACACAGCCAGTCTGTTATTTTGAAGGAATTTTAGAATTAACGAACGGCTTATTCCGAAATCTGTAATCCTCATTCTACGAGGAATAACGCCTATTCCAAAATAGCTATTTCAAAATAATGTGTGTGTAGACGCACCACTGCTGTTATTTCGAAATAGCTCCTCATCAGGGCCATTCTAAGTTATTCCTCCCCCGTGCTTTCTGGAGCTCTAAATCAATATAGCACGTCTACATGAAGGAAGCCTGCCTCAGACTAATTTTGAGGCTTCTCTGCAGTATAGATGTGCTATTGCAAAATAAGCTATTTCGGAATCACTATTCTGGAATAGCTTATTTTGAAATAACCATGTAGTGTAGATGTAACCAAAATGACCAGCCCTTCAGGCTGGAGCTAATGTTCACTTTTGAGGAGAGAGCTTTCTGGGCTCTGCAATCTGCTCATTTTTTCCAGGGTGGTATCTTTTCCCAGGAACGTACGAATCCGTCCTATCACTTTGCCCTCGCTGCAGTCTGCAGGGGGCTGGCAGGGAAAGGAAGCAATGCATTCCTAAAGCGACGAGGAGTCCTGTGGCACCTTATAGACTAACTGAAGTGTAGAGGCATAAGCTTTCATGGGCAAAGACCCACTTCGTCAGATGCATGAGATTCAGATTGCAGATTCAGACTAACACGGCTACCCCTCTGATACTTGAATGCATTCCTAGTTGCCGATAGCCTAGACATGAATAGTTCTGTGGTATGCTGCCAAATTGTATCCAGGTATCAGAATGGTTTGTCTGCACATCCCCACTAGACTATCCCCCTATATACTGGATAATAGACACCCTTTGGCAGGAGCAGAAGGTATTTCAGTGTAGAAGTAAAGAAAAAACTAAGGGGAGGGGAAAAAGTGCTATCTCAGCTGGTTGCATGAACAGCTAAAATAAGCAATATGCAGGCATATCATTAGGAACACAGATTAATAATTTCTGTTCTCAAGAGCGATCGCCGCGCTTAATTTATTGTGGCAATGGTGTTATGGCCCCAACTTTATTGTCCTTTAAATTATAGTGCAGTCTATACGGAAAGGAGACAGGGCCCTAAATCATGCATTATTGCTTGCAAATTTGAAAACTTAAATTGCTAAATTTGCAGCTTTTTCAAAGCAAAAAATATGAGTCGTAACATTTTATTTTATTTTATTTTATTTTATTTTATTTTATTTTATTTTATTGTAATTAGCAAGGAATTTCCTCCTCTGGAGTCCTTTCATTTCCCTTTTCCCTTTCTACCAACCCCTTCTTGCTCCCCCCAGACCTCAAAGATCTTCTCTTACCAGGATCAAAAAAAGCTGGATTTGATCCTTTTCGAATCCAAAGCTTCACTCCGGGGGCAAGGAATGCGGGAATTTGCCTCTCCTGTAAAAGGAGGGTGTTCTTCATTTGACCCCAGAGTTTGTGTGCTATCTCAGGCCCAAATCCAGCCTTCAGTGTGAGCTCATTTTCCTTCTAAAGGAAGCATGGAAGCAATTCCAATGATACCATCCCTATTTATGCATTAATATTTCCCTTGTAGAATGACAATGGTGCATGTGTTGATTGCACCCCCTGGAGCTACTGACTCTGTGGATTTGGGGACAGTGCTGTGTCTGTATGAAGCCACATGCATCAAAGCAGAAGAGCCCATATTTGACAGGGTGACATTGGTACAAAGCAAGGCAGCTTATTCTTTCCCTCCCTCCTTGAAACTGGAGAAAAATCAATAATACCACCCGAGTTGATTTTGTGCGGAGTGTCTGCAGGTTTTAGTCTTTATCCCTCACCTTTTCTGAGCCAAGGGACAGCTGGTCTCTTTATATTACAGGGCCTGTGACTCTTCTGCTGTCTTTGTGAGATCCACTTTTCAGCAGGTAATTGAAATGATAAGAGAATGATGATTCTTTCCTTCGGCTGCACTAGCCTGGCTACTGAATTGTAATTCATTTACCGGCACTGGCAGGCTGTTCATGTTTTGTCATCTTAGACCTGAATCTCTGGATCTGAGTCTTAATAATTTTTTCCCTTTTGCCCTTTATGGTCTTCAGCTTTAGCTCCTCCAGTCTCGGTTTGGATTCCACGCACTGGGCACGCTGAGCTGCTGTGTGCCGTATTCCCCTCTTGGAATGTCACCCATGCAAAGCAAAGGTGGGACAATCCAAGGAAGGGGGGGGAAGGAGCATCAAGGCCATGGGCAGCTCACCCCATCCCCGCACTGCTCAGGGAAATGCTGCTTAGCCAGTGACATCGTATGACTAGGGTTCCAGGAGCAAGCCAAAGTAGGTCTGCGACGTGCTGCCCAAACTGTGGGGCGAAGGATGGTCTCTGCACTGAAGGGCTCGTGGTCTAGATCAGCGATGGACATCCTAGGTTAGTGAGGGGTCCGCAAGATTGTCGTAGCCAAGATGGTCTCCCAGGATTGGGAAATTTTGCTAACTGCGCTTGCATCCTAGGGATGTTAAGAAATGGTTAATAATGCAACCGGGTAACCATTACAATGCTTAGTGGTTATACTGTTACACACAGCATTCTGCAGTATAAAGCTAATACTGCAGACCCCACAATGCAGACGGGTTCCTGGGAGCGGGGCCAGTAGCCAGCGCTTGCCAGGAGCCAGCTCCCAGCTGCTGACCCCACTCTCAGGGATCTGGCTGCTGCCCCATGCTGCAGAATCTAAAACAGAGTCAGCAGCATGGAGTGACAGCCGGCTCCTGGGGTATACTGGCTCCTGCCTGCCATTCTGCTCCCCAGAAGCAGCAGCACAGGGCAGCAGTCAGCTCCCCAGAAGCAGGTGCTGGCTTGTAAGATGACACCCTGCACATACAAGCTCCCAGCCCTGTTCCCGGTCTCCACCATTCATACATCGCTCCCAGAGTCTCTTCTCTGGGTCTGTTCCTCAACTTTTTTGTCACAGGCTCCTTGTCTTCACTTTATTCTACTCCTGGTCAGCTGTGAGGCTTTGTTGATTTGCAGCAGGTTTCCAAGAGAGAATCCAGAGAATCTGGAACTGAGACAGGAGGCAGCGTAAGTCAGACCCAAGTTCATTGGCCATTCTGTGCTGTTTGTAGCACCACAAAGTGAAAAGGCCTGTCCAAGCTACGAAACGTGGGAAGGACAAATTGGAGAAGTGATTTGCAGCTTGTGGGCCCAGTGGCTTGTTTGTTTACTGTCTGTCCCAGGCCGTATTGTGTATCCGATGTCTGCTCTGTGAAAGAATCCATACTGGGTTTGCCAGAGAGCTCTTGGCAGAACGTTGAGACGCAGCTCTGCCAAACAATGCCTTGGCAACGAGAGTTAGATTGTGGTGATAAAATGAGTGTAAAGCCTCCTAGGGTGGAGTGAGGTGAGCACTGGATACCACAGGCCTGATCCTCAGTCTGCCTCCGGTGGGTGTCAATCAGGAGCAATTCCCTTGAGGTCAGCAGAGTTATACTGGTGCAAAATGCCAGGGAGTGGCAAATCAGTCTCCTTTTGCATTACCCACTTTCTTCTTCTGGGTCCTTTTTTTACCGCAGATCTTTTTGGCTATATTTACACTACAGGCTTCTTGCACAAGAAGCTTTTTGCAGAAGAAATCTTCTGCAAAAACTTCTTGTGCAAGAGTGCATCCACACTGCAAAAGTGCATTGAAAAAGCGATGCACTTTTGCACAAGAGAGCATCCAGACTGCCTGGATGCTCTCTCGCAAGTAAGCAGTGATTGATATGGACAGAATGGCCACCAGAGTACCTGTTCTTTTTCCTCTTCCTTCTTCTTGTGCAAAAACTCCTCTTGCTCATCCACACGCACCTTTTTGCTCAAGAACTCTTGCACAAAAAGGAGTTATTCCTCATAGAAGGAGGAATACCTACACCAGAAAAATCCCTCTCTTCTTTTGTTTTACTTGCACAAAAACGTGCTTGAGGTATGGACACTCTGCGAGTTCTTGTGCAAAAATGGCCATTTTTGACCGAAAGCTCTAGTGTAAACCTAGCCTTTTAGTCCCGCTGTCACCTGCTCAAGGAGTGGAAAACTCAAAGAGCTACATCATCATAACAGGGCAAGTGAGAAAAAGTGTATTCTGCCCACGAAAGCTCGAGTAATACTCCCTGCGCCTTTCCTGATGGGGGGATGGGAAGCTGATTTACATACAGGGAGGCAGGGGCTTTGATTGGAACAAGATGGGTGAAATCTGGGTCATTGACCCTTTTGCTGCCTCTCGGGCACCTGGTGCTCATTCAGAAGAGAAATCACTGCATTCCCATAGAGACATAATATTTTACCTTTATAAATCAAAATAGCTCATAATTCCATTGATACACCTTCACTGGCAGGCGGCACCTAACATCCTCACTATTAAAAATGTGCCTCTTATTTCTAGTCTGACTTTGTCCAGCTTCAACTTTCTGTGAGGGTGCGGGGAGGCGGGGGAAGGCAGCTGCCACACACCATACTAATGGAATTTTGCCCATGCGTTTTTAGATCCAGCTCATGCAGTAGATTCTGTCCCTACAGAGTGGAGAAGACTTTATTGGTGTTGTTTTAAGGGCTTACCTGGAAGCCAGCTCCACACCCAGAGAAAAGTGCACACAACTCTCTGCTGCAGGCAGTAAAGGCATTTTTGGCATTGGGAGAGTTTCAAACCTTTGGCTGCACATTTAATTTATTTTTAAATGCCCTCCCATCCCATATAGCACAGCCATGCACTTCAGCTGGGAACTGACACCTGAACAAGCAGACTTCAAAGTGGGTGCAAGTTGCTGAAATTCTGAGGAGACAATGAAAACTTTTATTGAAGCTAAGGTTTCAAAGAAAGTTTGCATAATACAAGTTGAAAAGGAAGGCACAGTACCTCTGAGGTGGAGCTTGGGTTATGAGAAATGACAAGTATCGGTTTACACAGTTCACAAGATACATAGCATATATAACCAGCATTAGCCCAGATTAAGGTGTTTGAGTTTTCAAACCATCAGTGAATACGTGCTCCACGAATAGAGCGGATAAAGCCACAGTCAATTCTGGGGAGAGAGTAGTTCACCTCTTTTTGCAGCGGTGTACACGAGGACACCAGGCAATAAGCAATTCAGAATCAGACTCTGTGTTTCCCTTTTCATTAGATTCTCTCCCCACCCTCTCTGTGCTTCTTTATTCAGAGACCCGAGCAACTGGGAGACAAAATCAATAATATATTAAGTCAATCTTTTGAGCCCCTGAAATCTGCGTGGGTTTGAAATGTAGGCAACGTGAATTTGCTTTTCTCTAGTGTATCCTATAAAAAGCAAATTTGAAGAAAAAGTCCCCCAACAGCGTATCAGCATCAGTATCACCAATCGGAAAGCAATTGCTCTCTCGCTTCTATTTTTAAACAACCCCCCAGAGCCCATTCTGCCCATCTTCTAGGGAACGTGTTCCAAACCGTAACGGGTTTGACATGTGCATTTCTGTTTTCCTCAATGTCCCCGGTCTCCTCTGATCGAGCATTAGGCCTTGTTTGCATTCTCCAGCCTGCAAACGTATTTCCAACCCAAACACTTGGGAGGGAGCGGGGCTGTCTGTGACACAGGCATTCTGCTTAAGTGAATGATCGCAGATTAGCTGCTGCAGGCCACTGTGTCTGCGAGCCGTGCTCTCGTCACATCCCTGCCTGCGGATGATTTGCTTTCTGGATAATGGCTTCTGGCATGTAGCACAAGAGGCACTTTTTTATTTTATGAGTCCTGTGGAGGCTGCTTTGCCCAGACTTTTCCGTTCCATTTTGCTGCGAACACAACTTTGCACTTCTCCTCCGTCAGCGGCTCCTATAAAAACATCATAGGGGTTGGCTGTGCCATTTAATGAGGTCCCCTCCTTGCAGCCACTTATCTGGTACAATCCGTTTAGAGAGTGAAACACAACCTGCCTGAAGCAAGTCCTGCCCTTGATTGTCTAACAGAACAGCACTGCGTGGCTGGGTCAGTAGATGGAGCTCATTTCAACCAGTCTAACAGCTGGGAGCGCTCCAGATAAAGAGCCGCTATTGGAAACGCCAGCCTGTTCATAATACTTTGCACGTACCTAGGGTGAAGCATATTCAGACGTTGGCTACTTAATCCTTCCAGCCATCACTAGCTCGGGTCCCAGGTCCCTGCTGCATCACCGCCTGCCACACCAGTCCTCTTGCTGTGCACACAATCTGGAATGCTGCGGCTGCCCAGGTAAGATGGTTCCTTGACTCCTCCTTCTTCCTGGTTGCTCCCCCATCACAGGGGCCGCAGAGAGGCAGCTGAGTGTGGGAAACAAATTCTACTGCCGTGGTGCCCGACCAGTTCTATAGGGGCTACTGCTTCACTGAAGTAGCCACATTCTTCTGAAAATGTAAATAATTTTGTGAGCTACACTCAACTAGTCATGCTCAACCAGGCAAATAGCCACATGTGGCTCGTGGCTAGCATGCTGGACAGCACAATTCACCTGGTCCTGCTTAGCAGTACTACAACCCTCCTCCAGCAGCTATGTGCCTTTCAGCAGAGCCCTGAAAATCTGTGGCTATCCTCTTTATGTCCGTGGGTATTCACATCTGTGGATGTGGATGTGGATACCCGTGGCTCATTTATGCAGATGGACATGGATACAAATTTTGTATCTAGAATCCTGGAAATTTGCAGTTAACTGCTTTATATCCCTGGGTATCTGCATCCACGGATCATTTTTGGGGCGGTAGATGTGGATGGAGATATAAATTTTGTGTCCGTGCAGGACTCTACCTTTCAGCTCCCCATCCTAATGCATGCAATAAAGGGATCATATGCTGTGCTGTGATTAGCAGTTATAGGACATGAGAAATAATTATTCCACTCTCCTCTGTGCTGATTAGTCCTCAATTAGAGAATTGTGTGCAGTTCTGGGCCCACATTTCAAGGAAAATGTGGAGTAATTGGAGAGGGTCCAGAGAAGAGCAACAAAAATGTTTAAAGATCCAGAAAACACGACCTATGAGGGAAGACTAAAAGAACTGAGCTTGTTTAAGTTTGGAAAAGAGATTAAGAGGGGACATGATAGCAGCTTCCAAGTACCTAAAAGGGTGTTACAAGGAGGAGGGAGAAAATTGTGCCTCTGAGGATAGGACAAGAAGCAATGGGCTTAAATTGCAGCAAGGGAGGCTTAGGTTGTACATTAGGAAAAACTTCCTAACTGTCAGGGTGGTCAAACACTGGAATAAATTGCCTAGGGAGGCTGTGGAATCTCCATCTCTGGAGTTATTTAAGAGCAGTTTGGATAGACACCTGTCAGGGATGATCTAGAAAGATGGTGCTTAGTCCTGCTGTAAGGGCAGGGGACTGGACGTGATGATGTTTCAAGGTCCCTTCCAGTTCTTGTATTCTAGGATTCACTGCAATACAGTAGCCAAGGCTACTAACTCTCACACTGAAGGATCCTTTCAGTTAATCGCAATCTGGGATCAGCCAGGAACATGCACCACTGAGATGTGGGATTGCCTAGCACAGGTGAACATACAAACGGCAAAACTTGTCTCCCAGAGCATCCCACACCAGTCACTGTTAGAGCCTCACAGGCCTGTTGCTGTGGACACCTTTCTGACTGCAAACCCCTTTGAAGCTGAAATGTGCGATGTAGATTTTAATAATAATGCATAATCCCATATAGCCTGTTGCCACGAGGGATTGCACTGAAGTGTTGGCCAGACCTGTGCCTCTGACCGAACTGCAGTGGAGGCTTCTTGTGGCTAGATCACCGGGACCTTATAACCGACTTTGGAACCAGCATTCCCTCGATTTTCCATGTGCAGAATAAATTTTTGTTATGTGCACCAAGACACGTGTGGATGTGCACTACCAATGGACATACATGCTGCCAGTGGAGATACACATGGTGGCTGCTCAAGCGCTCAGCTTACAGGGAACACTGCCTTGGACGAGGTCATGTGCGAATAGTGGCAGTAGAGTCTGTTGCGCAACTTACGTCCCTGCGGTTGGCAATTGCTGCTCACGTCCAGGTGTGGCCAGGGCCACCTCTGCAATGACCTCTTTTGGGAGGGCATCTTTCCTTAGCCAGTGACACTGATCGTCATATTTTTATCCCACTGATGGGCTGAGGGGACCATAGAGCTGGGTAAGGAACAAACACAGAACAAAAAGTATCAGAGGGGTAGCCATGTTAGTCTGAATCTGCAAAAGCGGCGAGGAGTCCTGTGGCACCCTATAGACTAACTGAAGTGTAGGAGCATAAGCTTTCGTGGGCAAAGACCCACTTCGTCAGACATGCATCTGACGAAGTGGGTCTTTGCCCACGAAAGCTTATGCTCCTACACTTCAGTTAGTCTATAAGGTGCCACAGGACTCCTCGCCGCTTTTACAGAACAAAAAGATGGCTCCATCCTACCACTGGTGGCTTTTTCACAGCTAAAGGTAGCTCAGTTGCTGCTCAGACATGAGTATCATTCAAGGCAACTGGAGTTGTCTCTTGATGACCAAGACAGGACTCCAAGAATGGAAGGGTCATGTTCTGGAAGTACCACAGGCAGCCTGTTGGATAACTCTATCCCTGCCCAGCATCTGGCCTGTAGCTGGAGACACCTGGCCAGTTAGGGCTTGTCTACACTGGGGCGTTATTTCAAAATGACTCCCCTTTTCAAAATTACAAGGCGAGAGTCCACACTACCAAGCCTGTTATTTCAAAATAAAGGGCTTGTTATTTTGAAGTAATAACTCCTGCTTGTGAAGAGAAATAACTTATTTGAAAATACTTATGTTGGGAGTTATTATTTTGAAATAACTCCCCAGTGTAGACATAGCCTTTGTGAATAATCCAGTGTCTAAGCTCTACCTTCCCTCTTCTACCTGAACAATATAAATCCCCTGTCCCGAGCTCCCTTCTGCACCAGCCTCCATCCCTCTCGTTCAAGGAGCTTTTCCAAGCCTCATCAGCTTTTCTGAGTGTTAATGTAATGGACAGTATGTGAACCTTTTGTTCCCTTCCACCCAAGAGCAATTAATCCCAGCCATATTAATATGACGAGTCAACACTTCAGCGCTGTGGAGTTTTGTTCCCCTGAAGTGACAATGCTGCGGAGAAATGACAGACCACCAGCATGCTATGTCTCCGGGGTCCTGCCAGCGACCCTGTGCCGGGACATATGTTCTATGTGGGAACTCATTTATGTGTCTCACTCACGTCTTGTTCTATTTGCGGAAGCCTCACCAGCTTTTCATCTCACTCGGAAGGATTCAGTACTCGCTACGGGACCCGGTTTTGCATAGATTATATGCGACATGTTCTAAAGGCATCTGCTGTATAGCTGCATAATTATAGCTGGAGACAATGCCTCCGGAGCGAGCGTCTCCATTTTCTTCCCTCCGTTTGGGAGGGCCAAAGCACCAAGGGATTCACAGGATCCCCACCACAGCAATCGTTCCAGAACCATCTTTGGGAGTAAGATTGTAGTTAGAACTGAAAATTGCACAAAATACCTTCTCAGTGACAGAGATTGCAGGGAGGTTGGGAAATGCCCCTGGTCTCATTGTGTTTTTAAAAAATCGCAGGCTCCGGCAGTGCCTTAGAAGCAAGGAAACGGCTGAAGTCGCATAACTCAGTCAACTCCATTGGCGTGAACTTGGGGGGAGAGCAGAGACAGCGGGGGCAGGGTGGAGGGGAGAAGGGGAGCTTCCCTGAGCAGGATGCTGAAAGGTAGACATGGCTGCTGCCCTTGATGTCCTTCAAAATCCCCAGGACCATCGTGCTGTCATGGGTGGTGTGAATGCACCTTGGCAGATCGATGAACTGCTCCCCAGAGCCCACAATAATCCACAGAAAATATCCATGGGGACTTGGTGGACGTTTAAAGGAGAGGAGTACGGGACATCTCAGAACATATCATGGAGTGTCCTCAGATGCACCCTGTCCAGATGTAGCTGCTCTGCTGACTCACTTCCAATTTTGAAAGATGTTGAGCTTCTGAAGAGTCCATTCAAGATTAATGCAGGGACTCAGTGCCTCTTAGCTTCACGCTTTCCATGCCCAGAGTCAGTCGTGATAAGCAGCAAGACAGCCATACGTGTAACATGGATGGGCAGTGCACGTGGGGACACATCTCTCTTGTGAACACACCACTACGTGGTCAGCAAGCAACACTGCTGAGTCTCTGTCCAGAAGACTCCAGGAAATGGAGGCGTGAGCTGGAATTGTAAGTGGATCTCTGTCTGGCCTTAGTTCTACATGTTTTCACTGCTTAAAGGCACTTCTGAGCTTGGCGAGCTTGGTGGCATCCCCACAGTGGGAGGCTGATGGGAGCAAACACTCCTGTCAGCTTCCCTAACTCCTCACAAGAGCAGGAGTACAGGATGCTGGCAGGGGCACCCTCTGAGTTTGATTGAGTGAGTCTTAGCTAGACTCGCTAAATCAAACGCCAGAAGATTGATCGCAGCAGCGTCAAACTTCCGTGGAGTGAAGACGTGCCCATAGTTAAGCTGACCCAAGTGCAGTGTAGACACTGCTGAATGGATGGATGAATTCTACCACCCACCTAGCTAATGCCACCCAGAGAGCCAGATTAACTAGAGTGGTGGAAAAAGCCCTTCTGTCACTGTAGCAAGTGTCTATGTCAGGGTGCTACAATGGCTGTGGTTTAGCACAGACAGCCTGAGACTGTGGAGCTGCAGCCTCCCACCAAGATCCTTCCTCGGGATCCTGAAAACAGCACAGAAAGGTGAAATAACTTCCCCATAGTCCTCCTCCACTCAACGGCTCAGTCCGCTGTTCCTATGCTCTCGGCTGCTACCTTCTGTGCTCTCCTGGATAACTGCAGGAGAGTTCCCCAGGCTGGAATGGGCCGGAGCTGGCATCTTTCTGGCTTTGTTTCACCTCCTTGGGCACTGCAGAAGGCCCCGAGGTTTCAGAAATTTCCATCAGCAAGGAGCAGCCTTATATTCACCAGCAGGAAGGCGTCTGCTGATGTCAGAGCACTGTGGCTGCCAACCAGTGCTCTTCATTCCAGCCTGGTCACCAGGCCCAAGGGTCATATAACTGTGGTGCTGGTGTCTCACTCCCTGGTTTGGAACAACCCTCTGTGTGCCAGTCCTGGAGTGCTGCAGTGCCTCGCTCCCCAGAGAAATTGAACATGTGATCCTTATTGTAGGCGAGACCGCGATTTGACACCTTGCTGTGCAGTGAACCCACAAGAGATGGGCGCTAGCTCAAGTCTTAGCCTGGTGATGGAATAGTTCCCTCCCAAAGTTGGAAAGCTACAGGATCTCGTCTGCTGTAGATTTACACATCTGCCTGTTTGCACACATCAACAAAACATCCTTCTCTGGTGCATTACCCCTCCCTGAGCTGACCGGGGGCTGTGGAGTTAAGGAGAGTGAATTACCTCTTCTGTCAAAGATCTGACCCCAGGAGTGAAATCACTTCATTGAAGTGCAGCACTTGGGAGTCTGTCCATTTAAAATGTAGTCATTTCACAAGTGAGACTCTAAGTCATTTAAATGACGGTGGCTGAGATGCTGGGCACTGAGTCATTTAATCTCCCTAAGTAACTTTCCTGTTCCCGGCATCTGCTTACACAGCATTGGCGTCTGACTCTGAATCTAACCACAGGCTGCTCTCGTAAATCTCTTGCTGATCCTTCCATACTGCCAAAGAAAGGCCAGTCCCAATCACTAATATATATACTCAGTATCTTGGAAGGACCCATTTCCTAAAGCAAAGGAAAATTATAAGTGAAATTGACTGTGAAGAAAAATTAAGACAGAAGAATGTGAATGAAAATTGGGAGTTCAAGAAGAGTTTATTACATGACCAAAGAGCCATGATTCCACAATCAAGAAAAGGACAACTTCTGCGTAAAAGCCTTCCTGACTTTGTGGCAAAGCAAAAGCAGCCATTAGAAATAATATATATGATATAATGTTATTTATTATATATAAAATTGAAAAAAGAGAAATAGGAAGCAATCATTATAAATCAGAAGTTATGAAACATAGGAAAATGATAAGGGAAGCTAAAGACTTCAGGAGACATCCACGGCTGGCAGGATGATAAACTGTAAAGGAGGTTTGGGGGTATATTAAAAAAAGAAAATATCATTATCAGATAGAGACGGTAGAATTGTTAATAATGAGGCAGAAAAGGCAAATGTACTCCAGAAGTATTTCTGTTCTGAAGCAGAGTTATGTATTTGAGGATGATGATGTACTTTCCAGTCCATTAGTAACCAAGGAGAGGGTTTTACAATATCTATTAGGGGTAAACATTTTGAACTCAGCAGAGCCAAATAACTTGCACCCATGAATCCTAAAAAGGATTAGCTCAGATAATCCCTGGTTCAATGATTTTTAACAAATCAAGGAACACTGGGGAAATTCCAGAAGACTGGAAGAGTGCTAATGCGGTGCCAATGTTCAGAAAGGGCCAGCAAAATGACATGATTTACCATGAGCCAGTGGCCCAGACATCAGTCCCAGACAAATGAAAAAGCTGATGCAGGAATTAATTAGTGAAGAATTAAATGACAGGAATATAGTCAATGTCAGCGAGCATGGTTTTTTATTGAAAATAGCTCCTGTCAAGTAACATTCTTTGATGAGAATACAAGTTCGGCTGTTAGAGATCAGTGCATAGATGAGCTTTATATAGTGTGGGACTCAGTTCCACAGAACACTCTGCTTAAAACAGTAGCACTCTGTGGGTACGTCTACACTGCATGACTATTTCAAAATAAAATAATCCGGAATAGTTACTCCAAAATAGCTTATTTCGAAATAGCACATCTACACTGCAGGGAAGCCTCAACATTAGTCCGAGGCAGGCTTCCCTAATGTGGACATGCTATCTCGATTTAGAGCCCCAGGAGGCACTGGGGAGGAATAACTTGGAATGGCCCTGGTGAGGGGCTATTTCGAAATAGCAGCAGTGGAGTGTCTACACACGCCTTATTTCAAAATAGCTATTTGAGAATAGGCATTATTCCTCGTAGAATGAGCTTTGCAGATTTTGGATTAGCTGTCTGTTATTTCAAAATTATTTCAAAATAACGGAATGGCTGTGTAGATGCTCACATTGTTATTTCAAAATAACGCTAATTATCTCGAAATAATGGTGCAGTGAGGATGCATCCTATAATATCAATAGCTCACATATTCAAAGGATTAAGAACTGACTGACAGATCACAAACAGCATCATTAATGGGGAATTGTCATCAAATGCCAGTGTTTCTAGTGTGCGTCTGTGGGGTGTTCTAAAGGCACAGTGCTCCTCAATACTTTACTCAGTGCTGGGCAACATTGTCATGATCATGAGGGTTAGCCAGCAGCCTGGGGACTAAGAGGTTAACTTTTCCCTTACCTAGCCAGGTGGAGTGGCCAATAGGAATGTAGGTAGGAATTTCAAACTGGGACAAAGGAATGTTTGGTTTTTCCCTCCTTTGGTCTGGGCAGTTCTCTCCAGCTATTGAGGGGGACAGACACTATGTCTCCCTCCAAGAAAAGACTCTTTCTTCACTTTCTGTAAGTAGGGTAAGTTTAGATAAATCCGTTAGGTTTCATTATTTTATGGTTTGGGTATGGGATCTGCTGTCTGCACTTTTTAAGAAATGTTTTGGCTTTCCTTTGTAACTAAATTCTAGGCCCATGGCCTATGTCTACACTGGCATGATTTTCCGGAAATGCTTTTAACGTAAAAGTTTTCCGTTAAAAGCATTTTTGGAAAAGCACGTCTAGATTGGCAGGACGCTTTTCCACAAAAGAACTTTTTGCGGAAAAGCGTCCGTGGCCAATCTAGATGCGCTTTTCTGCAAAAAAGCCCCGATCGCCATTTTCAAGATCGGGACTTTTTTTGCGGAAAACAAATCTCTGCTGTCTATACTGGCCCTTTTGCGCAAAAGTTTTTCGGAAAAAGACTTTTGCCCGAACGGGAGCAGCATAGTATTTCCGCAAAAGCACTGACAATCATACATGAGATCGTCAGTGCTTTTGCGGAAATTCAAGCGGACAGTGTAGACAGCTGGCAAGTCTTCCCGGAAAAGCAGATGCTTTTCCGGAAAAAGTGGCCAGTCTAGACACAGCCATGGAGTTTCTCCATGAGTATATTATTTTGTTACTTTTCCATCTAATCGTTATGCTTGAAACAGGAATAGTGTGGTGATAATAAAAGTGTTCTCTTTTCTTTTATTAACCTGGTATTTGTTACTTGTTGTGTTCTGGGTTTTTACTTTAGGAGTGAGATTTTCCCAAATGGACTGTCCCCTGTTTTCTTTATTAATTTGAGTGGTGGCAGCGGAAGTTTTATTTCCAAAATCTAGGTTTTTAAGATTTTGGGGGGAAGTTTTATACCAAAGCCTGGTAGATAAGGTTTTGAGGTACACTTGCTGGCCCCCACTTCTGTAATTATCATGCCAGAGAGGTGAAAGAGCCATGACAAACACACATTGCTTGGCAGAGTGGTAAATAAAGATGAGGACAGATCAATCATATGGAGTGATCTGGACAGGATTGCTTTGGGCCCGTTCAAATAAAGTGCATTTAAATGCAGGTAGAAGCATAGTCATAGCTGTGGGGACAAGGAATGCAGGCCATCACTACAGAATGGGGGTAGGGGGTGTTGCATCCTACAAAGGAATGACTCTGAAAAGGATGTAAGGGGTCATAGTGGACAGGATCCTGAAGGTGAACTCCCAGGATGATTCTGGAGCAAGGAGGACTCATCCAATTGTAAGTCATATAAACAGGGAGTGGGGAATAGGAGCAGGGAGGTGGCTTCACATCTGTGTATAGCATTGCTGAGACCAATACTGGAACAGTGTCCACTTTTTTAAAGTGATCCGAAACACGGGAGGGGGGTGGAAGAGAGTCACAGAAATTGGTCAAGGGCTAATGAAATTGCATGACAATGAGAGCTCTGGTGAACTTGTCAGAGAACTTGGGGAGAAAATCCTGTGTGTTCACAGGCTCTTCATTCTCATGGAGGCAAGCAGAAGAAGAACCAGTGGGGTGGGCTGAAGGCACCAATGTTTAGCAGTGAGGATGACTGACGACTGGAACCAACTACTGATGGGAGTGGTAGGTTCTCTTTTGCTGGATGGCTTTGCATCTGGAAGATACACGTTAGCCAACCACAAATTACTGAGCTCATTTCAGAGATAGCTGGGTGAAATGTAATGTCCTGTGACGTACCGGAGGACAGACTAGATCCAACCAGTTCTGAAGCAATAGCAACTATAGTGGCTACTGCTGTAGCGAACTAGCCACACTCAACTGGCCAAATAGCCACATGTGGCCAGTGGCCAGAGTGGGGGATTAGATGATCTCTGAGGGTATGTCTACACTACCACCCTAGTTCAAACTAGGGTGGTTAATGTCGGCAACCGAAGTTGCCAATGAAGCCCGGGATTTGAATTTCCTGGGCTTCATTTGCATCTTGCCGGGCGCCACCATTTTTAAATCCCCGCTAGTTCGGAGTCCGTGCCCGCGGCTACACGCGGCATGGAGTAGGTAGTTCGGATTAGGCTTCCTATTCCGAACTACCAGTACACCTCGTTCCACGAGGAGTAACGGTAGTTCGGAATAGGAAGCCTAATCCAAGCTACCTACTCCGTGCCGCGTGGTAGTTCGGAATAGGAAGCCTAATCCGAACTACCTACTCCGTGCCACATGTAGCCGCGGGCACGGAGTCCGAACTAGCGGGGATTTAAAAATGGCGGCGCCCGGCAAGATGCAAATGAAGCCCGGGAAATTCAAATCCCGGGCTTCATTTGCAACTTCAGTTGCCTACATTAACCACCCTAGTTCGAACTAGGGTGGTAGTGTAGACATACCCTTAGTTTTGAACTCTAGGAATCTAAGAATCTCTCCCATGTTTTTGATAGGCTGCTGTCCAATCCCATTCATTAGAAATATTCCGGGTTCCTGTGTACTAGACGTCCTTGTACACAAAGCACATAAGTTGTCAGCTGACTGCATCCTTGGATTGACTTTGAAACCCAGCCTCTTCCTGGAGCTGAAATGCAGAGGGGATCATAGGCCACAACAAAAACACGCTGGCAAAGGAAACTAATCTGGAGCAGACCAGAGCATAAAAGGTGCCCGCCTCCTTCTCTCTCGCACCGCTCAGCCTTTTTGGAATGGACTGGAATCCCCATTCTAACCCGACACTGAATGATAAAGGAAGTACATCTACTTTTTGTGGAACAGAAAGAAAGTGAATGAAATATGGAAACCGGGGAGAAAGAGAATTTCACAGGGGCAGGTGTTGGAGGTGGAGTGGACACTAGGGATGCATCTACAAAGCACTCGAAACTCGAAATAAGCTAATGCAATTTGTGCTATGCAAATTGCGTAGCTTATTTCGAGTCTATTTCAAAATAGCTTATTTAGTCATTTAATTTCAAAATAAAACCTCTTGCGCAAAAAGCAATTGCAGAAAATATGCTAATGAGATTTCAACTTATGCTAGTGAGTCCCTCATTAGTATATTTTGTGCCACAAAAACTCGCAGTGTAGACAATGCCTTACAGTATATCTCTTTCACTCTTGCTATTTCAATGCTGACTTCAGTATCCGATCTTCCAACTTCCATCATAACTGATGATTTAGTTGGGGTTGGTCCTGCTTTGGGCAGGTTGCTGGACTCAATGACCTCCTGATGTCTCTTCCATCCTCAGGAGTCTATGATTCTATGATAATGTTTCCTAAGTACCAATAATTTCTCACTTAGTGTCTAGCTGTGTTGTTCACTGGAATCTTAAATATTTCCTCGGGATCCTTCCATATCATAGTTTTTGTCTTGTCCACATTCAACGCTAGAAGCTATTCTTTGCTATATTCGTACATAATCTCCACTAACTTCATGTACCTTCTGGAGCAGTCAGTAGCACGAGTCATCTTCACAGCAAATGTTATTCAACTATTTTCCATACATCTTAATACCTTATTCTGTTTCTTTCATTAACTTCATTAAACACTTGCGATAAATGTTGAATAAAGTCAGTGAAATTACACAACCTTGTCTCATGCCTCTTGAACGCCATTAGGTTTCATTTTCATTGCACCTTAGGTGATCTAAAACATACTGTGGGAGCATGTCTACACAGCAAGCTATTATTACGAAATAATGTTGAAATGCAGGACTTCTTACTCTGAAGTAAGAAGGAGTAAGGGAAGTCTGAGGAAGAGTGTTCTTCCTTCCACATCCTGCTGTGTAGGCAGCGCCAAAAGCTGAATTAAGCTATTTTGACTTCTACGCAATTGATGTAGCTGAAGCTGACTTTTGCCCTGCAGTGATGACGTGCCCTAGGTGACTAATTGCCAGCAGGAGTGCCTAGATGCAGAGCTGAAGGCTCCAAATGGAAGCACCTAAGTTTGAAAATCAAGCCCAGGGTCTGCTTAATGTTTATAACAACAAAGGTTCCGAAAAGTGACCTTCCTCTAGGCTCATATATCTTGAACACAGGAGAAGACCACAGGGAGCAGAAATAGGTCACATTTAAAATGAGGTCACTTGAATGTGTACATTTTAATTTTTGCTATCACAGAACAGTGTCTCTCCCACCCTCTGGGCATCTTTTCCAATCTTTTTTTTTTTTAAGTCAGATGAATGAACAGATTCAGATATTAGAGTTTGTTAAAAGAGGAGGGGGAGTTGCACACATCCCCCACATTTTCCTTCTTTTGGCTGAACTTCAAAAATATTTGGGCAGCTGAAGACAACACCCAGAAAGAACAAACTTAGTTTATCCCTCAGAATCTTCATTCGTTTCCTCTACTCTAAAACACAGCCTTGCCAATTCCTCATCTCTTTTAGCAGCCGGGGAAAAGGACGGACCTTGAAATTCTGCCTGCCCACTAACAAAACTCGGGCTCTTGCGGAACAAGGAGAGGATGCAAAGAGGGGCTGTGTGTTGTTGCCGTGTGACTTCTTGAAGGGTGGAGGTCGTGGTTCAGATGCAGACAGATGCAGCCGCCTGCTGTGGGTTGAAGGGTGCTTGCAAAATACGAGATCATCTGTAGCCTCCTGCAAAGCAGACCTTAGGCAGCATGGCTGCAGTTTTTACACACACAGATGACAGTGTGAACTTTTTGGCTGATACAGAGTTTGGCAGAAACATGAGAAAGCACCAAGCCCATGCATGAAACTAGAGGGAAGGCTTGGCACTCCAGATAGCATTTACATTTGAGATTCACACAGGGTACCTGAGTCGTGTCTGGAACCCCATCCTGATCCACACCTCACCCATCCCTGTTCTACACCTCTCTTGTTTATCATCTCTGGATTCCAGATGGGAGCCAACAGCCACACCAGGCCCCTGGGCAAAATGGGAGGGGAACCCGGCTCCATGCTCCCAGAAGGGGTGGGGCCTCAGGTGGAAAGGGTGGGGCCTGAGCGGGGAGCATGCCACGCCAGCTCCCCCACAACTCTCAGTGCTGCCCAGAGCATGGCGCCCCCTGTGGCCCTTAGAGCTGCCTGGAGCACCCTACACGGCACTTCAGCTGTGAGTTAAAGGGTCCGGGGCTCTAGTCACCATCACTACCCAGAGCCCCTGACCCTGTAGAGTTAGCAGGGCCTGGAGCAGTTACCCCCTTTACCTGCCCTGTTGGCGAGCCAGATTCTGGAGTGTAAGCTCTGAAGGGCATGATCTTGTCTGACTTCGCCCTATGAGTATCTTGGCCGCAGTTCAAAAGTGCTGAGTAAGAATCATGAGGAAAAAGGGGAAATAGACATACAGGTTCGACCAGCAACATCTGTGGCTCAGCATCCCTGTGGGCGATCCTGGGCTGGAGCATTCATGGGGAAAAGCCGGCCCTGTGCTCAGCAACTCCTCCCGGAGCTTCTGGAGCACTGCAAATAAGCTCATTTGCAACGCTCAAGCTCAGGATGGGAAGGGGAGGTGTAGGAATGGGGGGATGCATGAGGAAAATGGCAGGGTGGCTGTGAGACCCCCAGGGCTGTTCTCCTAGCCCCCGGCTGTGGAGCTCTGCAGCCACCCTGCCTTTCCCCCCGAGCGCTAACCCCACATCCCTGCTCAGTGAATGCCAGCTCCTCTGCTGTTGTCAGAGAAGAGCCCCAAAGCTGGTGGCAGCAGAGGGGCCAGCACTGACCGAGTGGGGACACTTGGGGAAGAGGCAGAGTGGCCGCAGAGCCCTGCAGCTGGGAACCAGGAGCACAGCCCCGCAGTTGGTGGCGGAGGCTGGGAGCACAGCCCAGTGATTGTGGGGCTCAGTGTGCACCCACGGAGCTCCGCTCCTGGCCCCACCAGGCTGCGGGGCTCCACAACTGGCCTGCCTCTTCCCCCCGACTCCACCCCCATGCCTGCTCAGTCAATGCCAGCCCCTCTTCTGCTGCAGAGCGGAGCCCCACAGCCGGCGGCAGCAAAGGGGCCAGTGTTGATTTGGTGCAGCAGATTCCCTGGTTCAGGGCCAGTCAGGCCCTGAAGGTGTTGGACCAGGGAGGTACAACCTGTACAGAATGGACCTGAGAAGCTGTGGGTCAAATAGGTGGGGTAAGTGAGCAGAGCTCCACTGAAATCACTGAAGTGTCCCATCAGAAAACAGGAGCAAGATTGACGTGTTGTAGACTTACAGCTGGATTCAGGCTGTGCGTGTGAACGAAAGAATATACCAAAAAAATCACTTGTGGTGCATAATATTGCCTCCTCTGGAGCCCTACTTGCCTGGCTGTTCTCAATGGTGCAGCTAACTCTCGTCCACTCCGGCTCCTTCTTGAAAGCTATTTTATTCTTGCTCCTGTGGACTGCTGACGTAGGCCGGTCGGTGCTCTCTGGATCAACCTAGTACACCAGGCTGGAGTCCATGTGATGAGGTCTTCATGAGAGCAAAGCCCTCGTCTCTTGCATGTTCTGTGCTTTGCTGTGCCCTTTACCGTCTCTGCCCCAAGCAAAATAAAGACAATCATTGGAACGTGTAAATGGAAAAGTAGCGTTTGAGGGGTAGATGCAAAAACACATCTTTGTTGTGTTTTGAAGCTTTCTGAGAACCGTGCATTTAAGGTTTGCTTCTCTGCCAGCCCTGCAGGCGGGTGAAATATGCTGGCGTATGATCATCAACTTCTTGGTGTTAAGTGAAAATACTATTGGGAGTCACACTGTTGTGACTCGTCCGGAGCGCTTTCAGCAAGATGCCGGAGCCTTTTCCTCTGGTGAAATCTGGAGAGGTCATGCTCAGGAAGTTCACAGTCGTTACTGAGTTTGTGACGTACTGGAAAACGCTGTTAGAAAACCAGATAATCCCAATGTGGCCGGGTCTCCTGGACAGTGGGGTGGCCTAGTGGTTAGGTCCCAAAGTGAGCTGGTGGCAAAGGGGTGTAGGCCCCTGCCGCCGGGGCTCTGGGCTTAGGAATTCCGGCCTCTCATCTAAGTCTGGTTCTTAACTTTGGGGTGTGGCCCTAAGGATCCAATTTCCCCTTCTTCAGTGAGGGTTCCTTGTAGGTTCTCCCGCTTTACGCCACGGAGAGGGGTTGGAGGCTAATGGGCTCCTGTGGCTCACCTGTAGACGGCTCTGGCTCAGGTCCTGCAGAAAGCAGAACCAGTTCCTGCCTCTTCACTGGTCAGCCACTAACTGAGCCATGTTCCTCTGTTTTATCCTCCCTCCAGGCATGGCATTGGCTGCAGGTAAAATGGGGTGGGGCTAGTTAGGCAAAAAGACTTTATTTAGCCCCTGCACTGCCAGACCCTCCTCCCACTCCCTCACATCCTGATTGTGGGCCATGTGCACAGTGTATGGTGCATGTTAATATTTATTTAGTCTGCCCTGTCTATTTAGAGGTAAGCTTTTTGGTGCAGGGGCTGTCTCTTAATACGTGTACGTACCGTACCGAGGCTTCTAGGGCCCTGATCTCAGTTGGAGGATGTAGGCTTGATCATAATATACATAATAAATTATCGCTCCTTATGTAGCAGATTAATTTCTAGGCTTTGCCGTAATGAGCACATGCTATTTCAGTTTTGTTAAGTTGGGAGTTAAGTCAATTTAAGTAATTTCAAAATAGTTTCCTAGCGTAGACATGCCCTAAGCTCGCAAACCAGAGCAGGCACAGGCGTTTAAGATTTCATACCAGAAGCACCCAAAAGGTATTCCTCTTTGATGCATTGCATGCACAATGTACATTGGATTTACTTGTCTGGATTTTTAAATGACTTGGCTCATTTGTGTGTTTACCTCCTGCAAATACGTAACGAATGGAGAAGTTTTATTGCAATGAATTTTCGAAGCAAGCTAATTTCACAGTCACAGCTACCCATATTCGACAAAAGCTGACTTTTGAGCACAACCAGAAGTGCTCATTCAATCTCTCCCACTACAGTGAGGGCTCTGAATATGCTCCAGATGGAGTTCCTGGCTCTGTTCCCCCCATGTGACAGAGTCATTAGGGTTTAAGAGTGGGCAGGACCTCCTCCTGTTTTATGTCTTGTCCAGAAGATGGAGAGCAGATGAAATGAGTCCCGGGTCAGTTCTAATGTAACAAACCTTGTGTTATGCCTTCCTATAAATGCATCCGTCAATTCAGCTTCTAAGGTAGAAGCCTCTGATGGATTTTTTCCTTCGCATCCAGCGCAAAGCGGGATTATTTTTTAAATGGGTGGTATTAAACAAAGATCTTCTCAACATGGCGAGCTGCTAGACAGACTGCCTCTTCCTTTGTAGACTGCTTGGAAGACATGAGATGTTGAAGGGAGTCATGTTAGAGAGGAGACAATACTCCAGATACAACTGCCAGGCATTTTTCCTGGTGTGCGCTTCAAGAATTAAGATACACCACCCCAAATAGCACGTACCATATACATGTCAGCGGATGGAGCGAACAAGCTCCGCAAACAATAGAGCATCTGTTTGCAAAAAAAAAAAAGCAGACAAAGAGCCAATAATCAGGGCGATGCTTATTTTTTATATCATAATTCACTGCTGGAGTGTGGAAAGTCTGTGGCTCGACTCCTGATAAGCAGCAGACAGATAAAAACGTGGTTGCCAGCTGTTGCTGCTGGCACTGGCGTCTGCATTGCAGCATGATCCGAGCTGTTCTGGAGCTGGTGCATGGCAGAAGTGCGTAATAAAAATACAGCAGTTCCGTTACAAATGAAGCAAAGGAGCAAACAGCTGAATCCTGTTTCTTTCTCTTCCTCCACCAACTTACCGATCAACCTCAAAGCTTGTCACCCTGGTGGTTTCTGATTCTCTATGCAGCCTGTGTTTTCTATGGGGAAAAGAGAGGAAAGTGAAATTCCTAGAGAGAATGGTCTCAACTCGCCACATTCTCAAAGGGGACAGTGGAGGGTTTTGCTGGAGGGAGGTGAGCTCCTGAAAGGGTCATGCTGGCGCATGGGGACATGGGCAAAAGCTTGTCCTAGGATTGCAGGGCCCAGAGACGCTTTTGCCCACCTCTGCTTTAGGTGAACTAAATCTTTGAACTGAACGCTTAACTGAGAAAATGAATGGGGGGGAGGAGGTGCTTGCACATTTGGAGCTATGTTACTATGGAGCAAGCTTTTCTTGGGACGGCGGGGACTGTGTCTGGCGGGGAGCATGTGGATTTAAAGGCGCAGTGACCTTTTTTTTCCCTCCATTTTTTTCCCCACCGTGTTCGGGATTTTTTATGAAAGTATCTGGCAGCCCTGCTAGTCTCTAGTCACACTACTTCATGGCAGTGAAAGAGTGGAGGACCTGGATGGTGGGTTTTCACCTCTAGGCTACTGCTTCTAACCCAGCCTGGCGGGAAGCGACAGAGGAGATGGGTATGGCCTAGTTTCTCACTGTCAGACACCCACCCTCACAAGTGAACTCCCTTGGGCCGTCCTGACTGTTCAAACAGAGCATGGGCAGTGAGCAGACATGTCCTCAACCACTCCCCCTCCTACCCCTGTTCAGCTGGGGGCCCCTCATGCCCCAGGGCCAGGCATGAGGGGGCCCCAGCTCTGCACTCCCAGAATGGGCGGGGCTGAGGGCAGAAGGGCCTTGACACTGCTCACTCAGGCCTCGAGGCCGCTCAGACCATGTCACAACCCCTCCTAAGTCCTCAGAGCCATGCAGAGTGGTACTCAGGCGACAATTCAAAAGGGCCCAGGATGCTGACTGCTGATGATGCAGTAGAAGCTCCAGGCCCTTTTGAATCTCTGGGCTCCTTACCCGCTTCCATTCCTCCCCTCTGCCCCTGTCAACAGGCCTCTCCCGGTGATAAACACAGGACTCCAGGGTTGCAAGACGAGTGTCTTCGGGGAGGGGGGGAGGGAGTGGTCAAAGGGGGCACCTGCTCTAGGGCCCAGCAATTCAAAATGGCACACTGGGAGGTGGCAGCTGGAGTCCTGCGCCCTTTAAATTGCTGCCAACTAAGATGCCGGGTTCCTCCTTATTGTGTCCTTACGGAGGCTGTGTTGCCATTGGCTAGAAGGCACCTGGGCTCCTAGAGGTCCCATGAAACTCTCGGAGCTGGGGCATCCTTGCAGCTAGAGTTCTTGCCTGCATCTGTGTCGAAACCTGTGGTCATTGCTGGGCAGGGAAAGAGGCTGTCAGGGAGAGTGATTTCCTAGTTGCTCAGCCGTGACTGCTTGTTCTCTCTGCTTCCCCTTGGCCCTGTCATAAACCTGACGCGTGTTTTATCCAGGCAATTCAGGAGGGTCCTGGTGGCGGCCTGGCATTGGCACGCACAGGGTGGACTGTGTGGTGGCTGCCCTGCTGCTCCCTCCCTGGGGAAGCTAGTAGAGGCTGCCTGGCAGCTCTCCGGGCTGCGGTGGTGGGGGACTCAAATCCACAACCCTAAGCCATCGAGGCAGCTGTTCCTACAAAACACCAGGCCAGCGGCAGTTGGCCACGTCTGTGCTGGGCCCACATGCCGTGCTGCGTGCCCAGGTTCCCGCACCTTCCGTGCGAACACCTGGCCAGGAATGAAAGAGGTGAAGCCAGAAGGGTAACAGGCTGACACAGAGCTGAAGTGACAAGCTGCATCCCAGCAGGACACCATGCCTTGCTGAGCTCTGCACTGAAATGAACGGGGGAAATGTCCAATGCAATGGGAAGAACTTTACAGGATTCCCACAGGGAGCTCCAGATGGCCAGTGCTGCTTGCCTGGCTTCTGTTGTTGATGTAAAAGCTGCCCAGTGTGTTTCAATGGCATTTGGGATATTAACAGTGTTTGCTTTTTCCTTCCCCCTTTGCCAGGGATGCATGAACTTTCTTTTATTCCCCACACAAGCTCTTTGCTGCCAGGTGGGGACATTCTCTGACCTCTGTATAGGTTAAAGGAGAGAAGAGGGCCTGGGAATGCATCAGCCAGCAATTCATAGAATCATAGGGTTGGGTAAGACCTCAGGAGGCCATCATCAGCGGTTTGAGCATTGGCCTGCCAAACCTATGGTTGTGAATTCAATCCTTGAGCAGGTCATTTAGGGATCTGGAGCAAACCTGTCAGGGCTGGTACTTGGTCCTGCTGTGAGGGCAGGGGACTGGACTCAATGACCTCTCAAGGTCCCTTTCATCTATATGAGATAATATAAGTTCTCAACCTGTCCTCATGGCAGGACTGATCCCAGCCAGGGCTTTGTCAAGCCAGGACTTGAAAACTTCTAGGGATGGAGATTCCACCCCCTCCCTAGGTAACCCATCCCAGTGCTTCACCACCCTCCTAGAGGAAATAGTTTTTCCTAATATCCAGCCTGCTGCAACTTGAGACCATTGTTTCTCATTCTGCCATCTGTCACCACTGAGAACAGCCTCTCTCCATCCTCCTTGGAACCCCCTTCACAAAGTTCTGCTATCAAATCCCCCCTCACTCTTCTCTTCTGCTGACTAAACAAGCCCAAATCCTACAACTTTGCCTCATAAGTCATATGCGCCAGCCCCACCCCATCATTTTTGTTGCCTTCTACTGGACTCTCGGCAATGCATCCACATCCTTTCTGTAATGGGGGCCCATAAGATTAGTGATACTGCTGGGCTACTATGGGCAGAGGATAACACCCCTAAGCTTACATCATGTCATGGTGTGACGTAGTGGGGGTACTTGCTGGGATGTGGTGACCCCTGCTGTCTGGAGCAAGACCCAGCAGGGAAAGCCTCACTAGGCAGAGGTAAGGCCAAACTTGTTGAACCAGTGGCCAGACACCCCCCATGGAGAGGAACAAAGGAAGGTGGAATGCTGCCCTGGCTTGGGGGGGCAGGGCTGGAAGAGGGTTAGTTAGTTCCTATCTGGAAGGCAGCATATAAGGAGCTGGGGAGGGGGCTGGGACTCCCCTATCTCAAGGGGGGGGCACTGAGACCTCTTAGCCCCAGTTCCTGTAACCAGATTACATCTGTGCTGCGCTGTGCTGGAGGAGCAATAAACCACCCTCAATTCCACTGGCTGGTGCAGTCTGTTTGTGCCATTTCGGGGTGCAGGAGACGGGGAACCCCCAACGCGCCGTCACACATGGCTTCTCTGGAATGTGCCACCATTTGAGTAAGCATCCAATATTGTCTCCCACATGTTAATGGTAAACTTCACTAGTTTAAAATCACAGGCATACAGCTACAAATCCTAACAGAGGTTGGTTTGTGTGTACAATATTGATAGCTGACATGCGAACAAACAGAAGATCAACAAAAATGATTAAAGGTCTAAAAACATGACCTATGAGAGAAGATTGAAAGAACTGCGTTTGTTTAGTCTAGAAAAGAGAAGACTGAAAAGGGACACGATAACAGTTTTCAAGTACTTAAAAGGTTGTTACAAGTATAAGGGAGAAAAATTATTCTCCTTAACCTCTGGGGATAGGACAAGAAACAATGGGCTTAAATTGCAGCAAGAGAGGTTTAAGTTGGACATTAGAAAAAACGCCCTTAGTGCTACAGCTACACGGTAGCCTTCTTGCGGAAAGGCTTATGCAAATGAAGCACGATGTGGAATATTGCCGTGCTTCATTTGCATAATTAATGAGCAGCCGCTTTTATGCAAGAGGCTTTTGTGGAAAAAGGAGCTGTGTAGATGGCTCCTTTTTTGTGCAAAACCCCCCTCTTGCAAAA
Source organism: Pelodiscus sinensis (assembly GCF_052426305.1). Classification (NCBI taxonomy): domain Eukaryota; kingdom Metazoa; phylum Chordata; order Testudines; family Trionychidae; genus Pelodiscus; species Pelodiscus sinensis. Next base: position 10,200,823 of record NC_143077.1, on the reverse strand, counting down.
GAACCGTTCTTCCTGAAAAAATGTGCGCAAAACAGGTGCAATATAGACATAGCACAAGAGTCAACTTAGGCTCAGAGACATCTGGTGAAACGCTAAACTTCATGAGGATTGCAAACAGGGGCTATGCTCCCCCTTCCCTTCCCATACTGGTAAATAAGGTGGGTTTCTAGGTACATCCTGGCTAAGCTTCTGATCCAAATCAGAAAATTTAAGCACCTGCTCAACTTTTAAGTACCTGAGAGGTTCCAAGGACTTCAGTGGGCTGGAAGGTCCTGGTATGGAAAAAGAATGACAGTGGTAGAAACATCACAACCCTTATATAACAACCAATTTGCATTCAGAATGTGCGTGTGTGGAGAGAGATTGATAATTGTTTTCCCTAAGAATAGATATTTTCATTTCATTTGTTTTAGCATTCATCAAAACCAAACCAAACCAAGGCTCAGAAAAAAAAATTAAACAAAAACTTGCTTGTGTTTCATGGAAACGTTACACAGGAACAAAAGGCATTTCCCGCGCAGCTGTAAAACTACCATGAAATACTTACAGCTCGTGTAAAAGCAGACTCGCTTTCTGCCCTATGCAAACAGCTGCCCGGTGTATTTTCCTTCAGATCTGCCTTTCATAAATATTCAATGTAACACGCTATCTTTGAGTGCCGGCCTGCGCAGAACAAACCCTGAAGTCTGTTGTGCGTGTGGTACATTCCTCCCTTGAGATGGGAGACTTCTGTGCACCCGCACGATAGGCACAACCTTAGCAAGGCATCTCCCTCTCTCCCTCCATGTTCTGCAGATATACATGCCTGGGTGCCCTATCCTTGACCTGGAGAGACAGGGTCAGCACTTCCACTTGTGCTGTGTGGCCTCATTCTATGCATGGGTTCCCAAACTGGGGGGTGTGCCCCCCTGGGGTGTGTGTGAAGAAATTCCAGGAGGGGGGTGCAAGGCGACCCAGACCCACACACCCCTGTCAATAGCACCCCAAGTTGTGCTGCTATTTTTTTGGGAGTAGGGGCATGAGGGTTTCTCAAAAATCAAAAAGGGGGCGTGATGCCGAAAAGTTTGGGAACCACTGGAACTAACACCAAGCAGCTGAGGATCCAACCTGCAGGGTTCAAAGGGGGAGCGATTTAGTTATGTCATTGCTCATTCACTCCCTTTGGATTCTTTTCTAGCATTTTTTAGTGGCCTTTCTCCCATCAGCTGTCTTTTCTTTTCTCTCCTCCCCCCGACTGTCGGTAACGGTTTTTTAGATGGGAGTGTTTAATTAGGTTATAAATTCCACTCTGCTCTGTTCCAGAATGTTAGGTGGTGTAGTTTTCTGTAGCGCTGTATTTTCTTTCACGGGGTTAGAGATTTATTTGCTAATTTTCCGTTTTATGTTTCCCTTTTGAGGTGTAGTTTTGGCTGTTTCCTGGTTAGTTACCCAAAAGTCCCACATTTTCTATCCTTCTTCTGTTTGAATTTGCTCAGGTTTCCTTTCTCTTCAGCAAATCAAGGTTTATTTCCCAGTCCCACCCTCTTTAGGCTTCTCTGTGGGAGTCACCCTTAAAATGCATTTCTGTTTTATGTGTAGCTTGAAGGTGTCTTTGTGGTTTGCATAATTGGACTATATCTTGTCATTGAGCTGTGTGACACAATGATGCTTTTATACCTTCATTTATGTCCTAGCTGTGCGTCTTCTGAACAGTACCTTCTGTGCCGCAGGACTACCGAAGGAAAAACCAGTGTGTTTATTATAAAACACTACCACAAAATGCAGTCACCTTTGCCCTGCGTTCCAATCAGTATCAATGAAGCACCGACAGCTTATTAGAGAAACCGTTAGAACTCTTGCACTGCTGTATGGTGTTGCATCTAAGGCTATGTCTACACTACAAAGAAACGTCAGAAAAAGATACGCAAGTTGCAAACTGCAATTTGTGTATCTTTTTCCGCTTTTCTTTTGAAAGAGGCTTTTCTGCAATTTGGCACGTCTACATGGCGCCAAATTCCAGAAAAACCTGCTCTTCTGACACATCCCTTATTCCTCATAGAATGAGGTTTTACAGGGATGGCGAAAGAACAATTTTTTTTCAGAAAATCGGACGGACACGTTCCTTGGATACTTTCAGTATTCCGGAAAAGCACTGCAGTCTAGAGATAGCCTAAGTTTGGGAAAGTAGAGGAAAGTGGAAATATAGTCAATATGGACTCAGATAACTCGTAATGTGGAGATTAAATAGGTCCCTGGTGCTGTGTCCGAAAACACCTCTCATTAATCTGTGTGAGCAGCACATATGTAGCTGTGGCAGAAGTAGGACAAAAGCAATGCTGAAGTGGAAATGAAGGTGTCTTGGTTTGTGACATGCTGTCCTGTTCCACTCTGGGACATATTAGTATCCAGATGGCTGGAGAAACCTTGAATTTTTGCTAGTTTACCTTGCACAGCTGGTTAACTGACATCTCCGGAAATGCCATTCTCTGGAACTTTGCATTGTTCGACAAACTTTGATGTAAAGCAAAGGAAAATTGTTTCCCTTTGGAGGATATTTCTGTTATTAAGCCCCAAACTTGTTCTATATTGTTTGCATCATGGTAACACTATGGATCTGTCTGCCTGCATCTAGGCACCCACGGCTGGTCTGGGCCAGCCAACTCACATTGGGGCCGATTCACTGCTGTGTAGACATTGAGGCATGGGCTGTAGGACTCTGTGAGGTAGAGAGGTCTCAGAGCTCAGATTGGAATCTGAGCCCAGAAGTCTACACAGTAATGAAACAGTCCCATGGTCCATGCCCCGCGAGCTGGAGTCAGCTGGTATGGGCCAGGTACATGTTTTTCTTTGCTGTGTAGACAGACCCTTGGAGGTCCCAACCAAAACTGGAGCCTTGGGCTGGTTGCTTTACAAACACAGCAAGAGACAAAAAGCACTTTCAGTCTGTAGAGCAAGACAGGAAATGATGGGCAAAAAGAATCCCCCTTTCACTCCCTGGGAACTAAGAGATTGACTTACCCACAGTCCCCCAGGGAATGGATACTTGAGCTGAGGGGGGAGCCCAGACTTCTCGAGTAACAAGTCATTGTTTTAACCACAAAAAACATCCTTTCTTCTTCAGCATGTCTGGGAAATCTCTCAGCACCCTGTGGAGTCTGTGATTTAGTGAATAATGGGATGAAAAGTGGGAAAAACTCAGCAGCTACTCTTATTTGCACAACACTCAGAACGGCATGGGATGCATGTGGAAGCCTCAACCCAAATCCTTCAGCCTTTTCACAGAACTAGTCTAACCAGCGCTGCTGAGGAATAGCTGCCACCTGGCAAAGCATTCTGGGTAATAATATTTAAGGCGCTGCCAGGCCTAGATACCATGGTGATGAACATCTTATAAATGCATTAGATAGACAGACAGATGAGCCTCCCACTTGACTTCAGAACAGCAGCATGTCCACAACAAATAACTTCAAAGGAGGGAAATGTTTATCGTGACTGAGCTGGTGCCTGAGCAGACTCATGCATGCCATCAGGGCAAAGCACTTGTCCCAGCCCTCACGCCAGGCACTTTGAACTCTTCCGCCCTCAAGACCGGATTATTTTTTTTAAAGGGGCCTTTTATCTGACCTCCCCCATTTTCACTTGTAGATAATTATAGGGGGGAGATTTGCCAGGCGTAAATGCAGATGCCAGACACCTAGATGTAGTTGGGTACGTGTCCTTGTTTCCACTTCCAAAAGGATTACGCCCACAGCCTCACGCAGGTTCCAGGAGGGAGACAGGATTTTAAATATCAGGCTCTTAGTGGCTAGTACTTGACTTTCAATGTCCTGACCTTTCCTCACGCATTTACCATGTTTGTTTTCGGAAAGCCCTTTTTGTTATTGCACTAAAGGAAGCTCTGTCCTTCAATATTGTTTTAGCCAATTTATACAAATTGTGTCTCCGTGCAGACTGCAAAGGTCATCAGGAAACCTGGAGAGTTATCTGGCGCTTTTAGTAGATTCTAATGCATCTTTTGACACAGGGGAGAGATGACCTGAATGGCACATTATTAACTCAGAATGAGGCTTTGCTTAATTAGCATCTGAGCGCTTTTGAAAAAATGAGAAATCATATTCGATATATCTACATATGTGCGCCTATATATTGTGTGTATGTATATATTGTCATGGCCCCCCATGCTTTATGTAAATTTGCTTATGGATATGAATATGCATAAATTGAAGATATTTTATGCAAAACAGATCATGGAACATATCAATTTTACAGTTACTATCTGCTGAATCTGTATGTCCTTTCTTTATGCATGTCTCATTCTTGTATGTGAAGTTAGAAATAGGAAGTATGGATCTGTTTATAATTCTAAATGGGCTAATGAAGGCCAGGACTGATGCGTAATGTGTTGATGATCAAATCAACATACTGCGAATAGTCTTGTTTGTCCTGTAAGCCCAAACGGGAATTGTTCCTAGAAAGACATGTGACCATACCACCTGGTACCGGAATTCATCTTAAACCTGGTATTTTTCCAGAGGGTGGGAGGTGTCAAACAAAGGATTCCTGCTCTGGGGGAAAATCTATTTAAGTAATGGGAAGCAATAAACCTTTGTCATCATCTGGCTTTCAAAACTACCTGTCCCACCCTAAGGGGATACAAAAAACTTTGAAGAAGCTGTAGACTCTAGCAGCATAAAGATCAGCTGCTTAGGACAGGAATTTGCATGGAACAGGTTTCTTAGTGGATTAGAACTAGCTAAGCATTTTTGTTCATTTTAATTTAATAATTGACTTTGATCTGACTATTTTAACTTGTGACCACTTAAATTCTACATTTTATTATCAAGCCCAGTGTAAATAATTGTTATGGGTGGAGGGGGAACAACCACTGTGCATATCTATCTTTCATTGATAAAGCGGAGGGCCCGCCTTAAAAGCTTTTTCTGTGTAACACTTTTACACAGAGTAAAACAGATTTATTTGGTGTTTTTAATCCCATTTGGGGGTTGGTTTCCTGTATGCTGAGCCCTTACACCTGAGGCTTCCCAGAGCTGAGCTGCATTGCTCTGAGGGGAGGAGAGAGGCAACCTCAACTCTGTGCCTTGTCTGGGGGAGACTTGAGGATCCAGCCCATCAGGACAGGGTTGTGGGGAATCCCAGAGAGCAAGAAGGAAGACATTAGTGACATGATCAGCACACAAGGGGACAACCATAAGGGGTACGTCTTTTGATTCAACACATCACATGCCACATTCATGCCCTCAATTATATTTTTATGATTTGGAAAGAGCTAATCCAAAATATTACATTTTACTTTCTGGAATAAATAATTCACATAAAATAGGCCTACCACTCTTGTTTGATTTTTCACTGAGAATGAGTGCTGTATGCTTGTCTATGAACTGTTCCCTGCACAGAGAGAAAAGGAGAAATGTGTGCAGCTTTCCACCGAAAGCGGTTCTCATACAGGAGGGAGAGCACTTTTCCATTAGATAAGCATCTTGACTCCTTTAGTTACTGTGAAACAAGCAACTCTCATGGGCGGTGGGTATGAGAGGCAGGGGAAAGCAATGCCTTCCCAAACTGCCCCCCTGGCCCTGCCCACACTCGCCCCCAGTCCCTCCCCCTTCAGTGCGTCTCCCCTCGTGTTGTCTGTCCACAGTTCTCCAGGGGTGGATAGGCTGATGCTGAGGAAGGCTGGTGCTGCACATCACCTGCCCTCCCACCCCATGCACTTGTTGGGGCTGCATGCTGCCCGTTCTCCCCTGCCATGCGCTGGCTGGGGCTATGCATGCACACACACCCTTCTATGCACCAACTGCTGGAGGAGGAGTAGCCTGCCTCTACAGAGGGGAGGGGGGAGTTTGGCTCCGATGGGGCCCTGGGTGGCAGGGACTCAGGTGGCAAAGGGCGGAGCTAAGGGCCTCTCCAGCTCTAGGTTCATCCATCACCCATGGCAACTCTCCTTTTCTTTTCCATAGTAGACATACATTCTTGTGGCTCCTTGGATCTGGCGGTACTGTGCTGAAAGGGATCCAGAAAGTATGACTCCAGACACAGAAGGGGAGAGGTCCCTCTCTGTGTTGACTTTTAAATTATTTCCGCTAGCAGTGGGCGAGCATCAAATGGAAGAAAGACTCAGGGTATGTCTGCCCTGGCAGATGGAAAGCACGGGTAGTTGCAGAACTGGCCACAGAGCACTACAGGGAAACTGCAGCTGGGTGTTTACATTGTCCACCTTCTGACGGTGGAGCAGGTCCAGATGAGCAGCTCTTGGGCCACCACAGAGAGCAGTACATTGTGGGAGCTATTCCACTGTGCACCTGGCCACAGGGTACTTTGGGTGGGGTTTGCAATGTCCTATGGGTTTCCCAATCCCAGTGCTCTACTTTGACAACTGCTTTTCAGCAGAGATTGGGGGAAGGGTGAGAGTGTAAGAGAGAGAGTGTGAGTGAGGATGCAGGAATGGTGGAGGAGACAGTGTGTTTTGGGGGATGTCAGCATGCTGTCTTGTAAGTGCAGACAGAAGCAGGAAACAACCCATCCTGAGTCAGAGGGAGGGAGAGACCTCACCATCTCACACATACCCGCCCCAGCTTTTTGCATGGCAATCTCTCTCATTCTCTCACACACAAACATCTGCCTCTGTGTACAACAGCATGAGGAATGTGAATGTGAATCCATCTGAATGTGTCCCGGAGCAAATCAGCCCAGCATGCAGGCTGCCCAAAACACAGCTCTGAAAGGGGAGACATGCATGCCTGCAGGGCACACAGACAATTTCCAAAGAGCAGAGGGGACTTGAGGGATTATGGGCCATATCCGGAGGACAGTCACTACACAACAAGCAATTCAAGTGTCCACAGTGGCCCCCCTCCATGCTGTATCCAGAGTGCAGCGAGCTATACATTTCTTGTTGAGGTGGTTTCTCCAGAGTACTGCAGCTCCAGAGCTAGTGTGTGCTCAATACCTTGCCATTGTGGACACCTTGGGAGTTACAGGGCTGGGAGCTGATTTTCTGCACAGTCACTTGCCAGTGTAGATTTGGCCTCAGTCAGAAGCAGCATCTTCACACAGCTCCTCACACGATTGCCTGCCACATTCGTTCCATTTACTGCCCTCCTCTTAGCTCCCTTGTGTTCCTCTAAATCCCATTTCGACTGCTGGCATAGGCGTCTACACTGTCTTTACATTTGACGCCCCCATTCACCAAGGTTCTTTGAAGAGTTCTTCAGCCAGGGCCTCTTCTGAGTGTTGAGGAGACAACACGGGGATGCTTGGATGCATAAAGAGCACGTTGCCCTAATGTGGATTTCTTACTGACTTGCTAGAGAGATGCATAAAAGAAAATGGATAAAGTACCTGTATGCGGAGGCTTGAGATCTCAAGCAGTGGGAGCCAAGAATGAATGAGTTTTCCTATTGCAAAACCTACAGGGGAGTGAAAAGCAATGTGTTATATGTATGCACACACCAGGGCTGTAAAATCCCGCTTAATTAATTAAGTGGTTAAGCATTAATTTTAATTGGTAACTGATTAAACAGGGGTGAGCGGAGGAGGGCTTGCTGGGCTGAAGTGCCCCTACCCCCGCCTGCCTCTGCTGGGCTGGAGTAGCCTCTGCACCACAGGCAGCTTGTTCCCAGCCCGCATGGGCTGGGAGTTGGCAGCCTCATGTGGCGGGAAGGGGAGCAAGAGGGTTGCCAGCTCCTAGTCCACATGCGCTCGCAGGCTAGGAGCCTGCATCCCTCCCACTTTCCACCACTTCTGCCTAGTGCGAGTCTGCTGATTCCCAGCCCACGAGCCTGCATGGGCTGGGAGCAATTAGTCTTCACCCTCCCCCTGCTGCTGCTTTCTTCCTCCCGCTCCCATCCCCTACCCGCAAAGCTGCTGGTTACCCATTCACATCCCTAGCACACACACGTGCTTCATGTGTCTTTCTGTAGAATGGCCTTAGAACTTCACCCAAAGTGCTGCGACTGTATCTTGACTTATCACATGGTGAACCATTTACCAGTAGTTTCTTCATGGGGGCTAGAGTAAGGGGGAGCAGCAAAAGAAAAAGGTTGTTGAACAGTGTTGAAAAAGGGAAATTGTGAGTTTGGTCCTGATGAAAGTGCACTCGACTAGATGCGGAGTCAGCGTTTCTCACCCGTACAACAAAGAGGTTGCTAGAGCCCCTCCTCACACAAAGCCACCTTCATTAGTAGAAACTGTGAGATTTCAATGAGGATGAAATTCGTGATTTCACACGGTTGGCTCCTAAATGCCTTGTGGGATGGAATCTGGCACCTTCACAGACAACTCCTGCCAAGAGTGGATTAATCCATCCGTTTAAAGGATACTTATTCTTAATTATGTGTAGTACTGTAGCAATTGGAAGCCAAAATCATGGACCAAGACCAAAATGGGCAAAGTACGAGCACATAAAGACTGTCCTTGCACCAGAAATGAGAAGACTCAGTGGAGACAGACAGATAAAAGGGATAAACTAAAGAAACAAGACCATATTGGTCAACAGGAGAGGCAGTGGTACCAGCCCATGAGTTGCCTAATTGTTGTCAAGCTTAGTGAAGAATATTGTCTAAGCACAAAACACGTCTGCTTCTGAAAAATTGTGTGACTGGATCTCTGTTCCTCAGGGTTAGCTGATTCTGAATTAGGTGCGAGGGTTTTTGGAATGTCTTTATTGAATTCCATTTCACTCTCGTCCTTGCTTCTAGTGTGCTCTTTGCATTAGTAAGGCCAGCTCTACACTAGATCAGGAAGGTCAGCTTAAGTTACACAACTCCAGTTAAATAGAATGGGTAGCTGGAGTCGGTTTACCATAAGCCGGGCTTTGTGTGATCCACACTGTAGGAGGTCAATCAGAGCAAATATTCCCGTCAGCTTCCCTTACTCCTTGCAACTGCGAGAAGTATGGGTGCCGGCAGGAGCTGCCCTCTGTGTTCAATTTACAGGTCTGTATTAGACCCGCTAAATCAAATGCCAGATCGCCGATCTCTGGTGCAGCAAGTGAAGACGTGCTTGAAGTGTGTGCATGGGGAGAAGGGTTTTCTAGCTGCAGGACTATGGAACATTGTCAGTAGTGGTGCTGCAAGATCTCTCTTCACAATCCTTTTGTATTTAACATGGAGACATTAGTAAGGGGGTGTTGATTTGGGTGAGCTGTCTATGTACAACTTACAAATTATCGGAGATGATGAACTCCCTGTGTGTATCTCTATCAAGCTTAAAGTATAGCCGTTGGTCTATTCTGGTGCATTTTCATCTCTACGGCTAGGTCTACGCTGCAGAGTTTTTGTGCAAAAATGGCCATTTTTCTGCAAAAACTCGCAGAGTGTCCACACCTCAAGCATGTTTTTGCGGAAGTAAAATGAAAGAACAGAGGGGTTTTTCCAGTGTAGGTATTCCTCCTTCTACGAGGAATAACTCCTTTTTGCACAAGAGCTCTTGCACACAAATGTGTGTATGGCTGGGGAACAGGATTTTTTTTGCACAAAAAGAAGCAATAAAAAAAAGCACAGGGTGCCCTGGTGGCCATTCTGTACATAGCAATCCGTTTCCTTTCAAGAGAGCGTCCATGCAGTCTGGACACTCTTTCGCACAGAAGTGTATTGTTTTTTCAATGCACTGTTGCAGTGTGGATGCACTCTTGTGCAAGAAGTTTTGTGGAAGCCTGTAGTGTAGACATAGCCTATGTTAGACTGAGATTCCATGGGGGAGTGATACAGGGTTGGCAGTAGAAGACTGTTCACTTGGGATGGTCCTCCATTCTACTAGAAACCCCTTAGAAGACAGCGTGGCTCCCCACAGGAAATTTGGTTTGTAAGGGGAGAGGTCACCTAGTAGGAGTCTTGGATCTCCCCAGATGGGGCTGACCAAGGGACTGGAGAGTGATACAATGGCAGGAACTGATCCAGTCAGTGTCTTTCTCCATTATCACCAGCCCAAGCAGATTGAAACTGCTGCAGGAGTCTAAGGCAACAGGGAAACCCTGCCTACCTGAACACAGATGGTCCCTCAAGGACTCCCAAGGGTGGGTAAGCTATGCGGGGGAGGGGAGGCATTTCATTCAGAAAATGTGTTGTTTTCCACTCTGCATAGCTGTCTCTGTACTCTGTATATTTCTCATGCTTGAATAAAGACCAAGACAGTTTTACTATGCAGTGCGAAAAGAACTGTGTGAGATGCTACACTCGCCGCATGCCCCTCACCAAGCAGCTGTGGGCCCAGGACACCCACACAGCTGGCGCTCTTCAGAAGGGCGTGTTTAAACTCTGAGAGGAGTCTGAGGGGTCAGCCCTGGAGCCAGGGTCATGTGGTTGCAAGAACTCAGAAGGGAGGATGCCAGACAGAAGGTCTGTGCCTTCAGAGTGCACCTAGGGCCCTCCAAAACAGTGGACTCTCTTTGGGCTTGGAAGGGATGTCCAAATTGGTGAGCAGAACTTTCCTTGGCCGAAGCTTGGAACCCACCTCTATTAAGCAAATATTTTAAATGCGACTCCCCTCCCCCACCTCCCTGGCGAGTCCCTATTGGTGACAGTTCAGTGGGAACTCGGGATCACCAAATGAACTTAATAGGCAGCAGGTTTAAAACAAACAGAAGGACGTTTTTCTTCACTCAGCGCACAGTCAACCTGTGGAACTCCTTGCCAGAGGATGTGGGGAAGGCTAGGACTTTAACAGGGTTCAAAAAAGATTAATGGAGATTAGGTCCATCAATGGCTATTTGTCAGGATGGGTCGGAATGGTGTCCCTAGCCTCTGTCTGGAAATGGGTGACAGGCAGGGGCAGCCCGTGGCTATAGGCAGACTTGGCCACTGCCTGGGGTGCCTGATGTTGACGTCAATCCATTGATGGCCCTGCAGGTGGGGCGCTGATCGTGCATTTCGCCTGGGGTTCTAGCTGATGCAGCCGGCCTCGGGCCGCTCCTGGTGACAGGGGAGGGATCACATGAGGATTACCTGTTGTGTTCCCTTCCTCTGGGGCAACTGGCATTAGTCACTGTTGGCAGACAGGATGCTGGGCTAGATGGACCTTGGCTAGATGGACCTTTGGTGTGACGCAGTGTAGCCATTTTTATGTTCTTACGTTCTAACTAGCTTCCTCTACCAGCCGCCACTTCCTGAGTTGTCCAGGGAGCTGCGCCTGATAGGCCGCATCGAGGGGCTGGGGGAAGCGGGGCTGGTTGCACAGATGAGGCAGAAGTCATCTTGCGAGGTGCCGGAATAAGTCGTCCTTGCTGCCGGCGTCCTGCTTTCTTGAGTTCCTTGCACTGGCGTTCCCAACTGGAGCTTCAAAGGGTGAACACCGGGTGTGTGACGCCCCACCTTAACTCACAGAGGGAGCCGGCAGGATGAAGGGTCCCCAAGCTGTACAGCCCCCAGGAGGCAGGAAGGGGCATGGCAGGTCAGGGTGGGGGAAGTGGAGTGGAGTGCCCCTTGCAGCGGGAAGTCTCCGAATGCAGGCTGCCAGCTGCAGCTCATGTGGGGTCTCCCCTGCCGGAGGGTTGGCCAGTTACAACAGGCTGGGGACGGCGTCATGCTCTGCGACTGCTCTGCCAATGCTTTGGGGTGGGGGAAGGATTCATGCACCTTCCTCCTCGTCGCCCAATGCAGAGCTTCCCAAGACAAGCTCCCATTCAGCTGATTAGCCACCACGATCTGCAAAACCTCGGCAGGGGTGCCCCTAGGAGGGTGAGGGGTGGGGGCAACACCCTCCCAAAGGGCCCTAGGTGCGGGCCCAGGGCAACCCTCTTATTGCAGGCCCCACCCTCACCTTGCCTCTTCTCCACCCCACTCCACAAACCCTGCCCCCTTTCCTGAAGCCCCTTCTTCCAAGCACCACGCACCAGGGGATTGTGGGGGCCTGGTGCAGGAGGGCAGCAGGAGTTGCCCCCCCACTTGCACTCATGGTGGGGGTGGGGATGCTCCGCTCTGCCCCCTTCCCAACCCACTCTGCTCTGCTTCAACGCAGCGGCGGCGCTGGGGGCGCTCTGCCTCCTGCTGCTGTGGTGAAGTGACGCAAGAGGGCAGTGGGTGGAGCAGGCTGCTGGGTCGCTGTGCCTTCCGTCACCATGGTGATGCGGGGAGCCGGACCACTGTTGCCCTTCCACGCCAGACCCCTGGGTAATCCCCCATCCTGCCCTGGGCCCTGTCCATACGACGGTTGAGGCGGCTGCTGTATGCCCACCCTCCCACAAATATGGGGCCTTGAGCGGACACCCTGATTCTGGACAGAATCCCTCACTTTTTAGGATCGAATCCCATATCCAGTACATAAGGCCTGCCTCCTTGGTTCCTACATATATACAATGACACTGAGCCATGTTAAAACATGTAGGCTATGTCTATACTGCCCCCATTTGATGCAAGAAATATGCAAATGAGGTGAATATGCCTCATTTGCATAATTAATGAGGTGAAGCATAAGAGGCTTTTGCGCAAGAGCTGTTCTTCCTGAAAAAAAAAAGCGGAAGAACGGCTCTTGCACAAGAGGGAGTTTTTGCGCAACAACGGAGCCTCATTAATTATGTGAATGAGGCATGGCGATATTCTACGCTTCACCTCATTTGCATATTCCTTGCACCAAACGGGCGCAGTATAGACATAGCCATAGTGTTTGCTTGCGGCCAGTTCACCAAGCCACCCAGATCACCCAGAATCAGTCACCTCTTACTGCTCCCCCATTTTACTGTCACCTGCCAATTTCCGCAGGTGATGAACAGGGCCAAATCAGAGCCTCCCTGCACCTCAGTTTGCCATCTCGAAAATGGGGATCGCAATCCTACCTTTCTCCTGTGTGGTTGTGTCTGTTCACACTGTAAGCGCTTTGGGGCAGAAGCTGACTTGTATATTTGTACAGCACCTTGCACAACCGGGCCTTTGAGCTTGGCTGTGATCTCTGAACACGACTGCAATGCAGAGAGATGATCATAGTGGGCAAGCTGGGCAAAATGGCCACTTGATTATTTCTGCTGCCTCTTCTGCCACGCCAGTGGTATATGAGTGGAGGGGGCGCTCCATGTAGAGGAAAGACTGCCTCATTATCCCCGGATGGCAGGAAAAGGGGGAGAACTAAGGGAGGAAAAGTTGGGAGGAAAAAAGGCCAAGCCCTCCTTTCGGCTAAACTCCAGGCACATGCTTTGACGCTGCGTTAACAAATAGATTTCAGCCAGATCCCTGTGAGCTCAGAGAACCTCCACAAGAATAAGCAGTTGAATGAGAGTTCAGCATGTTAATCCGGTTTGGGTTTCCCTATTCATCTCTGCCAGGCGAGTGCACTGTCGTAATTGCATTAAGGCTCCGTTACACAATGCAGGCCGGGTAGAGGTTGGACCAGGGAGGCTTCCTGGTCTGACGGAGCCTGCCGTCTGGATAACGCATCATTTCCATTTCCATTAAGCAGCGGTTCCTTTATATTTGAGAGCACGAATGAAGATTTGTTGGTTCAACAGGAGTGCTTTGGGAAGGACTGCCCAAATCTCAACACTCCGCCCAGGGCTTGAACGTGGCTACAGGAATTCAAGTTTGTTACGGAAATAAGAACTTTGTTTTTTAATTGTAAGAGATTATGGCAATTAAAAGCCTTTGAAGAGAGTGTAGGAGCCTAGGGTCATGGAGAATGAATGCGTTTTATGGGGGGGGGGATGAATTATTTGTGGCATCCAGGTCGGGGGGAGGAAGAGGGGGGAAGTGTCATGCATCAGGAATCCAGCTGCGGCGTTCTGTGCTGCAGCTGCTTGGCAGCTGCACCGGCTAATGACCGGCTCGGAGTGTGCGGATAAGAGGGAGCCGTTCGACAGCTCAGGTTTTGAGGGAGGAGGGCAGGGCTGTGCGACAGGCAATTGCATCGTGGAATTGCAGGGAGTTAGACAGCAATTCTTGCTCTGCTTTGGTGTGCACCTGCTCCTAGCCGCTCGTCAGGGAGGTTACAGCAGCAGAGACGCGCCTGCCTATGGTTCAAGATGGGGTGGGAGGCCTGAGGGAGTCACAGCGCAAAGGGGTCTGAACTTACACGGCCTTGTGCAGTGGATCTCAGACCCTGCATTTCCGAGATGGATGAGCCTCCAGATGTGAGGCTCTGATGCTTTTTCTGAAGCTGGTTATGGAAAATTTCTGCCTGCTCCTGGAGCCTGGCAATGTGCTGCCCACCGTGACTCTGGTATTACAAAAGTATCCACAGCACAGTGCCTAGATGCTGTAGAATTGGTTTCTCAGTTCAGCCCATGAGCCATGCTCTATCCCAACCACTCTTAACCCCCTCTCTTCAGCAATGCCCGTCGGAGCTGCATTACAGCCACTGAGCCGACCACGCCCTTGGGGTTTTCCAGCGTAGTCACTGCTTTAAGCTTCTCTCAGACAGCCAACTCCTCTGTGGACAGAGCCTTTCTATTCTGTGGTGAACAGTTCCAAGTGCACAGTGGTAGCTAAACAACCTGGGCAAAGAGCCACAAGATAAAAAAAAGGCCAAAAGGCAAAGGCAGGTTCACACCGGCACTGGGCTGCAGGCAACGTGCCACCCAAGCATTTGGAAATTGTACTTCAGGAGAAAATTAACTGAGCTTTTCCAAGCCTCCAAACCTGTGAGCACAGGTGTGTGTGTAATTGGGGAAGGGTGCCTGCCCAGTTTGACTGCTGAGCGAAGATTCTGCCTGCTCTTTGCTTTATGCATACGGGCTCCCCTATTAGCTCTGAAGCCCAGGGGCCTTCTAGTTACATCTCCACCCCAAAAGCTGTGCTGCTCATATCCAACGCAACCTTCCCCTCCCCCACCATGTGGCTCCATGCGCCTCCAGCGTAAGACATGCCTGCACAGCATTGCTTTTTGGAAGAAGCGGCCCGCTAAAAATAACTGTGTTAGAATGAGCGTGAGGCAGGCTTGCAGATTCTCCCTTAGCCGGGGCTGTCCTCAGGGGGGCTGTGATAACTAAAAGCTTTTCCCACACAGCCGGAGGGAAAGGCCCCTGGAATACCTTGTTCTGTGCTCTGTGGAGAGATTTCTTTTCCTCCCCCGCCCACTGAATGTGTTAACAGGGCACCAATTTGGTTCCCACATTCCATTGCTGTTTTATCTGAGGAAAGCAATTATAGCTGAGAATCTCTTCACTTCGCTGCTCTTGACGTCCTGGAGAACACTTCCACGACATCTCTTCCCTGATCAAACAGCTGCAAGCCGCCAAGGAAGGTACCACATCCCCTTCCGAGGAACCGCAGGGAGCACATTTCTGGGCAGACCTGCCCCAGCAAGCTCACCTCTCCTCTAGCAGCTGGAGGCAAGTGCCACACTCTCTTGCCTGCCATGCAGGCAGGAGGACAGGAGAGGTGTTCAGATAATGCACTGAGGAGAACTGGGTAATGACTTGGATGGTTTTCACTGGGGGCGTATTTCTCCTTTCCTCTGGAGCACAGGGCTGAGTGCGTCAAAAGCTCCTGTCCATATTCAGGAGTCACATGTAAAACTCTGAACCCCCAAAGTAAAGTTGTAACTTTGTGCCCTTCCCCCATTTTCATAGGTCAGGTGCCTCTCTTGAGTGGTGAAATGCCAGTTCCATGTGCTCCCAGGGCCTCTAGCAAGACTTTTCCTATGGGGCTCTCTCTGGTGAAAGAATAAGCAATCTTCCAGCCCTTTCCTGGGGAGCAAAAGGGTGACAAGATATGATCGTTAGAGCCCTGCACCAGTACAAAATGTGTATCAATATCTGTATCTGCAAAAGTGAGCCAAGGGTAGCTGCATCCACATCCACAGATGCGGATACCTGCAGATATAAAGCCAATATCTGCAAATTTGTTGGGTTCTAGATAAAAAATGTGTATCCGCACCTGCATCCATAGCTGCAAAAATGAGCTGTGAATAACTGAGTCCACATCCATGGATGCGTCTACCCGCGTATAGAAAGTGGATATCTATGGATTGGCAGGATTTTAGTGATTGTTGTGATGGGTTGGGAGCCCTGGGATGAAAACTGGGGTGCCACTGAGACAGCCTATTCTACTAGCCTTGGCCCCCCTTTAAATCCTGTCTTGTCAAGCTTTGCTAAGGCCTCCTCCAGCAAAGCTCACTGGCAGGACCAACCCTAGCTGCAGAAAATCTTCCCAGCTCTGGGAAGGACTCATCTTAAGGGACTTACAACAGAATCCAGAACTTCTCTCCTTTCCCCCTTACAGGTACAAGCCCAAAGTTATGTGAAGTTTGCCTCCTTCCTCAGTGTGAAGGAAGGTTTGCACATCCTCTTGCCCCCCTCCCAATTAGAAATTACAAGAACTGGGTTATATTATAAACCACAAATATGTTTATTCATTATGAAAAGATGTGTTTAAAGTGCTTAATGAGGTAGCAAATGGAACAAAGCAGATTGCTAAGAAAATAATACAAAGCATGCAATCTAAGCTAGATTCACTAAAGAAGCTGTTCACAACTCATAATTCCCACCTTAGGCAAAGAGGGTGCCCAGACATTATATAGGTAGAATTTTTCATAGGTTTGATATCTTTTTGATCTGAGTCAAGAAGTTCTTCCCCCCTCTGGTTACAGTCCTTTTGTTTCCAGGTGTTTTCAAGTATCTCTGGGTATGTCTACACTACCCTGCTAGTTCGAACTAGCGGGGTAATGTATGCATACCGAACTTGCTAATGAAGCCCGGGATTTGAATTTCCCGGGCTTCATTAGCATAAAGCCGGCGCCGCCATTTTTAAAAGCCGGCTAGTGCGAACCCCGTGCCGCGCGGCTACACGCGGCACGGGCTAGATAGTTCGAACTACGTAGCCATTCCGAACTATCCGTTCCACAAGGAGTACAGATAGTTTGGAATGGCTACGTAGTTCGAACTATCTAGCCTGTGCCGCGTGTAGCCGCGCGGCACGGGGTTCGCACTAGCCGGCTTTTAAAAATAGCGGCGCCGGCTTTATGCTAATGAAGCCCGGGAAATTCAAATCCCGGGCTTCATTAGCAAGTTCGGTATGCATACATTACCCCGCTAGTTCGAACTAGCGGGGTAGTGTAGACATACCCTCTTTGGGTGGGGAGACAGAGATAAAGCAAGCCGAAGGCAATCACTGTTTTTCCTCTCTGACTTCTATAGAAATGCCATGAGTTAGGAAAACATTGTTTGCTCCAACCTCCATGCAGAACAGTTCATCAGACCAAGGAGCTGGTTAGTATCAGGAGACCTGGTCATGTGATGCCATGGTCCAGTGGCATTGTGGAAGATCTCACAGTTCATTGTCCTTGCTGATGGGCCATCTAGCTATGTCTGTATTTTCCATTGTAGTCCCTGAAGTGTCAACACTGGAAGTAACCCAAAGATACACAGGTCCTAATTAGGGATGTTAGCGTGTAGTCATTTACTGATTAGCCGATAAACATGGACTTATCCGTTGTTCCTAATGACTACTTGCGCACACCCCTTGCTGCCTCTGTATCAGAGGCAGCAAGGAGTGAAAGACAGAAGCCGGCTTTTCAGCCAGCTCCCCACACATGCCAGCTCCCGCTGATAGAGAGGGAGCAATGCAGAGCGAGGGGGAGCAGGTGGTACATGCAGGAAACTGGCTTTCAAGCTGGTTCCCTGCGTGTACCATCTCCATGGAGCCACCTGCCCCCTACCTCCTGCACTGCTGCCTCTGTATCAGAGGCAGCAGGGAGACTGGGGGCAGGGGAGGCAGGTGGGAACTGGTACTGCCCCCCTTGTGTGTAAATGTGTTACCACTGAAAAATTCAGCAGTTGCACATTTACAAAAATTAAACATTTGCTCACATCCCTAGTTCTAATGTCATCTACTCAAATGACACAGGCATACGAATGGGATAATCCTCTCCTGTGACTCCTAACCTTTCCAATGATACCTTACATAAGCCATCTGTGCATAACGCTTATCTCAGTCATGTCACATTCTGATCATTGGCATATTGTCATAAAACTAAAGGAATGCCACATCACTTGTCTTTGATTTAAAGCTCAAAAGGGCCCACTTGGACCACCCTGTAATATGTGTCTACATCTCCATTGGCTGCTCTACAAGTTTTTCAGGGGTGGTTTAATTTCTATTCATTTTTTCAGTGTAAAATGAGGGTTCCCCTCCCCCTCTTGATAAAAAGGTAGTTTTTTGTGTTGGGAAATAGCCCTAAGCCGGCCTCTTCTCAGTGTTTACTCCCCAGGGAGATGTGGGGAAATGGCACAATGGAAATTGGAGGGGTGAAGCCATGCTGTGCACTGCACACCTGGTCTGCAACCTCGCTAATTACCAGGGAGTTCTCAGCTGTCATGACACCCAAGATGAAACCAAGCAGAGCAGGCTGCCTTGTCAGAGCAGGAATCCTGCACATTCATGCATCTGCAGCTGGCCATAGAGGCAGGGCAGGGAGGTAGATTCAGTGATACAGACACTCAGTGCTACCTGTGGGTATGGTAGAGCTACCGGGAAGGTGCGGCTCGTTCTGATGGCCCATTAGCGCAGGAGGAGAGAGAGGAGAGGCCAGATCCAGACCCTAGAGGAGAGGAGGTAGCAGAGAACTTGAGAGAGAACTCCTGCAATTATTACCGCTGTTTCCTTGCCTGGGGCTGCAGCCCTCTTTGGTATAGCCAGTTCAGACCTTGTATCCAGCACAATCACTCACCCTGAAAAGCAAACACATGGCTGGTTGCAATAAAAGACAGTGCAGCCATCTCTTTTATTAACAGACATGGCAGAGGTAGGGAGGTCTCCTGGGTCCCAATAATCTATGCACATTACATTTGAGGATGCAGATACCTTCCCTTGCCCCTTCACTGTCCATGCTAGATGTGCACCCACAGGGTCATGCCGGTGCCTGGAGACACGCTTAGGGCAAGGCCTTTTGTGCTTGGAGACACGAAGTGCCAGCAATAGAGGAATCTGGGAGTAGGACCAGGGTAAGGATGACGGGGCAGTGAGGAGCTCCAACTTAGGAAGCAGCCACAATAGGAATCCTGGGTAACTTCATGAGGCATGAGTAAGTGTAACCCATACACCTGCTGGGGGTGGTGCACTGTCCCGTTTAGTGGCACCGAGACCACTTACTAGGAGACTAATGAGTCTGCTCTGCATCCTTAGCTGATGCACGCCTGTCTTGTGGCTCGTGCACTAAGCTCCAGTGGTCCCAGGTTCTATTCCACCTCCTGGTGTTACCTCTGCATACTACAAAAGGAGACTTGAAAGAGATGGAGTATTGGAGAGAGTCTGTGGGTCTAACCTGCTGTAGAACTCCCAGGCATTTTGAAAATGCAGATATTGCAAAGCTCCGTTTGATTGCTGAGGCTGTTCTGATGCAGCGTTGTTGTAGCTGTGTCTTTTCCTGTCCAGCATGGGATTGTTTCCCGGGGAACATTTTTCAAATCCCCCTCTACAGCCCATCAGTACCAGGGATAGGCAGGGCAGAGGCCAGAGGCTTCCTCTTTGCATGAGGGCAAATTTCCTTTCTGTGGTGAGGAATTCCACCACTTCCCTGAGACAGAGGCTTGCGCTGCCTTATTGCCCTTGTGGTTGATAGGTTATCCCATCCTATGCCAACATAACCATAGCCATCCCCATAGCCATCTTGTAGCTGCTCTTTGATTTTATCCCCCTAAGGGGCTGCAGGAGCCCGATAAGGCTCAGCACAGCTGCCACGTACTGTTAGGTTCAGCCACGTTATCTGCTGGGCGTAGAGCACCTGTCTGGCATTGCACCTCGTGGCCATTTGAACAGCTGCTGTGGGGAGGCGAGTGGCAGCCCGGCGCAGGGACCCACCAACCAGCGCTTTACAATCCTGCAGGCACATGCTGTGACCGGTTGACTGGAGACGCTACATTGGAAGGATTCTCACGCTGCCGTGCCACTTGCGTTCCTGCTTCCAGCTGGCAGAGTGGGTGGGAGGAGTGCAAATCCTGATGCCCAGTTTGCACAGGGAGCCGTGTAGGCCGCTGCATGGCCAGAGAGCTTGCTGTGCTGAGTTTCACGGTTTCAGCCTTGTCTGGTCGGTGCTAAGTGAGAGTTAAAGCAGGAGAGAGTGACTCTGTGGTTAATTTACTGAACCAACTTGGGAGGTCTGGATTCAGTTCCCAGCTCTTCCACAGACTTCCTAGGTGACCAGGAGCAAGACCCTTCATCTCTCTTGCCCTCAGTTTCCCTACCTATGACAGAGAGGAGATAAGTTCCCTTTCCTTCCCCCCTTTGTCTGTCCCATTGATTTACACTCTTAAGGGCAGATGCTATGTGATGTTACTGAACGTCCATACACAGTGCCTGGCACTGAGGGGGCCCTGGTCTCTGAGGGGGAGCCTCTAATAGGGCCGTAAAGCAAATAAAAACAGGAACCCTTCAGCCCGAGTATGTAAAGAGGAAGCAAAGCAAGTGGGGAACTATCCGCTGCTCTCCATCTGGGGCCATTTTCATGGTCTCACTGCAAGGGGCCAGCAGACGGTGATTTAGAAGGCCCATGGCTGACACCGAGCGTTAGAAGGAGCGATTGGTTCTAAAGACAAACCATGAGCAACGTTGGTTTCCACTATAGCCACAGTGCCATGGGCAACACTGCCGACAGTCGATATCGGGGGGGTAGAGGGGGAGAAATGATGGCTTCTTCTGTAAGCCTGTGTCTGCCGACGTGCATGAAATATCAGTTAAATATTAATTGGATAACAATACATCCTTGATGCAGAAGAGGGCATGTCAGTGGCAGTTAATCTACCCCGGGTATAATGATAAGCAATAGGGTTACCTGGAGTTACGTAGCTTCATTGTCTTAATAAGGGAGTTGGAAAATGGGAGCCCGGGAGCAACCGCGAGAGAGGTAATTGAGGTCATGCCAGGCAGTGTTTTTATAAGTGAGAGTTAAAGCAGGAAATCATGAGAGAGGTCACTTGGCCTGCAGGTTGCTGCTTGAGATAGGCCCCGGACCAAAGACCATCTTTAGTAGTTGCCTCCTTATCCTCCCACTGAGATGGGCCACTCCCAATAAGGTGCCATGGCAAAGGCAAGGAGAGAGCAACTCCTGATCATCCCCCAGGAAAATGTACATGAACGTGCAGGGGAGCGGAGCGGTCAGCACACAGAAGTCTTAGATCTCCCTGTATTTCTTGGGAGATTTTTCACACCAGTCTGGAGAAAACGTCAGTTTTGTCTCAGAAGCTCTCGTTCCCCCCATTCCACAGTAGCAGCATGGAATAAACAGCAGCATCAACATGTTCGCCTGGAAACTCGCCCCGAGTTGCAGGAAGCAGGCAGCAAATGTAATAAGGGATAACGCAGTCAGGCCAAGAAATGAACGAGACTCCCTATCCAGTGAGGGGAAAACAACATACTCATTAGCAGGTCTTGCCGAGCGGCGGTGAGCCCTGCTCACCAGCCGCACAGTTCTGCGCTCTGCGCATGCACAGTTGGTTCTGCACATGCGCAGATCGTTCCGTGCCAGCTCTTTCGGGTTGTAATCTACTCACCACAGGTGAGTAGATTACACTATTTGTCGAGCCCTGCTCATTACCAAGGAGAATAGAAACATGAGGCTACCAGGGCAGGGAGGTCTGGCCTGAGACAAGCCTAACATGTTCGAACGGGTCCAGCTAGCCCATCACTTCTATAAAAAACCCAACAAATGGTCTGGTAGCACTTTAAAGACTAATAAAACATGTAGATGGTATCATGAGCTTTTGTGGGCACAGCCCACTTCTTCAGATGACTGGAGTTTTGAGTTTAGGATGTGCAGACCCAAACTAAATAGGAGAGAAGGGAGGTTTGGGGGGAGGAGGAGGGAAAAGAAAAGGTTTGGAGACAGGGCACAGAGGGTATAGAAAATTCAGGAAGGTAGAGGGAATCAGTAAATATCTGAAGATTGGGTAGTTAAAACGAAGCAGATAAGAATCAAAGTCAATTGATAGTATCCTTCCTGACATAGGAATCTACACAAAGAGCTGTTTGCACCTGCATAGACTGTTAGGTAGATAATGTCCTAAGCATCCTTCTATGATAGGAATGATAAAGAAGAGGAAGACGGAGGGTTTTCTAGCATGTGCTGAGGGATCTGGCCGATTCAGATGGGGAAATGTCACGTGTGATGGCCGCTTCTTCCTAGAATCCGTTCCCAGCATGCAGCAAAGGCTTTATACTCTATAATGAGCTCTTGTAACATCACTGCAAAGTTGGCTTCAAATCTCTTGTGCAGCTGGGGGTGGATTCCATGCAGAGCCTTTGGGACCCTGCCGCCCCTGCATCCCAGTGCTCACAGTGTAATCAGAGGGAGTCCTTATTGATTTCCAACACCAAAGTCAGCTATTTGGACTAGTATGGCCCTCAGATAGTTGAATGAGTTAGTGACTTTTTAATTCAATCTGTTCATTGCAGCACACAGCACAGTCGCTCCTTGGCGGGCAGCGGCGTATTAATGCTCGTTTCAAAAGACTATTCTGGCTTGTTAGAATTTTTTTTTTCCAAGGGAAGCTGGCAACTGGCCTGGAGTGTCTCTGCTAATGCGTTCCTGGGCTGCCACACAAATCGGCCTCAGTCTTGAGCCATCGTATCCCTTGCTCTCCCAGTCCTGGAGCCCCATCTGCAGCTCTGGCCCTGGCGCATGTGGGGAAGCACAGAAGGTGGATAATAATGCATATTCCAAAGGTGTCCGATGCACCATTCTGGCTAGAATTCACTGTGGGTTGCTCCCCTACCAGTATCCAATAGAGATTCCCAATGACCATGTAGTGGAGTGGTACTCACCTCCCGCCAGCACCCCCTTCTGGTTGAGTGTGTGTGCCTGCACCACCTCGTTCTTCAGCCCTTTGGGCTACTCATCCCTCTGGCCACGTCCCACAGCCTCATGTGAAATCACAGCCCCTTCCGGGGCATATACTTGCCCCCTGTAGTGTCTCTTAGGGCATGTCTACACAGCAGCGTTATTTTGGAATAACTGATGTTATTTTGAATACTGTGTGCATATATGGTTGCCTCGTCTATAAATAAAAAGATATATTGGCATTAGGAAAGGTTCAGAAAAGGGCAACGAAAATGATTAGGGGTATGGAATGGCTTTTGTATGAGGCATGGTTGACAGCTGCTCTCTGGGATTGTGGCACTTGCTGCCCCCTGGGGTCACTCGTGAGTATAACTGTCCCTGCTATCACACCCCTCCCTTTCTGTTTGATGCAAACCAATCACATTCAATGCACATCCCATTGTCCTGGCACAATCAACCTCTGACCTTGCTTTAAGATAGGAGAAGAGGAAACTGCCTGCCAAATTTGGTGGTCCGAGCTCTTACCATTTAGGAGTTCTTCCACAAATGGACAGATGGACAAAGTTTCTAAAATATATAGAGGAATTACCTCTGCAGGACCTACCGGGAGGAAGGCCTTCTGGTTAAGGCAAAGGTCTGGGACTCAGGATGTCCGGTTCCAGATTCCGATTCTACCACAGATTTTCTTGAGGAAATCATTTCCTCTCTCCATGCCCTACTCCCCTCACCTGTTAAATGGTGATAATGGCACTTGTCCCTTTTCTACGTGGGTGGAAGCTGCCTCAGCATCTGTACGTACAATACCCCCCACGCTGTTGGGCTTTGATCACACTAAGGCAGTGGTTCTCAAAGTGTGCTCCGCAGACCACTACTATCTTCCAGGTGGGCCTCAGGTTCGGGGTTCACCCCCCTGCAGCAGAGAGCCTGTGCTGATGCTCCAGCCCCACACCTCTCCCCCCATGAGGCTGGAGCACCAGCTTCCTGCTGCAGGCCTGGGGGGGGATGAGCCTCACAGGCTGGTTTCAGCTTATAGGGGAAGGAAGCAGCTTCTGACCAGTCAGCTCCCTCCACCTGATCCTAAGCGGACTCACACGGCCAGCCTCCAATAGGGCAGCACCTTCCAGCCCCACAGCTGGGTGAGGGAAAAGAGAAACCAGCTCTTCAGTGCCTGCCGTAATTGGTCTCCACCTTTCTGCAGAGTCCAAAAGAACAGTGAGGTTCCTTGGGTTTCAGTGTGGGAGGGCTAAGAGCTCCGTTCCATGCAGGAGGCAAGATTCCTTCCTCTCACGCCTAAGCAGTGGAGAGACGTGCTACAATGTAGAACAACTTAAATTAGATTGGAACCTATTAATAAGTTTCTCCACTTGGGCTCCCCTGTAATTGGAGTGGTGCTGGAGATTTCCAGCTCTTTGAGCTGCCAGACTCGCAATTTACCCACTTTATTTCCTGACGGGTATTGCGTCGGCTTTCCTCAGAATAGAACGAGTGTGTCGCTTCGTTCTCAGGTGTTTGGCTCAGGGCGTATTTCAAGGTAGCCAGTTCCATCAACTAAACATTAGTTGGATCGCTCCTCAGAAAAGGAAGCTTCGTTTCTTGAAAACACACCTCTTTACTCACTCACCTCATTTCCCAAAGAGGGTACATAAAAACATACTGGGTCAGACCAAAGGTCCATCTAGCCTAGCATCTTATCTTCCAATGCCAGATGCCCTAGAGGTAGAGAACAGAACAGGGAATCATCAAGTGATCCCACGGCTGTCACCCATTCCCAGCCTCTGACAGAGGCTAGGGACACCATTCCTACCCATCCTGCCTAATAAGTATTGATGGACCTATCCTCTGTGAATTTATCTACTTCTTTTTTGAACTCTGTTACAAAAGTCCTGGTCTTCACAGCATCCTCTGGCAAGGAGTTCCACAGGTTGACTGTGCGGCATGAAGAAAAACGTCCTTTTGTTTATTTTAAACCTTTCTTGCTAATTTCATTTGGTGACCCCTCGTTCTAGCAGGATTGATATGGGTATAGTGCCTCCTAAACGGATGTGTGTGGAGCAGTTGGCTGCTTAGACAACTCAGAGACTCTTTTCTTTTCCTGTTTCCGTTATCCAGGGCTGGCTGCCCCATTGCAAACCTTGCTGCAGTAGCCTAGGAAATAGGTTCTCAGTGTTTAGGGAGGTGCGAGTTCCCAGGTTCATGTTCCAGGTCCCTTTTTGGGGTTGGTCCAGTTCCTCACTTCATCAGCAAATTCTGAACCCTTCACTAGAGCTACATGCAATTTCCAACCCCTTTGTTTCTCCTCCCCCCTCCCGCCGCACTGTCTTTATGTGATTCATTAACTCCCTGTGAAAGTCACCCCCGTGCACTGAGCCAGCGCAAGGCACATTGATCCATGGGAGCCTCCTTTTAAGGCAATCAATGATCCTCTGGCCTCTGCTGGCCTGAATTTCACCCTTAATGAACAGTCAGTCTCCCTTGCCTTGTTAGCCAGCTAAAGTCTCTATTGATCCAACAGAGGGAGAGAGCCCAAGCCAACCTCACTGGGTTGGTCGGTCCCCCAAGCCGCTGGGACCAAAATCTGCCTTGGCTGACACTGGTGCAAGTCTATGTAGAGGGTTGCTCAGGTGTGACTGAGTGCACCGTAAGGTCTCATGCCGATGTTGTGGTCCTAAAGTCTGGGCTCTTGGCAACCAAAATCAAGCCTGCAAGGGGGAACAAACCATTCACTGGGGACATAAAATCCCATTGCAAATAGTAACTGGTTCAACTATATGTTTAACCGGCCTGCTGCATTGCACCGCTGGAGCAGCTCCCACCGATGGTGTGACACAGTGGGCCTGGCTGAGTAGGGTGCTCATGGGGATGTGGGCAGAGAGTTGGGTGAGTTGGAGAGCCCCCTGCCTGCGGCACAGTGGGCCTGGCCAGGCTGGACACTGGTTAACTGGTTATCCCTGTACCATGCTTATCCCCTTACATCTCTATGACCAACTGTCCATCGCTGATGCCCCGTTCCATGCAGCTTTCATTGCCTCATGTCTTCCCTCCCAGCTTGGAAGGCTCCTTATTTGAGCTGTGCAAGAGGCTTGAAATGGGGCCAGCAGGAAGGCAGAGAGGACTAGCAGGGCTGCAAAGCACCGGCAAGAATGATTCTTGAACTTGGGAAATTGTTCGTCGGTGTTTTATTGCCACCGCCAGCAAGACTCTGGAGACTTGTGCATTGTGCCAATTGCACAGTCTACAGATCCCGGTGAGTTGCTTTCTCGAGTGTCAAATTTTTACAGGAGACCAGAACGTTTTTGATGGGTGAACTTGCTCATGTGAGTCAACCCTTCTTTTGGTTTTATTTTGCAGTGTGTTGAACACGGGCATTTTCCAGTCCTTGCCTGCCTGCGCCTTTCTCTGAGTTTCACATAGTCCTACCTCCACAGGCTTGGAAAAGGAGATGATGGAAAAACTAAATTTGGCTAAATTAAAATATTTTCCTTCTTACTCCAAATTGCCATTTCCCCCTTTTTTTAAATTGTCACTTTTCATGGGGGAAAGGGAGGGGTGAGGAAGCCCCATGGTATAACTATGCGGAGCAGTCCAAGCGGGCGATGCAGGGCTCCTTCCAGGACTATCCTAGAGTCTCCAGGAATTAAAGCGGAATCTTTAATTACAGGTCATCATGTGATAAAATCTCTAGGGATGCATCTAGCCAAAACTGGTACATTCTAAATATAGGCAGGGTGGAAGACGAAAGCTAAAGAAAAAGAAATATCCTTATGATTAGAGAAACTCTCCTATCAATTGCTCTGCCCCATAAATATTTGTGTGTCTCTGGCAGCTGGCATGTTTCCCCCCCTTTTCTGCAGCCTGGGTTCTAGAATGGCACTCCTCCTCTTTTAACTACATGAGAATGGAAGATAAGGAGCTAAATTAGGTCTCTGAGGCCTTGTCTACACTTACCAGGAGATCAGTGCTGCGTAGATCAATCCCCCAGGAATTGATTTAGTGGGTCTAGCAAAGACCCACACTAAATCAGCTGCTGATCACACTCCCGTCAACACTGGTACTCCACCGGATCGAGAAGCGTAAGGTGAATTAATGTGAGAGTTTCTCCAGTCGACCCACTGCAGTAGAAACGCTGTGGTAAATCCATCTAAACCTAAGGTATGTCCATGCCACACTTAGCTGGAGTTGCATACCTTAATTCGACACTGCCCCCTAGTGTAGACCTGGCCTAAATCTCCCAATTATGTCTTTCACTTGCCCCTTAGCACAAGCAGCTTTGAAACCTGTCGAAATCCATTACAGATCTTTGATCTTTTCCTACATAAAGGGCATTGTGGAGAAAGCAGAGCATTAAACAGAAACAAATTTTCCATGGGGCTCTTTCGTCTCTCCTTCTTTCTTTCCTTTTTAAAGAAACCTTCATATGACAAGAACACTTATAAAAAAGGCCCAACCTGGCTGAGATTTGGGGTCATTAGCTCTTGAGGGAAATTCATTGTATTCATTTGATAAATGGTGAAACAGAGTCAGCTGGAAAATTCGGCATCTATTAAGAGCAAATTCAAAGCATGTGGCATAAAAATCACATAAAGCTGAACTGTTAAATATTTGGGGCAGATGATGAACAGCATGTCATAATATTTGTTGAATTGCATTTGCTATTTGATGCATCGTCTCACTTAAAGCCCTGACTTCTGCAGGCAGCAATAGAAGAATTAAAAAACAAATCAGTTGCCTGCCAGTATTTGGTTCTGAGTGTGAGATTTAATTTAGGCTTCATAATACTAATATTGCATGCTAAATACCAGGTGAATATTAACTTTAATTAACGGAGGTTTAGCAATGCATAATTAAGAGGTGCTTAATTCACATACAATGATTCTAACTGAATGTAGGTAGAATCCTTATTTGCACTGCATTTGAATTTTCCTATATGGAATCTTTTCATATTACGGCCATTCGGGGTCATGCCTGGCAAGTAATTCTCTTTGGAATTTTACTGCTTGTGAATGGTATGGGAGATGATCACTTATCGATCACGTACGAAAGATTCACTGACGTGCCGAGGGCTAGCACAAGGGCACTTATGCTACGTCTACACTTCTGGCAGACTGTAGAGTACATAAACAATATACAGGACTATACACGGCTACATTTCTATCACTGTAGAGTACATACTCTGCCTGTCCCCCCACCTTAGGTAAAAAATAACAGTTTAGACCTGTGGTTTTCTAACTAAGAGTCGTGACCCAGTAGCAGGTGGTGGAATGTTGGGCACTGGGTCTGGTTGCTGCGGGGGGATCAGGTGACCAATGGGGATGCTAGGGCAGCTCCCTGCCTGTCCTGGCACTACAGACTGTGCTGCATGCCTAGCTACTAGGCAGAAGAGAGGGCCCCATGCACTGTCCCTGCCTCCAGCACTAGCTCTGCACTCTCATTGTCTGAGAACCTGCTGCTGGCTGTTTCTGGGGCGCAGCCTGGTCTGCGGTGCCAGGAGAGGCAGGAAGCTGCCTTAGCTCCCCTCCCACTGCACTGCTGACCGGGAGTCACTCAAGGTAAGCTCCTCCTGCCTGATCTCTGAGCCCCACCCCCAAACTTGGAGCCCCCTCCTACAGCCCAACGCTCTCAAAGGTTGGCTTGTGGGCTTTAACAATTTTCTTCAACTGGGTCATGAGAAAAAAAAAAGTTTGCAAACCGCTGCTTTAGATAGCGAGACGCTGCTTCAGCGAGAGGAGTAAAGACGGGTCCGAACCGTATGGAATACAGCCGCATGGCTCTCTACCCACCCAAGTACTGCCCCCCCACCCATGTGGACACTGCTATTTGGAGTACAATCGTGTCCTGCTGCCAGCACGGCCAACAGCCATGGTGAGCCCTGGGGCAAGGTGTGGGGGGTGTGGCTCTACACCCCCCAGAAGAGGTGAGGCCTCAGGCAGAAAGGGCAGGGGTGGGGCCAGCCAGCCTTCAGCGCCACCTGGATTGCATTGCGCCCCCTCCCCT
Source organism: Pelodiscus sinensis (assembly GCF_052426305.1). NCBI lineage: Eukaryota > Metazoa > Chordata > Testudines > Trionychidae > Pelodiscus > Pelodiscus sinensis. The sequence goes on along the minus strand of NC_143077.1, from coordinate 10,172,140 downwards.
CCATCTCAACCCTCAGAACTGGCCTGAGTGGTGCTCCGGCGGCAATTCAAAGGGAACTGGGACTCCAGCAGCTGCAGCTGCAGTGGAGCTGTGAGCCTTCTGGCCCACTTTGAATTGCCAGGCTCCAGGGTAACTGCCCCCTTTGCCTCCCCTTGTCAGCGGGCCTGCCTGCTGCCCGAGTTGTTCTTCACCGCACTGAAAGGCTTTGACACCTTGTCCTGGCTGCTTTCCAGCTGCCGGAGCCTTTCAAAGCCATGTGGAGCCAGCCCTGCCCTACGCACAGTCCCCCGCGTCTATGAGGCCTGAGTCATAAAAGGGCTGGGACCCAGCCCATGGAAGTGAATGGAAATATACCTATCTCACAGGGCAGGAAGGGACCTTGAGAGGTCATCAAGTCCAGTCCCCTGCCCTCACAGCAGGCCTAAGTATCATCCCTGACAGATTTGCCCCAGATCCTAAAATGGCCCCCTCCAGGATTGAACTCACGGTTAAAGCAGTCCAATGCTCAAACCACTGAGCTACCCCTCCCCTAAGGGAGAGCCTCCCCAACAAGAAAGATTCTCTTTCCATGGGGCTAAGTGACAGCCCCTGCGCTGGCTCCTGGCATGGGCTGAGTTCCACTCCTGGGCTATGTCTACACTGGCGGGTTGTTGTGCCAGAAATATGCAAATGAGGCGAAGTGTGGAATATCGCCGAGCCTCATTTGCATACCTAATGAGCTGCCATTTTGCGGAAGAGGCTCTTGTGCCAGAAGGAGCATCTACACTGCCCCTTCTTGCACAAGACAAACCCGCTTGCGCAATGCCGTTCTTCCTGAAAATAATCAGCGTAGCAGCAATGCGCAGGAGGGTTTTTCTTGCGCAAGAAAGGGCAGTGTAAATGCTCCTTCTGGCGCAAGAGCCTCTTCTGCAAAATGGCGGCTCAGTAGGTATGCAAATGAGGCTCGGAGATATTCCGCACTTAGCCTCATTTGCGTATTTCTGGTGCAACAACCGGCCAGTGTAAAAATAGCCCAGGAGAGCAGGGAGAGAAGAGGCAGTGGCAGTAGAAGGCTCTCCAATGCATCATCCCTTTGCTAAAATGGCTCCGTCCAAACCGGGAGGGGGGGAGGACTTGGGGTGAGGGAGGTACCATTTCTAAAGGGGAGAGAGCTGTTCATTCCCAGTGCCCAATCACACCTTGACATCTGTGCATGTGTTACCAACAAGAGTGGGGGTGGGTGATAATTTTTGATGGGAGGAGGCCACCTCAAAGAATATGGTAAGTGGTCTAGGGCAGCAGTTTTCTGTTATATGAATGGAGGAGGGGCGGGGTCTGGGATGGAGGTTGGGTGCAGAAGGGAGCTCCGGTTTTGAGATTGGGGTGAAGAAGGGGGTGGAGAGTCAGGAAGGGAGTTTGGGTGAAGGAGGGGATTGTGTCCTGGGGATTGGAGAGCAGGGCCTGGGTCGAGTATGGATTCAGGAGAGGATTCTGGTCTGGAGGAGGGGTGCAGGGTTGGAGAGCGAGTTATGACCTTGGATGGGATGGGGGTGCAGGAGAGAGTGCAGGGTCAGAAAAGGGGTTATGACCTGGGATGGCGGTTTAGGAGGGGGTGCAGGGGTTTGGGATGTGACCTAAGGAAGGAGCTGGTAGTGACCTGGCTCAGGGAATTGGGGTACAGGGTCTGGGAGGGGGTATGGGTGCAGGAGCGGAAACACAGAGGGTTTGGGTTATGACCTAGGGCAGGGAGCTGGGTGCAAGAGGGGATGGGATGACAGGGGAATGCTCTGGCCAGGAGGCACTTACCTTAGGTGGCTCCCAGCCAGCAGCCCAGCAGGACCCTGGGGCAGGCTCCCTGTCTGACGCACCCCTTCACGCCTCTCAAAGCATCTGGCTGCAGGGTCCATGTATGTCTCTGCACCCTGCACACTCCTTGTAGGGGAGGTCCTCCACATGCTGCCTGCCAACGGGAGCCATGAGATTGTCCTGGGGACAGAGGAAGTGCACAAAGCTGCCTCCCCAGGGGCATGTGGCATGCAGAGATGCACACGGCCCCAGCAGCTGGCTGCTTTGAGTGGTGCACAGAGAAGGCCTACCCAAGGACCCCATTGGGCTTTGGGGACTGCCAGGGTGGAGCTGGTGGTTTGGCAGGCTAGATTCAGCCCGTGGGCTTTATTTTGCCTCCTCTTGAACAAGGGTGTTGGTTAGTGACATTTGTTGGGGATGTTGCACACTATGGGACCGGACTGGGATGATGTCATCATGGCATCACAGGCTTCCAAAAATAATGACCTGAGGGTTACAGACCTTTGGGCATCTCCATTCCAGGCTGGATCTAAGCAAATGAAATGCTTTGTACCATTCCTGTACATCCATCAGTCCCTGGGAATGCTTCCCCCCCTCCTTCACCTCCTGATTCCATACACACAGTGCTAGAGCTAATGGAGAAATGAAAAACTGCTTTCACCAAACATTTTGGAATCTCTAAAGGATTCAGAAGTGACCCATTTCTTTTCAAGATTGATACTGAGCACTTTCTTAAAAGTTTCTAGAAAACGTTTGCAGAGTATCTGGCTCCTGTCAAACAAAATTCTTGCCTGGGAAACAAAAATGCCCACTAACTGTTCTGAGAACATTTTCTGTTTTCAGGACATATTTTGATTTACATTATGGAAAATATTTTCCTAAACAAGTCAATTTTAAATGGAAAAGATCATTTGAAAAAGTTTCCCAGCTCTTTTTGGTGCATGCTAGGTCCTGGGTATAACTGCAGTGAAGATGGTAAGGCAGAAGCAGTATCTGAAGGATCAGCGCCGGAGAATAAAACAAGCGTGTTTTTCATAATGTCTTCTCATTTTCAGGGCTACACGATTTGGGACCATTCCCTATTTACACTTTTTTAAAGTAAATCCCATGACCCAAATTCACAGTCCATTTTGGTCCATTGGATGGTCACGGGATTTTTTCAATTGTAAATTGAATGATTTTGCCTGTTTAAATCTGAAATTTCACAGTGCTGTAATTGTAGGGGACCCGATACAAAAAGAAGGGGCGTGTGTGTGTGTGTGTGTGTGTATGGTGCCACCACTGGCGGTGGTGGTGTTGCTTTCAGAGCTGGGCAGCTGGAGAGTGGTGGCTGCTGTCTGGGAGCCCTGCTCTGAAGGAAGAGCCATCCCCAGCAGCAGTGCGGAAGTAAGGGTGGCATGGCACAGTGTTTCCACCTTTACTTCTGCACCACCGTCTGCAGAGATGGGCCCTCAGCAGCCACAAGTCCAGTCACCCAGCTATGTAAGTGTCAGTATAGAAGTCAGAGGGGCATGCTATGGTATTGCCATCCTTACTTCTGCGCTGCTGCTGGTGGGGCGCTGCCTTCAGAGGTGGGCACCCGGCCAACACCTGCTGCTCTCTGGCCACCCAGTGCTGAAGGCAGAGCAGAACTAAGGGTGTCAATACTAAGACTGGTTCCCAAAATAACCTTGTGACATCCCCCCTGCAACTCTCTTTTGGACCAGGACCCCCAATTTGAGAAATGCTGGTCTCCCCTATGAAATCTGTATAGTATAAGGCAAACAAAAGACCAGACTTCATGGGTGGGGAGAGACTAGATGTCATGGTCTGTGCATTCTTCCCGGCAGTGAATTTGGCAGTGCCCTACAGAGGGGGAGCTGAGGCACAGAGAGAAACTAAGGGACTTGCCCAGGGTCATACAGATACAGGAGATCTGTGTCAGAGCCAGGTATTTAGGGTCCCACAGCCTAGGCCAGCACCCGACCCATTTGATCACCGTAAATCTCTGCAAAAGATGTTTGTCATTTCAGCCACCTCTTCTTCTGATCGATTTCTACTAGTGTAACTTCATTGACTTACACAAAGTCACGCCTGATTTACATCGACAGAAATGAGAGCAGAATCTGACCTGTCACATAGGGAGGTAGTGGCTAGTATGCAATGCTGTGTGCTTAATACCACTGCAGGTGTGCAATTGAATGGCCATGTTAATTGGATAGCAGCAGGTGAACACAATATAAAGAGGAAGCAGAGCGGGCCGAGGGGGAAGTATAGAGCTAACGCTGAGCTCCGTAAGCCAGAAGAAAGACAGATACAGAGTACTTTCACTATGCTGCCATCTTTGTTACAAGCCCTGTCAGTCACACACAGGAGCCTGGATTTATTTCAGTTGTTGCATGGTTTCTCTGCTCCACATCTTGGGTGGACTGTGCATGGGATGGACAATCCATATAACACAAGACTGCAGCACAGATCAATAGAGCACACTGAAAAACATCTATGTCTGGCTGCATTGCCTCCAACCGGTATTGTAGATCCCGAAGAACGTCAAACTTTGAGACACTTCCTTTTGTGCCGTGCATTACAGCTGAAAGCGGGCTTTGGGTCCAAAGAACGGCTGTAAAAATGACACATCGGCGTGCTTGATTTATTCTCCCAGCAGTGAATTCCCAGGATAAATTTGCTGAGTTTACACAAGTCAAAAATAAGATTGTGAGGGGGGAAGGGGAGCTTCTCGCTACTTGTGCTGCCAGCTCAGCCTCATGTCTGAAAATGAAGTTGGGCTCCTTCTAGTATGTGTGGGCCCCACAAGCACCATTATTCTGGACTCAGGACCTGTAGGCTGGGGGAATACAATGAAAGCCTACTCCTACTCCCACAGCTCAAGCCAACGTGGAGCTGGACAAATACTGTTTCCAATACCACTCCCTTGGAAGCCAGTATGACTAGGGTTGCCAGGTGTCTGGTATTTGCTGGGACAGTCAGGTATTTGTGGCTTCTGTCCAGTAAAAGAAACATGTCTGGTGGGGGCGAGGGGAGCGTGAGGGATTTAAAGGGGCCGTGACTCCCCTTTTTTTTATTTTTTTGAGTGCAATTTTTTTTTGCTCAACCAATTTTTTCCCCGTCATTTTTTGTGGAAGTATCTGGCAACCCTAAGTATGAGAAGAAACGGGTTTGTAATTAAACCAACCAGAGAAAGCCCAAGAGCGCTTCTCGTTAGTCTCTTTTATTGATCTTACATTGGAGTTACTCAAAGCTTTAAAGATCTTTTGTTTTAAAGAAGTAGGCCAGGGTTTTTCAAAGTAATTTTGAGAACCTCTGTGCCTCAGAGTCTCTCCTGAGGCAGGTGGGCGAGAGGGGGAGTGCACCATTCCATCTGAAAACCAGACCCCTTTCAGGTGTCTCCAGCTGAACAAACAGGAATAGATGCGTCCCAAACTCCCTGAACAGTTCTGGAAATCTCAGCTGTTCTAAAGTCTGCTTATTTGGAAAATAAAAAGTTTCTTGGCATTTTCACTGCCCTTATCTTGATGGTACCCTAGTCCCGGGAGATGGTGGTTGTTTCTGTAATTAATAGAGCATGCAGGGGAGGGGGGAGGGGGAAAGCTGTTTCATTTTAATCATGTTTTATGCAAATTGGAAATGTAAATATCATGAAGAAATCTGTTGCTAACTTAATTTGTTTCCGCTGTAACAGTGTTGAAGGCCTTTGATCTCAGATTAGTGCTTTGATCCACTCCCTTGATCAGGGTTATGCACATGCTGTTTGTAGTAGATGCTCTTTCTTGGATGTAAAATATATTTATATAGATCCAAATGGATCGTTCAAAGAAATATCACAATAAACATTGCCAGTTAGATTGCGCAAGCATGAGGTGCAAATGGCTGAAAGTTAACTCCCAGAAAGTACTCCTGTAGATAGAGGTTCCCGGCTGGTGTAAATTGGTACGCCCTCATTAGTGTCTTTGGAGCCGGGCTAGTTAAGGACTGGGTCAATAGTCTTAAATGATCAGTTTACACCAGGGCTACTCAACTTTGGAAGCTCCGGGGGCCACAGTGATACTCACAGCACATACTAAGGGCTACAATTTAAGTGTGGTTACATATACATGCAAATATATATGCAAATATATGCAAATAGCTTCTTTCACATTGACGGCATGAATACAAAGATTAAGGCAAGACTACACAACACGCAGGCCCCATTTAACTCAGTTCCCCTGATATTAATACAATGCAGTATTTATCCAATTTCTACCCATCTGTTCTCAGTGGGGACAGATGAACGAGGAGCAATGGTCTCAAGTTGCAGTGGGGGAGGTCGAGGTTGGATATTATGGAAACCTATTTCCCTAGGAGGGTGGAGACGCACTGGAATGGGTTCCCTAGGGAGGGGGTGGAATTTCCATCCCTAGAGGTTTTTAAGTCCCGGCTTGACAAAGCCTTGGCTCAGATGATTTAGTTGGGGTTGGTCCTGCTTTGAGCAGGGGGTTGGACTCAATGACCTCCCAAGGTCTCTTACACTATGGCTACGTCTACATTGGCATGAATTTCCGTAACTGCTTAAAACGGAATACTATTCCGTTTTCAGTTTTTCTGGAAAAGGAGCGTCTACATTGGCAGGCTGCTTTTCTGGAAAAGCCCTTTTTCTGGAAAAGTGTCTGTGGCCAATGTAGACGCGCTTTTCCGGAAAAGAGCCCCGATCGCCATTTTCGCGATTGGGGCTTTTTTCCAGAAAAGACTACTGGGCTGTCTACACTGGCCCTTTTCCGGAACAGTGTTCCGGAATAAGGACTTATGACCGAGCAGGAGCAGAATAGTTTTTCCGGAATAGCGGCTGATTTTGTAAGTAGAGCATCGTTGCTTTTCCGGAAATTCAAGGGCCAGTGTAGACAGCTCGCAGCTTATTCCGGAAAAGCGGCCGATTTTCTGGAATAAGTGGCCCAGTGTAGACACAGCCACCGTGTCCTGACCAAGCTGCTCTTGGGGGTAGGTAACAAGCTAACACTAGGAAGAAGCTTACTAATTACTTCTCTTCACACAAGGAGTCACACAGAGGCCAGGTCTACACTCGACCCAGCAGCTTGGCTTAAGGTACGCAACTCCAGCAACATAGAATACTTAGCTGGAGTTGGCTTACCTTAAGTCAAGCTTGGTGGTGTCCCCATAGCAGAGGCCAATAGGAATAAATGCTCCCTTCAGCTTCCCTTATTCCTGGCAAGAGTAGGAGTACCGGACGATGGTGAGGGCATCCTCTGGGTTTGATTTAGTGAGTCTTTACTAGACTCACTAAATCAAACTCTGGAAGATGGATCGCAGGAGCCGCAATCTTCCACAGAGAGAAAACGTGACCTGAGTCCTGAGCCCATGTGTCAGCCCTTGAGCGCTCAGCTTGGCAAACATGGGTAGAGACCAGAGACAATCGCAATCCTGGCAAGACAAGCCATAGCTCATGCCTTTCCCTGCACTGTTCTTATGAAGGCATGCCAGGCCATTCAGCATTACAGTCTGACCCATAGTGACGAGACGTTCCAGTTAGGTATGTTAAAGGTAGTTTAATCAACTAATCGACTAGTTGATGGATAAGTCAATAAGCAGGGGAGACGCAACGGGTCTAGCTCCTGGTCCCAGCAGCTAACTCCACTGTGGCTCTGCCTTTTAAATGTATTAAGAGCCAATGGGCTCTTAATACCTTTAAAAGGCTGAAGTGCAGCGGGGGGAGAGGGGAAGACCCAGCGTGACTGCCAGCTCGTGCTGGTTCCCCCCTGCTGAGCTTCTGATTTTTAAATGTATAAAGAGCCGGTGGGCTCTTAATACATTCAAAGGGCTAAAGCTGGTGGGGGGGACCCGGCGTGAGCCGGGAATCAGCTATCCTGGCTTGTACTGTGACCCTCCTCCCTCCTCCCTCCTGTGCTTTTGATTTTTAAATGTATTAGGAGCCTACATTTAAAAAGTAGAGTTGCAGCATCTAGATCTGGGTGCAAGTTGAGAATCAGCTGATTCCTGGCTCGCGCCCAGTCCCCGCTACTGCCCTGCCCCCTGCAGAGACAGTGCTGGGGGGAACCGGCTTTTAAGTCCGCTCCCCCCAGCCCCAGCTCTGGCTCCTGCTCCCCCGTCTTGCTGCTTCTACTAGACACAGCAAGTCAGGGGAAGTGACTAGTCGAGGAACTAGCTTTTGCTTATCAAATAGTCGACTCATCACTTGCATCCCTAGTTCCAGACACTCATTCCACACACATCGCCAGGGCATCTTACCACCTTAGGAGATGTACTCTGGGTGCCCTAGGGCTGTTCCATCAAGCCTGCCACCCCAAACAACTACCAGCCTGAAAGCAAATCCCCTGCCTTTTTCCAGGCAAAGGCCAGCAGAGCTAGGCTGTTGTTTTGTCCAAAGGCAACATCACTTCAAACCCACCTCCAGAAATGTAGGCAGGAAACCAAAGACCGTCATGAAAACCGATGTTTCTTTGAATCCTCCACTCCATTATCCACCCCCCACCTTCTTATCTGATGGGTTCTTCTATCCACAACACACAATTTCCATTAAAGGCGGCCCACCTTTTCAGACGCTCCCGTCTCTATCTGTTTTTCATTAAAACACAAACCACCCTATTTCATTAGTTTCCCATTGAGTATGTGTAAAGCGCTGATATGGACATTTTACCCGGGGTGTTTTTAATCAGTTAATTTAACCAGAAACATTAATAATGTATTTCTCTGCCCCTTGACTGCTCATCTGTTAAACAGCTTATACATGGGAGAATAATGTCCCCCCCCCCCCCCCCCCCCCGTGACATGAAGTATCTAATACAGTGCAAATGGAATAAGATTTTGCATGTTTAATGCCAAAATGAGCAAAGAGGAAGATACTGTCTCCTGGGAACGGGTTGTACGGGATGAATGAAACCACTGCAAAGGACTTGTCTTTCTGAGCAACCAGCAGGAGAGGCCCATGTGCCAACCGAGTGCCAGGGAGATCCTCAAAATTGGGCTGAAGGAAGACCTTAGTGGCACATGGACCTCATGCCTATATGTAGCAGAAACTTCCCTCTCAGAGTTTCTCTAGCCCTCGCAAAAGAGCAACTTACAACCCCACTACAAAAAGGATGTGGATGCATTGGAGAGGGTCCGGCAGAGGGCAACCAAAATGATTAGGGGGCTGGAGCATATGACCTACAAGGAGAGACTGAGGGGGTTGGGTCTGTTTAGTCTGCAGAAGAGAAGAGTGAGGGGGGATTTGATAGCAGCCTTCAACTTCCTGAAGGGAGGTTCCAAAGAGGCTGCACAAAGGCTGTTCTCAGCAGTGACAGATGGCAGAACAAGGAGCAATGGTCTCAAGTTGTGATGGGAGAGATCCAGGTTGGATATTAGGAAAAACTATTTCACTAGGAGGGTGATGAAGCACTGGAATGGGTTACCTAGGGAAGTAGTGGAGTCTCCATCCCTAGAGATTTTTAAGTCTCGGCTTGACAAACCCCTGGCTGGGTTGATTTAGCTGGCAATGGCCCTGCCTAGGGCAGGGGGCTGGACTGAGGTCTCTTCCAGCTCTATGGTTCTATGATTCTATCTATGCTTTTGGTTTTAGCCAGGCAATCCAGCAACATCACTTAGGCTGATTCCTTTTTAATTAGGTTCCTAAACTCAAATATCAGAGGGGTAGCCGTGTTAGTCGGAATCTGCATAAACAATGAGCATCCTGTGGCACCTTATAGACTAACAGATTTATTGGCGCATAAGATTTCATGGCAAAGACCCACTTTGTCGTCTCTGACATGCATCTGATGAAGTGGGTCTTTGCCCACGAAAGTTATGTGCCAATAAATCTGTTAGTGTATAAGGTGCCATGGGACTTCTTGTTGTTTTTCCAAAACTTAGGCACCTTAAGTGCAGGCGTGGGCCAGGGCCTCTGGAAATCAGCCCATTGAGGGCTTGTCTAGACTACATCCTTCTTTCGAAAGAGGGATGTAAATGAGCCTGATCAAACGTGCAAATGAAGCGCGGATTTAAATATCCCATGCTTCATTTGCATATTCGCATCCCATCACTGTTTTGAAAAAGGGTATTTTGAAAGTGAAAACGCAGTCTAGACACGGTTCTTTAAAAAAAAAACTTGTTCGAAAGATCCCGTACTCCTGAAAAAATGAGTATGGGTTCTTTCAAAAATGGTTTTTTTTCCCGACAGAACCATGTCTAGACTGCGTTTTCACTTTCGAAATACCCTTTTCTGAAACAGCGATCGGATGTGAATGTGCAAATGAAGCGCAGGATATTTAAATCCGCGCTTCATTTGCTCTTTCGATTGGGCTCATTTACATCTCTCTTTCGAAAGAGGGGTGCAGTTTAAACATAGCCTTATTCCAGTGCCCAAAGTGGGAGTTAAACCTCCTTTTAGCCCCCCACATTTGAAAGTTTTGGCAGTTTCTGTTAGCAGGGATCCGCTGTCCTGGCTCCTCATGGCTCTACCTCCACGAATCTGAGCACGGAGCCAGTGGTTGGGAATGCCTTGGATTTTGCAGCTTGTGATCACCAACTCAATGAGGTTTTTCCCCAAGTGTGGCAGGACTCACAGCAACTCTGCCTGGCCCTCTTCAGCTGCCAACACCTCTTTGGCCGCCCTGATCTTATATGTGGAGCTGAACTTTCCTCTCACACAGAAAGGCTTTTAAAAAGCAACCGCCGATACTTGGAGATACACACCACTCTGAGGAGAGAGTTTGCAGCAACGAGCGCTTACCTCTCAGCACTTCTCTGTCTTTGAGAGACCTCTGCTTCACACCGAGGATTTGGTTTTTGGCCTGGCACTCCTAATCCTACGTGGCATTGGAGCCCAAACACAAGTTGGTGTTTTCCCCACTGTTATGCGGTCCACGTGGTTCCCGTGGCGTTCTCTTGGCAATAAAATGCCACAAACATCCTCCTGGGGTGGAGAGGAAGAATGGTCCATCAGGTAGGATGCTGGCTTGGGGCATGCACTGGTTCCATGCTACCGTCCTCATGGGGCCACTTCGTGTCTCTGAGCCTCAGTTCCCCATTGGGACACTGGGGAGAACAGCCTTGTATGTCCCCACAGGGAGTGCGGTGCTAAAGACTGCGGGGTGTGCAGAGGTGACGAAGGCTAGCCGAGGGCCTGAGACAGCGAGGAAAGCAGTGCATCGCTACAGACTAATAGGCCTGGTTTGGATTTGCACTAATGTTGGCTGTATCTGGACACTTATGTAGCTTTGTGACTGGGATGGCAGGGGTTAAGCCTGGCTACCTGGCTGAGAAGTCCCCGCCCCCCAGCCCTGCTGGGCATGCTCCAGCTGGAGGCCAGCTATAAAGGCTGGTGGAGCAGCTCAGTTTGGGCTGATTGCTGCAGGGGAAGGAAGTGCTGTAAGAGCTCCCAAAGGAGAAGTGCAGCTGCACTCAGAAGCTATCAGCAGGGAACTGTACCAGAAGCCCCCAGGCTGTAGAAAAGGGACAGAGCAGACTACGAGGGAGAAACTGGTAGGAAGTAGCCCAGGGTGGGGAGTTGAACCCTGGGTGCTTGGTGTGTTTTGTCTGGATTCCCTGCTGAGCTATTGGTGGTCCGCTCCACTACTGACAGGGCTCTGGGCTGGGACCTAGTGGAGAAAGTGGGCCTGGGTCCCCTAACCCCCTCTGCACCAATCTGACAAGGGGCTTGAACTGTGCCAGTAAGATTGACTCTGCCTGTTAGGCCACACAGCCCTCTGTGTAGAGAGCTGTACTATTGACTCTAACTGCTAGGCCCTGCTGCCCTTTGTGCAGGGAGATGTACCATTTGAACTTTGGGATGCATGCAGAATTGAGCTCCAATTGAGGGGCCTCAGTGGCCCAACACCCCCACCTGAGGGGAACAGGTGGGCTCATCCCATGACAAACCTTCATCACTGTCGTATCTGAGTGCTTCATGACAGTGGGTTTATTTTTCCCTCAGAACCCTCACGCTGAAGTTTTAGCCTTAGATGGGGAACAGATGAGGTGATTTGCCCAAGGTTTTAAGTGAGTCAGTGGCAGAGCTAGACTCTGAACCTGGCCTCCTGAGTCCCTGTCAGCTGCTTTAACCACCAAGCCAGCTTGCCCCTTGGCCCCACTGGAGTAACATCAGTTTCACAAAGCTGTGAGGAAACACAGATCATGTCTGTTTGCCTGTGCTGTACCTATCTGCACACCAAAGCTGGCTCCATATCACCCAGCTTAGCATCTAGGGCTTTTGCTAGCCCCAGACAGGGTGGTTTAAGGTGGTTCCATCCTGAGCAGTCTGGACTTGAGATTACTTCCAGCCAGGCTTGTGCCTAGAATTAACAATAAGACTTTTTTTTTTTTAAGCGAGCAGCGCTGGTGCCTTTTAACTTCCCCAAGGAGTCTGTTAACTCCTCCTGGGCTAGGGTACACACAATGCATCCTAAAGCTGGCCTTCTAGGGCTCCTGCTTTGACGTACGGGTTCTATACTGATGGATAGACCCATATGCTGCTCTGTTAGGGTGGAACTCTGAAACTCCTGGCCCACGGACCAGTCCCGGATAGATCAATTGCACAGTCCAGCCCGGGACTCCCTGTCAGGCTGGGGAGGGAATATCCATTACCAGCACTCAAGCCTCCCTCCCTTCCTGCCATTGCCTCCCTGCCCCCCATGACACCCCATCCCTCGAGCGTGCAGCTTTAGGGATCACTGGGGGGGGGGGCTGGTGCTGTGCGGTGTCAGCAGTTGTCTTCCCCCCCCCCCCCACCACACACACAGAAGTGGAGTCTCCCACCCCATGTGCTCCACTTCCCCCACAGCTCCTGTTGCCGTGGAGAGGATGGGGGGGGGGGGCTGCTGGCGATGCATGGTGCCAGGCTCCCCCAATGAACCCCAAAGTCACGTGCTCAGGGGACAGGATGCCATGGGGGGAGGAGGGAGAGGCGATGATGGGAAAGGGAGGGACTTAGGGGCCGGTAACAGTCAGGCTCTTCCCCAGCCTACAGAGAGTCCTGGGCTGGATTGTGCAATCTCTCTGGCTGGGACTGGCCTGTGGGTCAGGAGTTCGAGACCCCTGCTTGAGGGTGGGTGTCATTATAGAGCATGTGCTGCATGGTCAGGCTAATGGTTCTGGGGCTATGATACGCTAGGTGCTGGAGAACAGGAATAATTTTATTGGGCCCAAAGTTTTCCCATGAGCCCTCCTCTGCCTCCCAGCATATGGCTTCACGAGTCTAGGGCCCGGCGACCTATGATGGGCAGGTGTACAACAAGCCATGGTGTCTGTGCCTTCGGTAGATTTCCCAGGCGCTCTCTGCCTTGCGAAATGGCCAAGCAGCAGGGCATGTGTCAGCACTGCTTATTTCGCAAAGCCAAGCAGTTGGGAAAAGATAAAGCAAGCACTCCAGGTCCGGCTCTTTGCTCCAGCCGACTGGTGCTCAATGGGGGGGATGGCGATTTGGTCACGTCCATGCTTAGGTGGAAGTTCTAATGACGAGACGCAGCTCCTGCTATGTTAATTGCGTCGCTGGAGTCGAGGTATCTTAATTCGAACTTTGGTGCCATCTCTGCAGTGGGAGGCCAATGAGAGCAAATTCTCCTGTCAACTTCCCTTATGCCTCACCATCTGAGGAGTACCGGTGTCGGTGAGGGGTGCCCTCTGCATTCGATTTAGTGGGTCTTTACTAGACCTGCTACATCAAACGCTAGAAGATCAACTGCTGCAGTGTGGATCTCTCATAAGTATAGACGTAGTCAAGGATTCCCCTTGGGCAGGGGAATTCCCAGCTGGCCAGATGTGCTGTTCCACCCTGGCTTCTGAAGCATGAAGGGGTCAATGGAAAGGAGTCCTGGTCCCTTAGTAAATGTAAATAGCAGTGATGGGCACCATCTCCCAGGAGAAGAATTTAGGGCTGCCCCCCAAAAAGCCCAAGTTCTGTCTCATTTCCTGTAGAAAAGAAAGAAAATATTGTCTAGAGCTGTGCTGAGAAGTCTTCACTCACGATCAGCCCTGCCAAAGCCAGGCCCTCTGACGCTATGGCTATTTGGGAAGAGTTCATAGTCACATGGATCACTCAGTCCTGCAAGTAACCAGCAGCTGATTCCCCCCGTTTCTGTTTCATTCAGTCCATGCCTACCTCACCTCAAATGGCATCAGCTACATGGTCACGCCGCATCTCGTTAGGCTTTGCTGAGCTGAAGCGACAGGGCCAATGCAGGCTCACAAAAAGCGTAAGGGGCCAGGAATTCCCTTCCTCTGCTGTTCTGTCTGAGCAAGAAAACCAACCGGTGCCCGTAAGAAATCATTTTCCGTTCCAGTCATTGCACCCAAGGGAGCCATGATTGCTGCTGAGCAGAACTCAGACACTGCCGCAGGAAGCAAACTCTGTGTTGGCGTTATTTCGGGAGACGGTCTTTCTGCTCTATCCCTGGTGCAGGAGCTGTGAGCTATGAAGGGGAGAGGGCAGGGAGCCGTAGGCAAAGGAGCCCTTTGTGCCTCTCCTGCCTGCTAATAATACCTACTCGGCACAAAGGGTTCCTCTGAGTTGTAGGTTGGGAGTTGCCAGTTTCTTCTGATCTTTCCCCCTCGCTTCATCAAGAGGCTTCTGTAGAATTTCTTGGTGTCTCTTTAGGAAGAGACCAGATGGCTCTGCTGTGGGGGTGCAGGGACGCTGCTCCCCGCCCAGCTATTTGGAGCACCGAGACAGGGGGCCAAGGACATTCCTAAGGAGAGCGGTTGTTGTGGCTTTCTCTCTCCATGCACGGACACCCTTTTGGTAGGGTCACCAGGTGTCCGGTTCTTGCCTGGACTGTTCAGTATTTGGCTCCCCCATCCGGCAAAAAAACAGACATTAGACAGGATCACAAAGAAAAAACAGTTTCTTGCCATTTCAACCAGAAAGGACACTGTCTTAATGACCTAATCACATGCATCCTACTTCAGAAGACTTTCAAATCTGCACTTGAAAGGGAATCCTCTGAACTGGCATTCATGCTAAAATTTGACACTCTCCGCAGGGGGTTGAACAAAGACCCCAACTACCTTACCCATTACAAAGATAGCTTCCCCAGTTATCACCTCTAATACCATTAACTCACAGACATCTACCCTTCCCCACCTCTAATATTAACTCACAGGCATTCACCTTCCTCCCCCCCCTCCGCATCCCCCTTCTGTTCTGAAATGTGATTTGTCCTTTTCATATGTGTTCATTTTTTTAATTGTATCCTTTGGTATATATGGTTGTGACTATTTTCTTCCACTATTTGATCTGAGGAAATGGGTCTGGCCCACGAAAGCTCATCATCTAATAAACCATCTTGTTAGTCTTTAAAGTGCTACATAGTCCTGTATTTTGTTTCAGAAAATACTCTCTCCCTTTCCTTTTTTTTTTTTTCTCTCAACCAAGTTTGCCATGTTCAGGATTTTTGTTGAAAGCATCTGGCAAGCCTACCTTTAGGCTGGGGTTGGTTTCACCTCATATATTCGATTCCCAGTGTGATTTGCCACAAGCCGCGAAGGACTGTCTTGGTGAAGTTTAGCTCCGCTCCCAAGGGCTCGGAAGGGGGTCAAACCCCATGGTGGGGTGTGTATGTGGGTGTTCTCGTGCTGTTCCCATGGGAACGACTGATTTCCCATTGTTGCCGTTAACACCGCACTGTCAACGCCAGCCTTGTGGACTGCAGGGATTTTCTTTCTGCTAAGGCACTCTGTTGGCAGGTGTGATTTTTCAAAATCTGCCCTGAGAATGGATGCGGCAGCATTTATCTTCCCTTTCCCAGGGGCTCTAGAGATGACTTTGAGCACTGTCCTATACCACCCTGCCTGGGGCGGCGGGGAAGAAACACACTTGCTGCATTCTGAGCACTGAGGCGTGGGGAGTCAAATCGTCTAGTGTCTTTGCTCTGTTTCCCAGATGGCTGCAGCATGGGGACTTCCCAGTAGTCACTCTGGAGGAGGGGCTATGGGACACAAAATTCTGGAGACCCCTTTAGTTAGACACATAGAATTGCGGTTCTCAACCAGGGGTCCATTTGGGGCCAAGAGCAGGTTTTGAGGGGTTGCCAAGCAGGGCCAGCATTAGATTCGCTGGGGCCTACAGCGGAAAGTCGAATCCCCACTGCAGGGGGGTTGAAGTCTGAGGCTCTGAGCTCCGCCTAGGGTGGCCTTTCAACCTCTTCTTTGCTCCTCTGTCCTCTACTGATATGACACAGGCCACCTTTATGGCTTCTCTCTCTTTCTTTCGAGACCAGAGATGAAAGTGAGCTGGCGCACCCCGGTGTTGCCTTCCAGCAAGAAGTAACCAGCCGGCTGGGGCACTCGACTGCAACTGCTTCCAGCTGGGCACCCGGGGCTCTTCTGCAGGTCAGCAGGTAGCCAGGAAAGTGAAAGGGGCTGGCTGTGGGTGTGTGCTCCCCTCCCCCACGTCCGGGGCAGCCCCAGCTCCTAACCCATGCACTTTTGGGAGGGCTGGAGGGCTGTGTACTAGGTCGTCTTTCCCTTCCCTTGACTATCAGGGAGTGAGGGGAAAGTGCTCAGCTTGTGCCTTCCTCCCAGCTGCTGAGGGAAGGGCAGAGGACGATGCAGCAGGCTGTGAACTTCCCCCTTATCCCTTGAGAGTCAGAGGAAGGAGGACAGCAGTGACCTAGTATGTGCAGCTGCAGGTCCCCTTCCCTACTGAAAGTGCCCTTGGCCTCTTGCATTCTCCCCTCCACCCCCAGCCCTGCCTCCTGAACTCCCCACATCCTCTGCCCTGGGCCCCCTATGCAGTAAATGCAATTGCCCTCTATTCTTGAGGTACCTTGATGGCCACCAAGGGCTGAAGCTAAATCCTGAGCAATATTGCTCTGTGGAGGCTCTGTGACATTGGGGGGGGGGGCAGGCAATCACCTTGCTTACTACCCCCTACTGCCAGCCCTGGCTTTTATATTCCAGAAAACACTTGTGGCAGAGGTGGAACCTCAAGTTTGCATGTGTATGGGGGGGGGGGGGGTGGCACTCAGAAAAATGAGACCCTGTGGTATGGACAACAGGCACTATCCCACCAAATTGCACCAGAATAGTTTGTCCCAGTTTTGCCGTTTCACCACTAAAAATAGAACCAACCTGAAAAGGACAGAATCAAGCAGGTCAGCATAGGGATGTTAAATGTTGAGTAATTGACTAATCGAATAGTCGATGCATTGTGCATCAATTATTCAATTAGTCGATAGGGCGCCTCCGCCTTTGAAATGTAGCAACAGCCCCACGGCTGTTGCCACACTTCAAAGGCGAAAGCGCTGCATGGATCCCAGGGTCAGCTGGGGACTCCATGCAGCACTGCTGCTTTGAAACGCCGCGGGAAGCCTAATGCCAGGCTCTCTGTGGCATTTCAAAGCGGCAGCGCCACATGGAGCCCAGCGTCAGCAGGGGAGTTCCCAGCTGATCTCGGGCTCCATGTGGTGCTACCGCTTTGAAACACCACATGCAGCCTGGGAACACCCCAGCTAGCCCCAGGGACCACCTGGTGCTGATGCTTTAAAGTACCCTCTTCTCTTCCCCCCCACTCCCTTGCTGCCTCTTTCTGATAGAGGCAGCAAGGTAGGGAAGCAACTAATTGACTAGTCTGTTGACTATCCAATAAGCATTTGCTTATCGTATAGTCGACTAGTCGTTCACCTCCCTAGGTCAGCATCAGTGTTTCCTATAACCTGGGTGTTTGTGTGGCCACTCAGAATTCAGATTCCTCCCAGCTGATTAGCAGAGCCATCACAACTAGGTTTTGTTTCTTCTGGTGGTGCACATTCGCGCAAACCTCAGTGCACATAAAAAAATTATACCGCACCTGATTGGAAAAAATCCACACATGGATGAAAAAGATTAGAGGGAACATAGGTCAGCTCCCAGAAGAAAGAAAACAACTGCAAGGGAAGGAAGGCCCCTGAGCTTGAGAGAATACCCAACATACGGTCCCCATGGGAAGACTGGAGGCGTAAGAAATGATTCGGGCTGCATCCCATATTGTCTCTGTGGGAAGAAATGCTTTCTGCATCCTCAGTGGAACACTTCTGAAAACAAGTGTTCCTTCCCAGATGCTTCCCATGGAATGGGACTGCCAGAACGCTGTCTGTGTGCGTTAGCAGCACTGTCAGCAGGGGAGGGAAAAGTGTGATCAAATGTCGCTGGTTTTCAACACTAAACAGCACAGCAATTTTTATAGGGAGGGAAAGGTATGATTGCACTGCAGGCGAAGAGCTGCCCAAAGTCCCTTTCCGAGAGCCACGCTGCTTTGTTTTGTGAAATTGGAAAACACCTGAAATGCATTGACTTTCTTGCACATTTAGCTGCTGTGAAACTAAAAATAACCAGCCATTATGGAAAATGGCATTTGGCCAGAAAACTCGTCTGGCAGATTTTGACGAGACAAGAATTACACTAGAGGGCTAGAAGCCCAGAAAATGGGGTTTAACCTGGGAAACGTAAAGTAGCTCAGAGCTATGTGGTTAACAGGGTCCTGTGTTGACCAGTGTTCCCTGCAAGCTGAGCGCCTGAACAGCCGCCCAGGAGAGATTCAAATGCTTCTCAGCAGAGCACTCAATGCCCACAGCTGTCAGCTGTGGTGGTGCACATAACAAAATTTATTCTTCACATGGATGGAAAAATGAGAACATTGGCTAAGACATGCATATAATTTATTTTATTTGGATAAGGCTCGTCTGTTTAGAAAATGGCATGGAGAGACATTCTGTGGAGCACTGTGAGCACTGAAACTTGCTAATGAGATTTTTGTTTTGCTTTCTATGGGTGTACGGCTTTCGTCAATGAGAGTTGCGCACTTAATTCTCTTAGGCCTCCTTAAATCCCATCTGGCTTGTCCATAGCCACGTTCGGACTTACCGGTTGGTCTGTTTTGAGGTTGTTGGTCTTGACGGGAGCCGGAGAATGGAGGAATTAGACATGGTCGTGCCAACTGTAGCTGGGCCCAAGCCTGCTATTATTGATGTAGTGGAGCTTAGTTTCACAGCATCCGGATTTTGCTCTGAAAGGAGGGATTGATTTTTCAGGGATGGGGTGCGGACACAGAAGACCCCTGGGGGCTGTTTCCTGGAATGCTGGTAAAACACCGACGCTCACCTCCTTGCTCTCTAGGGATTCTCACCACCCTGTCCTGCTGGGCCAGATCTCCTGGTCTACCTAGCCAAGTCAGAGCTGAGATCTCTTCCCCCCACCCATTTCCCCTCTCCCACACCTCCCGGAGAGCAATACAAACACTGAGTCACTTCAGCTCTGGGAGAATGCAGTTCAAGGGCAGAGCACCTAGAAAAACAAATCCCCAACTGGGATCAAAACTCTAAATCAATCCATCTTTCAATGGGAGTTTCATAAGTTGAAAGCTCATTCAGGTAAGTCCCCTTTAACAATGAAAGGAGGATGTGCATGCTGATTGCTTCCCCCTGAGGTAACGACTATTTACACTGGGTTCAGGGGCGGCCTGTGAGCCTAGGCAAGCTAGGCAGCTGCCTAGGGTGCCGCTGGCCTGGGCGCCCGATGATGATGTCACGGGGTGCCCCATGATGATGTCATGGCCATTGACGACCATGCAGGCAGGCTGCAGCCGGTCTTGGGCCATTCCTGACTGGATTTGATAATAAATAAATATTGTGTTAAGTACAAACAGTAGGATTTAAGTGGTTGCAAATGAAAACTGGCAGAGCAAAGTAAGTTACAGAATTAAAATAAAAATACATAGTTGGTTCTAATATACTAAAGCTTATTACAAACTTAGACTAGAACTGTTCCTATTTCAGGAAAGCCTTCAAGTAAGAGACGATCTTTTACACTGACTCAGGTCCCTGGTTCTCCTTTTGGGTGTGTCATGCTAACCAAAGACAAACTGCTAGCTTTCCAGCATAAATAGACTTCCTTTTGGGTGGGAATCCTCTTACATCTCCTCCCCCCCATGGAAAATACATCCCTTCCCCCTCCCCCCCATGGAAAATTATCCAGTTATACTGGTATACCAGTATAATTTGGTTTGGTCACATGTTTTCCCAGGATTAACCACTGCTCAAACCTAAGAGACAACCAGGCTGTTGAAAGGCCATTAAAGGTCATCACCCAGTTGTTAAGGTTGCCAGGCCATTGCAAAAACCCATGATGGCTTTCATTTGCATATTTAAAATCATAAATCATTTAATGCTCCAGATTTCTAGCTTTACATACAACAATGATACATACACCAAAATAAGATACACAGATCCAGCAGATAGTGATATTAAAATTGGTTGGTTACATGAGGTATTGTCCAAAGCATCTTTAAGTTTTGCATATTTATATTCATAAGACAACTTCATAAAGCATGGGGAGGAAGGGTGGGAGACCATCACAAGTTAGAACTAGATTGTACCCGTTCTTTGCCTCAGTCTCCCTGTGTGGGCAATGCCAGCTCTCTGTGAATGCCTGCTCCACTTGTCACTACTGATCCAAGATTTTAAATAGGAGTTTTACACATTCATTTTTGTGTCTCATTTTGAGATTTCTCACCTTTGAAACTTCCCAATTCCAGCAGCACTTTCAATGGACAGAAAATAAAAAATAAAGTTTTCATTTTCTCATTTGCACATTGAAGCAAGCTAATTGATACTCGCTGGAGAGCAAAGTGCCAGGAAAAAAAATTCATAACCTCCAAACTGAATAAGTATTTAACCTGCCTTATGACTTGGTATTTAAAATACGGATGTAACAAGGCACAACGTACATTGTTTCCCTTTGTTAATATTTGATCTAGGTTCTCCTTCCTCCCAACTATGCATTTGAGCAAATTAAGTTGCTTTTATGCCTTGATATTTCTGTCCTGGAGAATACTGAGCACCCCATATCCAACAGTGACTTGTCAGGAAACAGTTGTCCCTATTGTCATAATTCTTCAGGTTAACACTGGCATCTCTATATATTTGCCTAAGTTTTGTTATGAGTAGAAATTCTAACAGTCTCACATCACAGACTGACCATCCAAATAAGACACGCTCATTTAAAAAAAAAAAAAAAGTGGACCTTTATCACCTTGGCATAATAAAAAAATAATGATAGTATCATGAGCTTTCTTGGGCACAACCCACTTCTACAGATGAATGGAGCAAGGGATCCAGAGGTACAAATTAATAGCAGAAAAAAGGTGAGGAGGGGGAAACCTTGTCAATTAAAGTGTCCATGCTAAATGAGGCTAACAGAGTGGGCTGTAAGTGTTCGATACTTAGCTTTTGATGTCATTTGGTGTTGAATATAACAGCCCATTCAAAAAAGTCTTTGTTTAATCCCTGACTAAATGTGTCAAACTGGCATATGAAGACAAGTTTTTCTCATTTCCTGAAATTCTTTTGAGAGGATAGACACTTTTAGATCCATTAATGGGTGCCTGGGCACGTTAAAATGTTCCCCAAGGGGTTTCTGTGTTACCGTTTTGAATATCTGGTTTGTGCCCTTTAATCCTTTGTTGGAGAGACTGTCCAGTTTGGCCAATATACATGGCAGAGGGACATTGCTGGCACCTGATAGTGTAGATCACATTATTGCATGTGCAGTTGTAGGAGCCTCTTATGTGGTTATGTCCTGTGATGTGGCTTGTGTAGATGTGTGCACAGAGTTGGCAGTGGGGTTTATTACAGGGGTGGGTTCCTGGGTGAGGGTGTTTGAGGTGTGATGCGTGGTTGCTGGAAAGAATTTTTCAGGTAGACGATGACTTGCTTATTAGCTCATTTCACAGTAGTGAAGCCTTCTTCCTTGGTATGGGACACAGGATGAATAGGTGTGCACTGGCAGACATTGGAGGCAACAGTTTTACAGTGCTCCAAAAGCTGTGCCTACTGCAGACCACTTCAACTACATTCTTTTGGGTTGTAGAAAAAACAGCCCTTTGGCAGCAGGCTGAATCCTTAGGCAGTAGCAGCCTATCGACAATTTCTAAATACAGTGAGATTCATCGGCATACCAGAATACCACTGGGTAGTGCCTGACAGCCTACATCAATACTGGGCAACCAAGGCTAGTGGGCCGCATGAGTGGCCCTCCAGCTCAGTGGGCTGCAAGATGGTCCTAAACTAGATAGTCTCCTGGGCTAAGCTCGTTTTGCTCACTGTGCTTGCATACCTAGAATGTGTAGGCCAGGCATGTCCAAAGTCCGGCCCGCGGGCCAATTGCGGCCCATGTTCCGGTTTAATACGGCCCCACAGGTAATTTGGCAATATCTATCTTTTATGGCACCCAACGAATCCATATGTATTGAGATGAATACATTGTAAAATCTCAGTTAATGTCAGTTGGTCTAAATCAGTTATAAATATATTTGGACACAACATGTATACTTGGTGTTATGTTCCTGTTCATATTTTTTTAACTTAAAAGTTGACAGACAACCTTTATTACCAATAATATGTAATCTACTTTACAATGTTCCTGACATATATTTCAGCTTCCTGGATTTTTTTTTCATCTGGCCTTCAGATATGAAAGGCAGAGTGATTTAACACCTGTTTAGATTTGTCATCCATGTGACGAAATGAAAAGTATGCTGTTTGCAATAAACTTTGCATAAAATAGTTAATTTGCATTTAATTTTAATGGTTCAAAGAATGTCAGGCAAAATGGTCGGCCCTCACGCATGTTCACTTCATCAAATCTGGCCCTCTTTGAAAAAAGTTTGGACACCTCTGGTGTAGGCTGTGACGATTGAACCGTAGCAGCGCTTGGATTGGATGCAGAGGGAGCGCATGGCTTTCAGTCAGTGTTGTGTGCAATCAGCCATTCACATGCCTTTGCTTTGCATGCATGTTATGTTAGTAATACCGGGAGGAAAAGTCTGGCAAGTCCACATGTGGGAAACAGTAAACAAAATGTCTCATAGGCCACGCTAAGAACCCCCATGGGCCACATGTGGTCTATGGGCCGTGGGTTGCCCACCTCTGGCCTGCATATTTAGTCTGTATGGCCATAGGTACAATGAATTACATTTCCTGTTGTGAATGAGTGAGACTTATTGTTTACGGTGGTGTTTGGGTGTCAGAAACAGAGGACCCATGCCCCACCCGCCAAGGGAAGGTGAGTTAAGGAGAGGGGCTAGACAGGGATGTGGGACTGTTGCCTCCCTCCTTGGACTTTGAGAGTGTGTTGAAATGGACCCCAGAGCTAAAACGTGCCAGGCCACGGCATGGCAAAACAACTAAACACATCCTCTTAAAATTGCTGCTTCTACCTTTCTTCACCGCTGCTGCAAATGCACCCTGTCCCCCTTCCTTCTCCTGGCTAGCCTAGCTCTTGACTTTCTTGGGCAGAGACTGGTGTGGGTCTGGTGATCAAACAAGTGTCAGCTAAGCCAAACACCGTGGTGCTTTCAGGCCACGGGATTTGAGCCAGGGCCACCAAAATGGAAAAGCATGCACAGCACCATACTGAACCTCAGGAGACAGGTATTATTCCAGTTATCGATAATCTTGTGATGTGCAGGAGTTCATTAGAACCTCATTGTGCTAGGTGCTGTACAAACAGAACTAAAAAAGGGTCCCTGTAGCAGGTTAGGACTCACCACTGTGGTGCCTCCTGCTGGTCACTCCGGGGAATTAGCTTAATCCAGCCTCAGCGTGCCTTCTTTTGCCAGTGTCTTGCCTGCTGTGATCTGTCTTTCTGTCCATCATCCTCCACTCTTCTGAGCCCATATCCCTCCCAGACCATCAGGGACTACCACACACACTCTGAGGTCCTCCCCTCCCAGGGAATCCAATCACCCCTAAGCCACCACCTGATTCAGCTGTTTATCATCTAGCCTCTTCCCTCAGGTGAAAGCTGCAGTCTGAACAGGTCACTTCATCATTGGCCAGGAGGGGTTGGACCTGCTGCCTACGCCTACCCTGGCTGTTCCTCTGCAGCCCTGGGCCCGGGAAAGGCCTGAGCTCGCCTGGCTGGGGCCCCAGCATTGATCGATCCAATGTACTCCTGCTATAGACAATCAAGACCCTTGCCCTCCAGCCATCTTTTTATACAGTCCTGCCGGGCTCTGATTGGCTGCCTCAAGATCTTTCCTGATTGGCTCTCAGCCTCAACCTTCTCCTAGGGCTGTCTTAACCCTTTCTATTCCAGTGCAGGGCAATCACCCCTTCACAGTCCTTGCCTCAATTGCTTATGAGTCAAATTGCAAACATTCTGTGTCTGCAGCTGTTCAACCTTCATAAACATGAACCAATCCATCGAATCCATCGCGTTGCAGTGTGAAGTTTGTAAGCTCCACTCAAGTCAATGGCAAGGGCCTTCCTGGGATCGGTTATGCAGCCAATACACTGGTGCATATGAGGAAGAGGTTGCAAAGCTTTGCTGTCAGCCTGAAATCTGAAGTCAGCCGAGTGAGGTTCTGTCTCCACTTGCACTTGATTGACGAAACTGTAGGGTTACGTCTACACTGGTGGCTTCTTGCGCAAGAACTCTTCTTGCGCAAAAAATCTTCCACAAGAGCGCGTTCACACTGCCATGTGCTTTTGCGCAAGAGATGTGCTTTTGCACAAGAGCATCCATGGCAGTGTGGACACTCTCTTGCGCAAGAAATCTCTGATGGCCATTTTAACCATAGGGGCTTCTTGCACAAGAAATTCATGTTGCCTGTCTACACTGCCGTCTTGTGGAAGAGCTCTTGCACAAGAGGGCTTATTCCTCGTGGGGAGAGGAATAACTCTTCTGGAAGAAGCCCTGTTTTACAATGCTATACTGTAAATTCACTTGTGCAAGAACGCTCGTGCAGTGTAGACAGCAGGCAAGTTTTTGCGCAAGAACAGCTCTTCTTGTGCAAGAAGCTGCCAGTGTAGACATAGCTTAGTTGTTCACAGGTGCTTGACCCCCTTGTCCCTGTGAATGACAAAGATTTGCCATAGCAAGTGCAAATGTGAACGCTGCTTGGTCGGCAGGCGGGCTCTCTTGCCAACAAAGCAAAAGCCGTTCGTTGCGGGAGAAGTATTTTATTGGCAACCAGGCTGACAAACAGCAGTTGCGCACACGCTGACTTCTAGCACCAGAGCTGTGTCAACGCAGCCTTGTCGCTAGAAGCTGGGTAGTGTGGACATAACCTGAGACCTCACCACAGCCATCTTTTAGTTGCCTGCAAAGCCACAGGAGGCAAAGGCAGCGGGAAGGTGCGAGCTGTGATCTAAATAGACAAGAAGGTAGCACGGCAAAAAAGGCTGTTAGCACTGAATCAAGTGAACAGTAGCTCAATTGTCTGCAAGACACCAGGGACTCTTTTTAAAACGGGGTGGTGGAGGGGGAAATTCTGTAGAGAAGTACATCACCGCTAAAGGGTCCTTACTCATAGTGTGTTGTATGACGTTTGTTTATAGATAATACATAAAAGGGAATACCTTTTTATTGCTGATTCTTTTACAGTCCATTGACTGCAATTTTTTTTTCATATGAGCCAAAGTCATAGTGAAGTTCTTGTTAAAAGACCGAGAAGGGCGCTAGCATGAAAACCAGGGGAAACACAGAGAGCTGTCTGCATTTCTTCTCCACTCAGGTTGTTGTAACGCTTAAGTTTGTGTTAGTACAAGAGCTGCATTTTGGAAAAGCTCCACAGCACAGTCCCACTGGCGTTATTAATGGGACTGTTTGCTCCTGATTTAGTACTGTTCCTTCTCTCTGAGGCATCGTGAAGCAGCCACTGTTGAAAGACAGGTGCCTGGGTTAGACCGCCCACTGGCAGAGCTGTCCTGTCTGTAGGATGGTTTGGGGAGGCTGCCCCAGGCCTCGCACTCCACTTTACCCCACCGCCCCCTCCCAGCCCGCAGTGTTCCGCTTTGCTGTGGCTGCAGGAAGCAGTGTGTCCCAGCCATAGGCTGCTCCGCTTCCTGCCACCACCGAGAAGCAGAGCGTAGTGGGCAGGAAGGGGTCGGAATGGAGCAGGCTGCTAGGTAGCTCCGGTTCCTGCTGCCACAGTGAGAGCATTGCTTGGGTTGGGAGGGGCGGCTTCAGGCAAGGGGGTGAAGTAGGGATGGGAAGGGGCAGAGAAAGGGCAGAATGTGGGTGGGGTGAGGCAGAGGCAGGGCAGAGTGGGGCATCTGGCAGGGGGAGGGGTGGATTTGCTCTGGGCCCTGCACCTGGGGCATGGTGGGGATTGCCCCAGACTCCTGGCCACTGGCCTGACCCAACTTGGACATTTCTTTGCCCATTCCCACAGTGCTGAGTATAGGCAGCAGCATGGAGTCAGGGTAGAGGCGGCTTGAGGTGAAGGTACGGGGCTGGAGCTTAAAGAAGCTGGATTCTGATCCAGTCTTTGAGAGGCAGTGTGTGTGTGACTGGTATGTGCCCCTTGGTTCTTCATTTACAACGGGGTGGGGATCCTGAGGCCCGGATGCAGCCCCTTCAGGCTCGGGGCTCCCTCTCCAGCATTGGGAGTCTGTGCTGGTGCTACGGACCTCCCCCACCCCCACCATTTCCCCACAAGTCTGGAGCACACAATCTCTTAGCCTGGGCCCCCAATGCTCTGGTATGTGGGGAGTTCCCCATCTTTTCCCTTCTTGGTCGGGGCCATGTCAGAGAGGGTTTGTTTTTTTTTTTTTGCTTCTCACTTGTAAGCGCCCCCGACTGACTCGCTTTTTTTCTGTGGGTCAGCGGCCCCTGATCTAAAATAGGTTCCTCACCCCTGATTTATAACCTGGAGATAACCTCCATTCATTGTCTATACTGCTACATATATCACTAGACAGATTCTGCCTCAGTTGCTCTTATTATGTGTCTGTGCAGCACCTTGCACCATGGGGCCTTCAGCTCAACTGGAACCAATAGGCACAACTGGAGGATACATAAACGCTAATTGTGTTGCACCAGCTATTACGGAGGTCAGCATTTAGACCACTCTGGGTACGTCTAGACTACCGCATTTTGTCGACGGAAGTTTTGTCGACAGATACTGTCGACAAAACTTCCGTCGACAATTTGCATCCAGACACATGGAGTTCTGTCAACAAAGAAAGCCACTTTGTCGACAGAACTCCGTAGTCTGGACGCAGTGTTACAGGCAATAACACCTTCTGTCGACAGAGTTCTGTCGACAGAAAGTGTTATGCCTCGTAAAATGAGGTATACCAGCGTCGACAAAACCGCGGAGTTCTGTCAACGTTATGTCGACAGAACTCCGCGGTAGTGTAGACGCTGGTATTGTTTTGTCGACAAAACTAGGTAGTCTAGACACACCCTAAGATAGTTAGGGCGGTGTTTGTTCTAGCTGGATTAATGTGAACCTGCCAATTAATTCCGATTGAATATTTATGTGTACATGCTGATGGTTTTCATGGGCAATTGTGCATCTCACAAGCAACATGTCTCCATTTTTACTGACTGTTGATTTAAAAATTCCAACTTTCTCCTCAAGGTGTGAGTGTTATTTGCTGGCAAATATCTGTCTTCAGCTCAAAAGGAAAAAAAATACACGTATCTGCTTCCTTCCCTCCACCACCACCAGCCTTTGTTTACTTTTTAAAATAAAATCACAGCGAGGTCAGGAATGAAATCTGTTTGGCTTTTCTGGGCACTTGTGAGCACCTCTGTTCTCACAGCTTCAGCGCTGGCGAGAATTGGTTCACACCACATGAGCAAGGGGGAAAACTTTGCAGTGAAACATTAACAAGCTGTTTGTGCTGAGAGTGGCTGAGCTGTTTGTGGGGCTGGGGATGACCTCAGTGTGGTCATCTGAAGAAGTGGGCTGTGCCCACGAAAGCTCAGGATACCATCTACATGTTTTGTTAGCCTTTAAAGTGCTACCAGACTATTTGTTGTTTTTTAAGTTTTTCAATGTGGCTGTTACTCATGGGAATGGCTAGCAGGGGCTGGTTTGTGGGGAGATTTTCCTAAGATTATTTCTTTTCAGCTGTTAGTTTTTTCTGGCAACCCTGAAAGATTTTATTTGCCCACACCTAACTCAAGTACCTAAAATGGTGTTACAAGGAGCAGGGGGAAAAGTTGTTCTCCTTAACCTCTGAGGATAGGACAAGAAGCAATGGGCTTAAATTGCAGCAAGGGAGGTTTGGGATGGACATTAGGAGAAAACCCTCCTAACTGTCAGGGTGGTTAAACACTGGAATAAGTTGCCTAGGGAGGTTGTGGAATCTCCATCTCAGGAGATATTTAAGAGCAGATTAGATAAAAATCTATCAGGGATGGTCTAGAGACAGTACTGGGTCCTGCTGTGAGGGCAGGAGACTGGACTTGATAATCTTTCAAGGTCCCTTCCAAGTTCTAGTGTTCTAAATGCCATGGAATGAAGCAGATCTACATAACCCAGGACTTCACACACTATTACTGTATCCCCACTTCTCAACAATGAAAGCCTACTTTCTCCATTTTATTAACGTGGAAAAGCCATGCCAATTATAAACCCTTCAAAGCTGGTTATTAGGCTCTTTAAATAACGATTAAAAAAGAAAAGGCATGTGAGCTAAGAGGAAACCATGACCATCCAGAGCAAAAGGCATCTGGGAATTTTCAAATGCATGTAGTTGTTTTCTTCAGCATCTTTGATTAGACTGACAAGATTTGATGCCCGTTCTTTCTTTTCCCTCCTGGGCATCTGTGTCAAAGATTAGGCTGTCATATATTGCTACCTGTTGTCTTTCTCTAGCACCTTAGCAAAGGCAGCTAGGTTTCACATTCTGTCTGTCCCAATGCATTCTCCAGACAGCACTGTAATCAGAAATATATTAGCGGTGTCTGTCTCCATTCTCATTGCCTGGCACTAAATTCAAGTTGCTGGGTGGTTGCACAGAAAATACTGTCTCAAAGTAAAGCCTATTATATCCAAATGGATGTCTGGAGTGTTAATTTATTTGGGATCAAATACTGATAATCCGTGTGCCGAATTCTACTGTATTCTATCACAATAAGAAATGCTCAAAACCAACTCTGAAAGCCCTGGGCTGGGAGAAAACACGTCAGCCATTTGCTAATCAATGCAATGAGGCCAGTTGTCATTTTTGTCATAATGCTGAAGAACAAAATCTTGCTGCTCAAATGTGCTGGATGGAACCCTTTGTGCAGGGAGGAAGAGATTAGCCATTGCAATGGGTTTTGGTTTTTCTTATGGTGCATTATTTCTGCAATAATATCTGTGTTGCTGGAGCAATGCCGACTTTTAATAAAGGTGAGTTCCTGCCTTCAGAAGCACAAATTAAGGTCCCAATTCTGCAAATACTTATGCATGGGAGTAACTTTGCACGTTCAAGTCACCTCTTTCAGGTCATTAGGATGAGTCTAAGGCAGCATTTCTTAAGGTGTGTTCTCTGCAGTCGGAGGTATACCGCGGAGAGAACAGAATTAAAAATGGCCACCCTTAAAAGGACAAGCCTCCTTTTTTATGTGGGGTTTTGTGGGGGGGGGGGTGGGGGAGGAGGGGGCTACAACTTTTGCCTGGGGAATAGCTGCCCTTATAGGGGCAAGCCTTATTTTTTCTCAACAAAAAAATCCTCAGTGTCCCCCATTTAAAAAAAAAAATGTGGTGTTTCTCAGTCTTAAAAAGTTTAAGAAACATTGGTCTAAGGGAACTAGACACCTGGGCACTCTGCAAGACCCACCAGAACCTGTCTGACCTGGCCTTAGCTGACTTGTCCAACATCACAAAGTGAATGGAACCCAGAACTCCATAGCCTAAGGCGGGACCCTGGCCACTGGCTCTTCCTTACCCATGTTTGTACTCAGCCTAGGAATGCTGCTTTCCCACCCAGGGGCATGTGGAAAGTAATTTTATGGGCATGAGTTTCTGGGATCCCCACCTTAAGGACGTAAAATTCCATTTAAAAGGTTAAGCAGTTAAATGTAATGTGTAAGGGGTTAACTGTGGGGGGAGCTGCACCAGCCCAGCAGCGCCCACTACTCACCCAGAGCACCCCGCGAAGCTGGGCCAAACACACCGCACCATGTGGGGAGCAGGGAGGCTGCTCCAACTGGGCCCAGTAACCAGTTTCCCCTTTACGCTGCTACCCCATTGTATGTAAATACATAGTATTGCTAACTCCATGTTGCACTTGGGTGAGGCACACAGTGGGGCAAGAAAATAAATGGCCTAAGAGTACAGAGAGTGCCAAAACCAGAAATCAGGCCCAGGGGTTCCTGGCCTGGGAACTGATATTTTGCTTTAAGCATACGTTAGACACCAGACATACATCTTGTGCTCCTAACTCGGTCTGTATCCGTGAGGACCGTGATAGTCTGCTGCCTTCTGTGAGGCTTCTGATCTGAGATCACCCCAGTACACTAACAGCCTATTGATTAGTAACGAGGGCCAATGAGCATTGATTAGCTCCATGACGAGTTGGGGAAAAAAGAGCTAGATACATTTAGAAGATAAGTCCATCAATACTTATTAGACACAATGGGTAGGAAAGGTGTCCCTATTTGTCATGGGGCTGGAAATGGATGACAGGGGAAGGATCACTTGATGGTTATCTGTTTTGGTTACTCCCTCTGGGGGACCTGGCATTGGCCACTGTCGGAAGCGAGGATGCTAGGCTAGATGGATTTATGGTCTGACCCAGCCTGCTGGTTATGTTTCATAAAAACAGTCAAATGAAGTCTAGAAGGACAATGAGCAAACATTTGGGCTTCCCAGCTCACAGTCTGTTTCATGGGATATTTTGACACATGCCAATCTCCCCAATTAATTGAGGGGGAGGGGAGGGAGGGGAAGCTCTACTTCCACCAATTCGGATTCATTCTTCAGACAGGCTAGGAAGTATTTGGTTCCTGCAATAATTTGAACTTCTTTGTGACTTGTGTTATGATAGTGACAGGAGCACAATCTATTATGGGCCAGTTCCTTGGCTGATGGTGTCAGTGGAGAATATAACATTAACCTGAGAACAGTAATACGGGATCCGACCAATGGTCCATCTAGCCCCATATCCTGTCTTCTGACAATGGCCAATGCCAGGTGCCAGAGAGGATATGAACAGATTGAGTAATGATCAAGTGACCCAATCTCAAAGGCGGAGGCGCCTTTATCGACTAATTGAATAGTCGATGCAAATCACATTGACTATTCAGTTAGCCAACGAATCAAAATTTTACATCCCTAATGGGAAGTGGTGGCGACCATGTTCCTGTGGCCTGTATCACTTCCATAGCTCCCATTGGCTGGAAACTGCAGGCAGCGATACCTGCACACGCAAGGTAAACAACCTATCTGGTGGCCAGCCAGTGGCTTATCCTGATGATCTGTGTGCAACCCTTAGGGACACCATCTCTTCCCATCCTGGGGGACCTAACTTCCATGAACTTATCTACTTTCTTTTTTGAGCCCTGTTATAGGCTTGGCTTTCACAGCATCCTCTGGCAGGGAGTTCCACAGGTTGGCTGTGCATTGTGTGAAGAAAAACTTCCTTTGTTTTAAACAAAACAGGGAGGTATGGAGATTCACATAATTTGAGGATCGAGGGCCTGTTTAACTCCTCCTTCTCCTTGATCTGCCCTTCTGCTGCATCTTTCTTGTTCACAAAAGGGCTCCCTGGGGCCCCTTCGATCTGAGGCAGAAAAAACATGCCAGTTGTGGTGGTGAAATAGTTACACTATGGCAGCAGCCAAAGTCCCAGGCAAGAGGAGGCCACCTTTGTGGTACTGTGCAAACCTACATCCCATTGAAGCAATGAGCTCTACGTTGGCAGATTCTGGAGCCCCCATGGACCTCACAGAAGTCTCTGGTGATCTCAGAGCACCCAGGTCTGCCCGAGGAGAACTCACTACTGCATCAAGGCACTAGGGTTTAGGGATGTAAAGTATTGACCTGTTAACTGGTTACCAGGTAACCACATAAGTGGCTAACTGTTGGAGCAGCTCCCAGTCCTTCAGATCCCAGTTAACCAGTTAAACTTAGCAATTAACCAGTTATCTTTTTAATCAGGATTTTCCATCTCTATTAGGGCTTGAACCAAAGTCCCTTGACAGAAGTGAAGAGAGACACTGGCTTGCAGGTGGCTCTGTTAGTCCCTTAGGCCTGGCCTGTACTAAAGGGAAAAACTAACTAAAGATACGCAACTCCAGCTACGTTACTTTGACTCCAGCTACATAAGTATCTTAAATCATGTTTTGGCAGTATCCACACAGCGGGAGGTCCCATTGGCTTCCCGTGCTCCTTGTGAGGAGTAGGCCTACTGGCACCAACGGGAGCACCCTCAATTCAAACTAGCGGGTCTTCACTAGTCCCACTAATTTGAACCCCAGAAGATCGACTGCAGCAATATCAATCTGCCCTGTAGTGTAGACAAGCCCTTAGAGACAAAAGCAGTCCCTGCCCCAAGCAACTAACATCTAAGAAGGCAAGCAAGCCCGGGGTAAGGAGAGAGAGAGAGAGAGAGAGTCACAGCATTCACGTAACTTTGTGTAATTGTACATTGGATATTCTCCGCTGGTTATATTTGCATAAATTTAGGCATCAGTATCCTCTCCGCCCTTCCACCATGCACCTCTCCTCTCCCGCAAAACCCATCCTTGCTGCACCACCCCCATAGGTGAGGATGCTGGGGGTGCTACTGCACCCCCTGGCTTGAAAAAGCTCCCATTATATACAGGGTTTAAAGTTTGATTCAATGGCTCTCAGCACCCCTAATATAAAAAGTGTTCCAGCCCCCCCTGCCACGCTACATCTTGACACCAGGCCTGCCCTTCATGTCCATCACACCAGGAGCTGCGTAAAGCATTCAGCACGGCTTAGCTGTCAGATCCGCCCACTCACCAGCCGTTCCCTGTCTGACTACTAAGCTGCTGTGGTAGCGCAGGGCCAACAGGAGCGGCCCTAGACGAGCTGCCGGCAACTGGCACCCTAGGCGAAATGTGCGATCGGCGTGCGATTGGCGCCCCTGCCTCCGAAGCCCTCAACGGCCATTTATCTTGGCGCCCTAGGCGACCACCTAGTTTGCCTGTACGGATGGGCCGCCACTGAGGGCCAAGCTGGTATCGCTGGGTTTAAGCTTGTGCCTTGCCGGGCCGGTTGGGTCGAGGGAGCAGATTGGATGCCGTCTCTATGAGTGAATGGGATGTGGTGGGAATGAGAGGTACTCCGGAGGGTAGCTGAGGGATGAACTTCAGGGAGGTGGCTTTTACCGTTTGCTCACCTGAGGAATGGCTGTGGCCCCTTGACTATTTCAAGGAATGAAAGGGAGCTCTCCATGCAGCACTGTGGCATGTAGGCTTGCAGACGACTCCTTTGGGTTGGGGAAGGGATGCTCCGTGCTGGCTGAACAGAGGTGCACATTAGACAAGCCACACGTTGCTAAGGGTAACCGAGTTGGTCTGTATCGGCCAATACAATGAGGAGTCCTTTGGTACCTCAGGCCTCGTCTACACTAGGAGGGATAAATTCGAATTAAGATACTTCAACTCAAGCTATGCAATTAGCGTAACTGGCGTTGTGTATCATAAATTGAATTTTGACACCATCCACACTGCGAGAAGTTGAAGGGAGCCCACGCTTCCATTGGCTTCCCTTACTCCTTGTAGGAGCAGGGCTACCAGCATCGACGGAAGCGCCCTCTGTTCGGATTAGTGTGTTAATTCGAACCCCAGAAGTTCAAGTGCGGCTGCTTTGATCTTACCTGTAGTGTAGACGTGGCCTTGGACTAACAAAAATATGTAGGATAATGAGCTTACGTGGGTAAAACCCTCTCCATCAGATGAGTTCAAGTGGGTTTTACCCACAAATGCTCATGATCCTACATATTTGTTAGTCTCTCTGCTCTGGTGTACGCTCTGGTCTACACTAGGATTTTATTTTTAAATAACCCCCCACCCTTAAGTTGAATGAATAAGCAGAGTGTCCACACTACCAAGCCCATTATTTCAAAATATCGGGCCACTTGTTTTGAAATCTGTATGCCTGCTTTTCTTGGGGGAGGAGCAGGAATAACACTACATTTAGAAATAACGATTTCAAAATAGCAGCAGTGTGGACACTCCAGTGCTGCTATTTCAAAATAATGACTCCCCGAAGTCATTTGAACTAATTACTTCCCAGTGCTTCCTGGGGTTCTAAGTTGAGGTAGCATGTCCACATTAACAAAGCCTGCCTTGGACTAATTGTGAGGCATCCCCTTAATGAGGACACGCTACTTCGATTTTGTTATTTCTGGCATCATTGAATTGATTTTTAGTTATTTTGAAATAGTTTCCAAGTGTAGACCTGCCCCGAGGTGCCACAGGACCACTTGTTGCTTTTAAAGTTGTAGACTAATGTGGAGACCCCTCTGAGATTTATTTGGGCTCTAGCTGGAGTTACCCGGCATTGCTCGGGAAACCGGAGGAACAAAATGTAGAAAAACAGTAGTCCATTATCTTTTTTTGAATGATAGAAAAGTTGCACTGATTTCTATAGGGATTAAAATATAGGTCCGTGTCATCCCCTGGGGGCGGGGAGGTGCGACTCTGGGTGGGGGGGAGGTTACGCATGGGAGGGGCACCCCAGCTCTCGTCCGGGACTGCAGGTGCTGCAGGGAACAGGGCAGGTGCCCGAGCCGTTGTGCGCGTGGGAGTCAGGGCACTGCATGCCAGCACGGGAGGAGGGGGAAAGAGGGTCTCTTACGTAACCTTGCAGGAAGGCAGTGGGGGCCACAGGTGGCGGGCACGGGACCTAGGGTGGGCGGGGCAGCCCCTGCAGTGCAGTGTGGCGAGTTACTTTTTAATTTTTACAGCTTGAGCTCGGGCCCAATTGGGTCCAAAAGTACCTTAAAACCTTCTCCTGGATAAAAGGTTATCCCATGCGAAGTCTGGTTGTGGTAGCTCTTATAGTGTCCATGTTATTAGCGCACAAACTTACAAACATTCTCCTTTATAGATTAGATAAGCTTTTGTGAGCAAAACCCCACTTCCGCAACTGATATTCCTGTTGGTGATACCAGAGCAGCAAGCACTGTTAGAAGACACGGATAGAGCAGTCAGGAGATTCAGAAGGAGACTGTACAGCACTGAGGATGGAGATAGATCTCCCATGGTCATTTGGTTGCATCTGTCTCCAGGTGGCTGTTCCTAGAGGTTCCTGCCACAGAACAGTGCTACTTGTTGGGAAACAAATTGGGGAGCGTCCTGGGGCAGGCCTTAGTGACCATGGGTTCACAATCCTCATCAGGTCAACAGCAGCACAGGGTGGAATTGTTCAGGCATACCGAGCACCCCTGGAGCTGGGCTATGTAACTGACGCAATACTCAGACGTTCCTAGATTTCAAGACCAGAATGGTCTATTATGAGCATCCGGCCTGGCCTCCTATATAGTGGAGGCTGGAGACCATCCCCCAAATCCTTCCCAGAGCAGAGCTTTTTTTGGGGGGGTGGAAAGGGAGAGGGAGGGAACCCTCCAATTTTTTAGAAGCTGGTTATACCCTGACGCTGGAGAGTTAAGAGACTTTCCAAACTATGGGGGTTGGGAGCCCTGGTAGTGTGTGTTTGAACCCTGCTGTATTAATTCCGGACGTTATTGCTATCCATATAATTGCTCCATCTCTTTTATCCCATCTAAGCTCTGGTGGGGGGAGGGGCAGCAGCAGGAGTTGGGGGGGGGGCCCACAGTGGCAGGAGCTGTGGGAAGCAGAACGACCCAGCATCCTGTCCCTTTCTGCCGCCATCTCCCAGCGAAGTGGCTACGTTTCACTGCAGCAGTGGGAAGCGTAGTGAGCCAGCCCCGGCCTGCTCCGCTCCACTGAGCCTGCAGAGCAGAATGGGGCCGGGTCGCTCTGCGTCTCATCGCCATGGTGAACATGGGAGGGCCGACTCCTGCTGCCACCCTGCTCCAGGCCCCTCCCCAATAATCTTCCAGGTTGTCGCTCAGGGGAGGGGGCTTTAGGAAAGGGGTACAGTGGGAAGGAAGAGGCAGGGTGGAAGTGGGGACCTCAGATGAGGGGAAGGGGATTGCCTAAGACCCCACACTCCCCTAGGGATGTCCCTGACTGTAGTTAAAGATCTGTGGCTGGCTTCTGGCTGCTGATTCAAGCTTATGGCACTCAGGCAAAGGGGCTGTTCACTTGCTGTATAAACACCCTCCTCGCAGCGTCGGTCGCAGTTGTGATCAGACTTGGGGCCTGTCTTGCTCATTTGCAGAACCTGCAGCTGTGTGGGGCACCTGAAAAGTTGGGGCACCGCTGGGTCTTCATGTCCACCCATCCGCCTCTTCTTATCCTTGTTCTGTGGCTCTGCTTCCTCCGGAAAGGGTCTAGTTAACTTAACAGCGGAAAAGCCTGCCAGAACGATGAGCAGAACATTGAACCTGTGAAAGAGCCACTCAGGTGGTGATGAAGCTTTTTAACAGGCACTGGCCAATTCCAGGTCTATCCTGTGAATTGCTGCATTGACTGTGTTTAGTCCACAGCATGGGTGTCAAACTCTCTGCCCATTGGACAGACTTGGCCAGAATCATTGTGCAGTCTAGCCAGGGCTATTGTTGAGGCCAGGACTGGCCCATGGGCCAGGAGTTTGAGACCCTCCTGGTCTACAAGACCTTACTTTAACATTTGCCTTTTGGTGCTGGAGATTATAAAATCACATCTTTTAAAAAATCGTCCCGCCCCGGCTGCTCTCAGGCATAGAGGCACCAGTTTAATACTGCTGCGTAGGGCCCCATAAATCCTAAAGATGACCCTGCTCTCACTTTTGGGCCAGCATCAAAATGAAGACAAATGTGTATAGGCAGCGTGGTTTGTACCCAGGAGGAGGAGGTAGGTAGCATCTTAAATACTAACGAGCTGATAAGGTGTCTGCCATCTCTAACAAAACGTCGTAAAGGCTTTCGTAAATCGAAGAGGAAGGCTTGCTTCCTGCTAATGAACCTGGAGACCATCTGTTACCAACTGCATTGAATGAATGAATGAATGAATGAGCTCAGCAACTGTTTTGATTTGTGTGTTATCAGACAGTCAGGTTTTGTGTGTCTTACCCGGGCTCTGTAGGGGCACAAGATTGTTCCTACATCTCCGAGACAAGGATATACAATTACATAATTTACACCCTCACTCAGTCACTTCAATTAGAGAGGCTGCCAGTGGGGAACGGAGGACAAGACTTACAAATGCAGAGCCAAGAAAACTAGCGATACCATGACATGAGCTCGCTGCCTTTGGGGAAATATAATGGCATTAACAACTTCCGAACACGAAAAAGCATGCGTTCAAGCTGTGCATTATTGAGCAGCACAGGCTGGAGTGGAGGTAAACTCAGAAGTTTCTGCTTGTCTGAACTAAGAACTTGGAGAGCCAAATACAAGAAAGATTTAAAGGGGGGGGAGAGGGAGAACTAAAAATAAAGGAATGGCAAAGAGGAAACATAAGGATGAGCAGAAAACAGCTGGAGATTTCACTCTCAATTCTTTTATTAATTATAATTCTGCATTATTCACACAGCACAGTGACTGTGCATGGTAAAAGTCAACACACAGATTCTCTGCCAATGAGGCAATTGAAGATGTGAGGAAGAGCTCACAGCATGGCAGGAGGTAGGGAACAAAAGTGGAAGAAAAGGCAGTAATTCCTGGTCGCTATCAACTTGGACCATGTTCAAGATGGAGACTTGGAAATTAAAGGCTTCATACAGTACAGGGTGAGAAATGATTTAACTGTTAAATGAAAATTATCAAGATTTAAAAAAAAAATCTCCTGTCCTAAAGGAGGATAGAAATTCAAAATCTCCAAAAAATTGGTTTTTATTTTATTTTTTAATGTAATCAAAATTTCATTTTGGCTTAATTTTGACTTTTAAAAATGTGAATTCTTGTTTGCTATAAGTTAACTAAAATTTCAAAAGAATGTTTCAAAACACCTTGAAAAAGCAAAAATGATTTTTTGAAAATCTCATTTTCCCATTTTGACAACTTTTTGTTTTTCTTTTCTTTTTTCTTTTCTTTTTCAAATTGGAAGATTCATTGACACTGACCCTTTCCTGTGAAGAGTTTTGACAAATTTGTGGTTTCCATCAGAGAAAAGTTTTGTTGGGAAAATTCTGGACCAGCTCTCCTTACGCACCACACCCTCTTTTTTCTTAATCTCCTAGCTACAACTAGTTGGAAAATACCACTTATGTTTTGGTGGGACGATTTTTTTAATGTTTCTTATTTTCCTTTGTAAATATTCCAATTTGCAGCAGATTTTTGAAAACCCAAATCACAAAAAAAGTTTTATTCACAGTGCAACTGGTTGATTATGAAATCAAAAGCTAAAAAGAAATGACTGAATGTTTTGGCTTCGAGTTTTTAATGAAAAATCAAATATTTGAACCAAAACAAAATTTTGTCCCACCAAAATTTTGGCAGTAGTCAAAATGCCTTTTTTTGTTAAATGGGGGTGGGAACCAACACTCTATCCTGGCTTTTAGCCTTTCTCTCTGATTTTGATTACGGTTCAGGCACTTCTAATTTCTGTCAGGGGTAAGAGACAGAAAGTTGGGGATGGCAAAACATGGTGGGAGGGAGAGAGAAACTTATGACCAAATATTTCTGGAAATC
This sequence comes from Pelodiscus sinensis, assembly GCF_052426305.1. Lineage (NCBI taxonomy): Eukaryota > Metazoa > Chordata > Testudines > Trionychidae > Pelodiscus > Pelodiscus sinensis. Next base: position 10,133,939 of record NC_143077.1, on the reverse strand, counting down.
TTACTACATCAGAGCAGCCCTGGTTTCAGCTCCAACATAATCCACTGGTGTCTCCCCAGCAGTAAAATGGGGAACCACGGAAGCACTCCTTCTCAGATGCCTCGTTTCTTATTTTATGTGTCACCACAAAGATGGATGGCAGAACAAGGAGCAATAGTCTCAAGTTACAGGGGGAGAGGTCTAGGTTGGGTATTAGGAAAACCAATTTCCCTAGGAGGATGCTGAAGCACTAGAATGGGTTATCTAGGGAGGTGGTGGAATTTCCATCCCTAGAGGTTTTTAAGTCCCGACTTGACAACGCCCTGGCTGGGATGATTGAGTTGGGTTGGTCCTGCTTTAGGCAGGGGGTTGGACTCAATGACCTCCTGAGGTCTCTTCAGACCTATGATTCTGTGGGAATCTGTCTCTGTGGACCTGCCAGCCATCTTTGGGCTGGATGATTAAGTCAAAACAAAACGTGCACATCTGTGTACACCCCCAGTGAGAGGCTGTGTTCCTGAGCTCCCCCAAGCTTCCTGGGGAAATTGAGAGAGGAACCTGCGTGCAGTTTGGAAGACATGCACATTCCCATTCACTGTTAAACCCTGGGGAGTTCTGGCCAGTGCCCCCTGTAAGTGGAGCACTTGGATGGTCACCCCGGAAAGAGTCAAATGCCACGCATCTGATTATCAGAGTGCCCAGAGTTGACAGCATGTGTTTCTACTGGAGGTGCACATCACACATGCTTCAGTGCACATCACACAATTTATTCCACACATGGGTGGAAAAAATTAGAGAGAACCCTGGTCATGGCTGTAACTAGTGGTGTACTCAGCTGTAAATATGGAGAAATGGAGATTAGTTTACCTTTTTTTTCAAACCTCTGTCTATAGCCCTAATATAGCTTTGAAATGAGTTGGCTTTTCCTCTGGGAGAGGGCACTTCTGAACCTTCATGTTGTTGGCAACTCTACTTTGGTTCTGTCTTGCAGGAGGGATTTTCGAGTACGCAGATGGCCCCAACGCCCAGGTGATGAGTGCCGAGGAACAAGCCTTTAGATTTTCTGCCAATATTATCAATAGGAATAGAACGCTGTTGCCTAACACAACATTGACCTATGACATTCAGAGGATACACTTCCATGACAGTTTTGAAGCCACTAAGAAAGGTAAGTAGAGAGCGTGTTTCTCTTCAGCTGAGTGGCGATCCGTTTGGTGAAGCAATACTGGTGGGCTTGAGTAGAGGCAGACTGCTCGCTGCTCCCCTGGTGCACACCTAGCATTGACCTTCAAGGTCTTTAATACCTTTAATTAATTAATGATGTCATCTCTCCTCCCCATTTCCATTTTGCTCCATGTCAGCTGAAGGTGCTCAGGCTTGTGACTGAGCTATGCATGTAGCAGACTTAAATAACGTTGGAGTCTTGCAATCCGTGATGCCCATGGTGCATTGCTGGAGATGTCCTGCATATAACCACTTGGATGACACCTTTTGGCAGCATCCTTCTTGGGAGTTCTGGTGTGCAAGGCAGGGAGGAATGCTAGATCCTGCCTGGAATGCTATAAGGCTGTGTCTACACTGGCACGATCTTGCACAAAAGCGGCCGCTCTTGTGCAAAAACTTGCTGCCTGTCTACACCGGCCGCGTATTCTTGCGCAAGTAAACTGACGTTCTAATGTATGAAATCAGGGCTTCTTGCACCAGAACTCTGATGCTCCCACTCAGGAATAAGCCCTTTTGTGCAACTGTTCTTGCGCAAGAGGCCAGTGTAGACAGGCAACATGAATTTCTTGCGCAAGAAAGCCCTATGGTTAAAATGGCCATCAGAGCTTTCTTGCGCAAAAGCACTTGCCAGTGTAGACGTTCTCTTCTATAAGAATTTTTGCCCAAAAACTCTTCTGCAAAAAGCTTCTTGCACAAGAAGTCGACAGTGTAGACGTAGCCTTATAAGAGTATGCTCCGCGGACACAGGCAGAGCCTGTAAAATCTTGGCCCTGCACTGCAGTGAGAAAAGGTGGAGAGCTGCAGGAACCCCAAGCCAGCCAGACGGGAGCTTCCATGTCTTCTGTAGCCTGTGCAATAGTTTCTTTATTCAAACAATCAATCAAAGGGACAAGTGGTGAAGCCCACTGTCACTTTTTTATGCAAATGTTTCTATTTAATTGAACCTCATGCAGCAGGAAACTCCAAGGTGCCACCAAAGATGCTGGTGGCAGAAACTAAAAGAATCCTGACTCACTAGTCAGGATCTTCCCACTTCAGAGGGAAAGTGGCCACCGACTTATTGGATTTTAAGAGTGTTTTTCCTGGAATTCTCAGAACTGTTGAAGCACCCGGTATGAGGCCTGCTCCTACAGCTGACTTGACTAAAGCACCAAGAAGTCAAGTGAATTCTAGATCAAAAGCCTTGTAAATCAGATGCTCAGCCTTGCATCTCCCACTGCTTTAACCTACACCGGTCACTAGACTATATCTTCTTCACCCCGCTAACCATACACAGCTCACCTATTTCTCATCCAACTCTAAAGTTCACAAGGCTTTTGAGAAGCTCCACTTAGACATGACATAAATAGAATATGACAAGTAAATAAAGTTTGGATTTTAAACCTCTCCTCATGTTTAATTAATAGGCACTTCCCAGTACATTTGCATTACTAGATCATGTCTGGGAACTCTCTGCGATGAAACAGAGTCCCCCTCTTCCCGACCCCCCAACCCATTAGAAGAAAGATAAAGCGTGTGCAGTGAAATGATAGACTATGCCATTATTAAATGGTTTTTACTATTGTTGTATGTGTGGCTATTCTGTAATAGTTGAGGTGCTGGATTTGTGAACCTTTTAAAAGCCCATACATGTGGATCCTGAAAAACTTAGCAATTGATACACATGCACAATGTTGGGTCCCCACCCCAACATACACAGTAACTGATTATTTTTTTAAAAAATCATGAAAGTTTTGACAATTTTTTTTTCTTACTTTTTCAGTTGAAATTCAAGATGTTGATGACAGATTTCATCAACATTTCACATTTTGGGTTTTTTAATGTGGTATAGTCTGCAAAACTAAAAAATCTCACCCGAATCAGTTCCATCTTTTTGGAGTATTTTGGCAGCAGAAGACCGATTCACTAAACATTTCAAGACTCTCAGAAAAACTTCTGAGTTGGGTTCTAGTTACTGGAATGCTATAAGAGTATGCTCCACAGACACAGCAGAGCCTGTAAAATCTTGGCCCTGCACCGCAGTGAGAAACGGTGGACAGCTGCAGGGAACCCCAAGCCAGCCAGACTGGAGCTTTTCCAGGCCACAAAATGAGTGTAATTTGTTGTATCCCAACTAGTTTACATAAGAACGGCCGTACTGGGTCAGACCAAAGGTCCATCTAGCCCAGTAGCCTGTCTGCCAACAGTGGCCAGCACCAGGTGGCCCAGAGAGGGTGGACCGAAGACAATGATCAAGCAATTTGTCTCCTGCCATCTCTCTCCAGCCTCTGACGAACAGAGGTCAGGGATACCATTTCTATCCCCTGGCTAATAGCCTTTTATGGACCTAACCTCCATGAAATTATCTAGCTTCTCTTTAAACTCTGTTATAGTCCTAGCCTTCACAGCCTCCTCTGGCAAGGAGTTCCACAGGTTGACTACACGTTGTGTGAAGAAGAACTTTCTTGTATTAATTTTAAACCTGCTACCCATTCATTTCATTTTGTGTCCTCTAGTTCTTCTATTATGGGAACTAATAAATAACTTTTCTTTATCCGCCCTCTCCACACCACTCATGATTTTATAGACCTCTATCATATCCCCCCCCCAGTCTCCTCTTTTCTAAACTGAAAAGTCCCAGTCGCTTTAACCTCTCTTTATAAGGGACCCGTTCCAAACCCCTAATCATTTTAGTTGCCCTTTTCTGAACCTTTTCCAAGGCCAAAATATATTTTTTGAGGTGAGGAGACCACATCTGTACACAGTATTCAAGATGTGGGTGTACCATAGTTTTATACAGGGGCAGTAAGATATTCTGGGTCTTATTTTCTATCCCTTTCTTAATAATTCCTAGCATCCTATTTGCCTTTTTGACCGCCGCTGCACACTGTGTGGAAGTTTTCAGAAAACTATCCATGATAACTCCAAGATCTCTTTCCTGATTTGTCATAGCCAAATTAGCCCCCATCATACTGTATGTATAGTTGGGGTTATTTTTCCCGATGTGCATTACTTTACACTTATCCACCTTAAATTTCATTTGCCATTTTGTTGCCCAATCACTCAGTTTGGTGAGATCTTTTTGGAGTCCCTCACAGTCTGCTTCTGTCTTGACTATCCTAAACAGTTTGGTATCATTTGCAAACTTTACCACCTCACTGCTTACCCCTTTCTCCAGATCATTTATGAATAAATTGAACAAGATTGGTCCCAGGACTGACCCTTGGAGGACACCACTCGTTACCCCTCTCCATTCTGAAAATTTACCATTTATTCCTACCCTTTGTTTCCTGTCTTTTAACCAGTTCTCAATCCAAGAAAGGACCTTCCCTCTTATCCCATGGCAATGTAATTTACACAAGAGCCTTTGGTGAGGAACCTTGTCAAAGGCTTTCTGAAAATCTAAGTATACTATATCTACTGGATCTCCTTTGTCTGCATGTTTGTTAACCCCTTCAAAGAACTCTAATAGATTAGGGCTATGTCTAGACTGCATCCCTTTTGCGGAAAAGGGATGCAGATTAGACAAAGCGCAATTGCAAATGAAGCGGGGATTTAAATCTTCCCCGCTTCATTTGCATGAACATGGCTGCCGCTTTTTTCCGGCTCGGGGCTTTGCCGGCAAAAAGTGCCAGTCTAGACGGGGATCTTTCGAAAAATAAAGCCTTTTCTGAAAGATCCTTTATTCCTCTTAAAATCAGGAATAAGGGATCTTAAGGAAAAGGCTTTATTTTCCAAAAGATCCCCATCTAGACTGGTGCTTTTTGCTGGCAAAGCTCTGAGCCGGAAAAAAGCGGCAGCCATGTTTATGTAAATGAAGCGGGGAAGATTTAAATCCCTGCTTCATTTGCAATTGTGCTTTGTCTAATCTGCATCCCTTTTCTGCAAAAGGGATGCAGTCTAGATACAGCCTAGTAGTATAGAGGGATTGCAACTCCCTTCTTCCCAGGGCTGACAGTCATTATTGTTGTTGGCTACCAATTGATTTCAGCTGTTAGTGAGGGAGGCCCGGAGGGCAGGAGGGAGAAACGACTGCACAGCAAGTGCTCTTGTTGCAGTTTGCCTGTCAGCTCATGACTGAATTCACGGACCAGGGAAGGCATCAATTGACAAAGCTGGTAATTGGTTGTCATAGTCTACCAGCAATCAAGGCCAATATTTGCATTTTTCGGATGGGGGGGGGAGTGTCCTCTTGGAAGTTCCTCTAGGTTTTGTGACCTCTGCACTGTGCTAGGCTGAGGTGTAAGCATCCTATCTATCTTCACTGCAGCTTTAATATTTTTGCTGGCTGTTAAACCACACAGGAATCAATGGCAGGGCTCTCGTGCAATTGCATGGGTGAGTGTGCAAGTGAATATCTGTGTGGCACACTCCCTACCTGACGGGAAGCAGTGCCAAATTGAATGAAGCTCATACGCTGCAGGATGCAAGTCTCTAGCTTGTGGTGGTGCTATGTTTAACATAGGTGATGGCATTCAGTTCATTAGCATCCCTGTGCCAGAGAGTCTTTGGTCTGAGCTGCTAGGACTGGAACAGGCCCATAAAGGCTTATTTCAATTGGTACGCGATCCCGTGACTTTCCTGCAAAGGCTAAGTACCTGCCACCGCTAAAGCTGGCTGACCTAGTCCATTGAATCTGCCCCTTTTTGCACAGAACATCTGGGGTTCTGTCCCCTCTGGTGATTGATGGTAGCATTTATCCACAAATACGATTACATTTCTAGCCCCCATATGGCAAAATGCTCCTGTTTCAATGGGATCAGGATGTCGTCCTGTATCTGATAAGTCTCTGAGCAGAGTAGCACAGAGGAGTAAAATACCCCTCCATGGGCTTGATTCTAGATCCATAGCAAAGCATGTAAACCTAGAAAGGCCTGATAGTCCGGTGAGGTGACTGGCCTCGCTGATCTCAGTTTCAGCTGGCAGAGTCAATTAGGGATGTTAACATGTATGTAATTTGTTAACCATGTAACCTCTGACATTTTCAGGGGTTAGACACAGGGTAGCAGTAAGCTCCCTGGGAGCTGGTATACTCCAGGAGCTGCCTTTTCAGCCGGCTCCCTGTATGTACAGGCTCCCGCCTGCTGCTCTGTGCTGCTGCCTCTGATACAGAGGCAGCAGCACGGAGTGGCAGGCAACTTTCTGAGAGTTGGACTGGAAGCCGCATGTTGCTCTTTGGGTAATCAATTAAGCTCATGCTTAATTAATTAAAGCTCATGCTTTAATTGGCTACCCATTTAAATGGCTACACTTTCACATCCCTAGAATCCAATAGAAAGGGACAGTTCACATGTATCAGGGCTAGAGAGTTAATCCTGTGACTGTTCGTAAATCTCTCAGGGTATGTCTACACTAGCTCATTAGTTCGAGCTAGGCAGGGTAATTAGGGCAAGCGGAGTTGCAAATGAAGCCTGGGATTTAAATATCCCGGGCTTCATTTGCATGTTCCCGGGCGCCGCCATTTTTAAATCCTCCTTAGTCCGAACTCCGTGCCTGCAGCTACATGCAACATGGAGTAGGTAGTTCGAATTAGGATCTCTAATTCGAACTACCTACTCCATGCCGCGTGTAGCCGTGGGCACAGAGTTCGGACGAAGGGGAATTTAAAAATGGTGGCGCCCGAGAACATGCAAATGAAGCCTGGGATATTTAAATCCCGGGCTTCATTTGCAACTCCGCTTGCCCTAATTACCCTGCCTAGCTCGAACTAACGAGCTAGTGTAGACATACCCTCAGGGTTTCACCCTAAACCAAGGGTGGGCAAAAATCCAGACACGGCTCACCAGGATTTGCTCATGGCAGGGCTCCAGTGCTGTATTGACCTGCACCTCCAGAGGTACGGTCGCTTGGAGCTAATCAAGGTGAACCACAGCTGTCCTGTGGACTGGTTACTGCCCACTGTTGTCCTAAACTATGGTCCTTACTGAGCTTGATATTTATAAAGATAGAGAGATATATTACTTTTTAAAAATAATCGCTGCATGTGTTTCAGAATAAACAACATGTAAATTATTTCAATGTAACAAAACAGGCAAAGCCTTAGTCTTTGCTAAGTATCTGCAAAGTATTTATGTTTTAAGCTTAAACCGCGAGTTCACAGCAAACTAAATGAAGCCTCCACAACAAAATCCCCAAATCTCTCAAACCAGCCAACCCTAGTTTCTGTCCACTGGAAAGAGTGGATAAATTAAAATAACGTTTATATGGAAGGAGGGGTGGGGAAGTTCCTTTCACAGCATGAGTGCTGATGGTAAGTTTCATTTGGCTGGGATTCAAATCGTTATGGAGGCCCCCCCTCCCAAATGGGCATTGTTTATCGTGCAAAGAGCAATCAATCGTTTTTCGTAACGAGATGATTGGGAAATAATTGGATCCTTTTTTCTGTGAAGATTCAGGGTGAGGTTTTTTTTAAAGTCCGAAATGCCGGTATCTTAGATTTTCAGCTTTGTAATGAAAACTTGCACCAGTTGAAAACAAAAATAATTATTTTCGATGCACATTTCCATTTGGTCAAAAAGCCATTTTTAATTTTCAAAACAATTCAATGGGAATTTTATGCCCACCTCTGTTTATTCCAGTCTCTGCTATGATGGTCACTTGGGCAGAGCCTGATTGTTCTTAATCACTGTAAGCAGTAGTTGGGCCTGCTAATAACTCTGCAAAGATCAATGGTGATGCTTCGACACTATCTTAACTTAACAGTTAACTGGTTAACTGATTAATTGGGATTTTACATCCCTAGTTCCCAGATGCTTCTGTCTAACCATCCATCCCTGTACATCTCTTCTCTGTACCAAGATAAAGCGCCAGAGTTGTAATATTCCTGCATTGGTGACACAGGCTGTGTGGGATTGGCTTCCCCAACGTTAATCAATCTTAGGAAAAACAGCGAGGAGTCCTGTGGTACCTTCAAGACTTAACGCCTTTATTTGGGCCTAAGCTTTCGTGGGCTGGGACCCGCCTTGTCAGTTATGTGACGTGGGAGCTCCTGTCTGGCAGGGATATACACCCATGCAAAGATGGGAGTGTGATGTCACGTTGGGGAAGACCAGGTCTGAGATGGTCCATTCAGTCAGGGTGGATGTGGCCCACTCTCCACAGCTGATGGTGTGGCCACCAAAAAAGGGGAAATGACTCTTTGGCAGGTGTATTGTCTGGTGTACTGACGGTCTCCATCCTTTTCTGTTCCAGCCTGTGACCAGCTTGCCCTGGGGGTGGTAGCAATATTTGGGCCTTCTCAAGGCTCCTGTACCAATGCGGTTCAGTCTATTTGCAATGCCCTGGAAGTCCCCCATATACAACTGCGATGGAAGCATCACCCTTTGGATAACAAGGACACTTTCTATGTCAACCTTTACCCCGACTATGCTTCTCTCAGCCATGCCATTCTGGACCTTGTACAGTATTTGAAATGGAGGTCAGCTACCGTTGTGTATGACGACAGTACAGGTAGGTGAAGGGAGAGCAAAACAGCTCCTCTATTGTGGGTTCCGTTTTTTTCCCCAGTCGCCCTCAGGAATGAAATTCTCAGCTTGTCCCAATTGGCGCCAGTTCCATGAAGGCAGCAGCGTTGGCGTCAATGTACGTGAGCAGAGAATCTGGCCCGGAGTTCTGCCACACAGACACGGAGCTCTGTAACTGAGCCCTGGAAAGCCGTTGTGGCCTGGCTCATCCCATCAAATACAAGGAAGAGGCGCTGTTGCTCGTGGAGCAAAGCACGGCTTTCCAGCTAGGAACCCGGGGGGTGGCTGGTTCAAGAGCATTTCACACAACCAGACAGTTTTCTTAGTGGAAGTGCTGAGGAGAATTCAGTGCGATATGGCTGCCGGCTGGGGCATGTTCAGATGCACTGCTGCTTCCATTTCGCACAAGGACACGTGGCGTTATCTCTGCCCTCTTCTCTTCACTTTCTTCTTGCCGTGCTAGATCCTAATAACTTTAACTAGCTGGGGCCAGCAGAAAATTGTGCTTTCTCCGGAGGAAGGTAATGAATGAAGGGGTAGAATAAAAAGTCTCCGATTATTTTCTTTTTCTGGCCACAATTATGGCAGTAATATAATATGACAGAGGTGAGGCGCTTCTCTTCAGATTGGAATTAATTATCCCCAAAGAGTCAGTTTAACTCAAGTCTCAGTTAATTGGACTTTTCCTCTTCTTTTTTTTAATCTATGCACAGTGAATGAAGCAGATTTTTAAGTTGTGAGCTGGCTGGTTGTCATGCTTTCTCTTTTCCCTAGATCACTTGCTCTTAACTTGAAGGGGCATGACCCCAAGGTCATGGAGGTCATGGAGGTGGACATGACTGTCCTGGCAATCCCATATGGCCCAACAGTGGTGGGGGTGTGAGGGGGAAGTTTGCATACTGGTTAGCTCTCAGCTAGATGGAGGGTGGGCGTTAGGAACGTGGTTCCTGCTATAGTAAACGTTGCAAAACTTCCTGAGATGTGTTTGGAATTTTAATCCACAGCCCAGCTGCACCCGGTGTTTGGCTAGACATTTTAAAAATGCTGCATATCGGGAAGGGGAATTAACTTGTGAAATCAAAGTGTGAATGAAAATTAAGTCGCCCAGTAAAACTTTTTGGAGGAACCCAGTGGAAGTGGAAAGCTAGTGGCAAGAGCAGCCTGCCCTACGTAATGCTGTGGTTTTTGTCTTTTGGAAACTCTGTTGTCTAAGGCCTGATAAGGCTGCAGGAGCTTATCATGGCCCCATCAAGGTACAACATCCGACTGAAGATCCGCCAGCTGCCCATCGACACGGAGGATGCAAGGCCCCTGCTGAAAGAGATGAAGAGAGGCCGGGAATTCCGCATCATCTTCGACTGCAGCCACTTGATGGCAGCTCATATCCTCAAACAGGTGAGCACCGGAAGGGCTGCAGCATGAGGGGTCCCTCAGTTACAATGGGAAGTCTCTAGGGAATTCATGCTCATTTCCTTCACAAGAAATATGGCATTTTCACAGCTGCAAATGGTTGGCTTGGGCTCTTCCAGGCAATGTGGAAAGGCCCCTTCCTCTACTCTTGATTTGTACATCTAAAAATCCAGACTTTCTACAAAGACCTATATTGCAAGATGGTCTGGTTTCACGGCAGAACACTGGACACACATTGGAGCTGCATTGGTAATCCCGACTTGGCTCTTATGCATTCGTATTCAAATTAAGGCTGGCCAAAAACTTTCCATCAAATCTTTTTGGGTGCAAAATTAGGCTTTGGACTCAAATGTTTCAGAAAAGTGTCTGACTTCTGCAGAACATTTCAACTTTTCTTGAAACATCCCCCCACCTCGCCACCCCCAATAATAAAGTAAAAATGTATCCATGGAAAACTCAAAATTTTCCACTTGATGGAAGGGAAGAAATCTGACCAGCTCTAGTTAGAACGTAAATCCAGATCCTCGACTGGTATTAATGGGTGCAACCACCTTGGCTTGAGTCTTTAACTATATCATCACATGCCATTTCTCAGGAAGCCTCTGTTGCAAGTGGCTCTCCGGCCCTGCATGAGTGTAACATTCGTTTCTCCCTCTGCCAACCAATGTATCAAATAGAATTCTGCTCTTGGCCACTTCTGTCATTGTTCATTTAGGCCCGTCCCTGCGCAAATGTTCTATTACTTCCTGATTTCATGTCGTCTTTCCATCTGTCCTGCCTCGGGCCCTGTAGGCGCGCACACAGGAACGTTATACGAGCTGCTACATTTTGGGAAGGTCTGTTGTGAGGAAAGCATGTACACACATCTAAGAACATTTTGTAGAAAGCTACATTTTGGTTCAGGTGTGTACACACACACACACACACACACACACACATGCATCTGTTCATAATTGGAATTCCAAGATGACCCCATTTCTTGGTCTTTTGATTGGCATGTTGGATAAGTCTCCGAGTTTGAGCCTAGATATCTGTGATTTCCCATTGACCAGCATTTTTCCTATGGCTTGATTTGTGCCTGTCATACACCAGCCAGCCTGGACTTCACCCCTTCCTCTCCCCCTTCAGTAAATGCCATTATAGTAAGAAATGTCTGCCCTGGGAGAGTTTAAAAAAAATCAGCAAATGTAAGTGTAATTTATCCCATCTCTAGGAGACCCAACATATTGTTTAAATAACTTTTCTGCCCTTGAAGGATTAAGCAGCCCAGCGCACAGGAGAGGGAATTCTGCGAAACCCCAGTGCTACTGCAAAATGAGGGGAAATGGCCTGAGGTTGGAAAGCCAGGGAGGGATTATTTCACAAAGCATCCCCAGCCTATTATTTTAACACGCTGTGTTTGGTGCTGTTCACTTATTATGCAGTTTATTATATTTTATTGTGCCATCTGCTCTGCTCATCACTGTGTATCAAGGATAAAGGGTGGGTGGGATGGGAGTCGGGAAGCTGATAGGTTCCCTGTACATGGTTGGTTTTTTCCACCACCGCCCCATTCAGGAAACTGAGAACCACTGCTGTAGAGATTATAGGCAGAGACCCTAGTTTTAATCTATTGTACATTATGGGCCACCTATGCAACTCTCTCTGGGTGCGTCTAGACTGGCAAGATTTTGCGCAAAAACTTGCCAGCTGTCTACACTGGCCGCTTGAATTTGCGCAAGAGCACTGACTCTGTAATGTACAAAATCAGTGCTTCTTGAGCAAATACTTTCACTCTCCCGCTCGGGAAAAAGCCCTCTTGTGCAAGAATACTTGCACAAGAGGGCCAGTGTAGACAGGGAAGAACTGTTTTGTGCAAAAAAGCCCCGATGGCTAAAATGGCGATTGGGGCTTTCTTGCGTGAAATCGCGTCTAGACTGGGCACGGATGCTTTTGTGCAAAAGCATCAGTGCTAATCTAGACGCGCTTTTGTGGAAATACTTTTAACGGAAAAACTTTTCCGTTAAAAGTATTTCTGCAAAATCATGCCAGTTTAGATGCAGCCATTGTGTTAAGGGAGCCACATCCATACAATATATATCCTTCCTGAGGATGTCTCATGGGCTGCCTCTGTGCTGATTGGGCCGCAAGAGGCCTGTGGTTAGTGGGTTGAGAACCACTGCTGTAGAGTGGTGCTGGTTGTCCATGATCAAGCCCCAAATGACCTTAAGAGCTCTGAAGGAGTGTTACAAACTCCTCAACGGGCGTTTGTGTGTGTTTGCACCAGCACTGGTTTAGCAGGGACAGAATTCCCTGTTGTGTACCATTGGTTCTCAAAGTTGGAAGGGGGTAGATTGAGGAGCCGGCGGGGGAGAGGTTCTGCATCTTTACTGACTGCCAGAGAGCATCACGACACTCGTGAAATAGAGCCTTGCTCTCCATAAGATGGGCTAGGGAGATTGAGTCCAGTCAGCTCTTCCCTTGTAATTTCTACAGGCCTCTACACCACTACACAGTGACTGTGAAATAATGCCAGATTAGAATGGTAGGCTTCTGTTCCTTTGCATTAGAGGGGTGGGATGGTGCGTGGGGCAGGGAGGACAACCCGAAGTACAGGAACCATGCTTCAAGCATCACATGTTTGTGCAAAAGGGATACAATTCAGAATCAGGAATAATACACAGGACAGGTTGAACCTCTCTAGTCCAGCACCTCTGAGACCTGACCATTATGGGACCAGAGAATTTGCTGAACCACGGTAGTTCAATATTGTCTAGCAGCATTACCCACCCTTCCACTGCTCCCTGGGCTCTTAGAAGATATTCAGGGGTAAATTAGAGCTAAATCACAGCACAGAGTACTAAGAGCCAGGACTGGTGGCTGTAAACAAACTTGCTGGGACTGCAGGAAACTTGGCCATGCCCATAACTGGACATCCAGCCAACTAAAATCATGCCGGACCATGGATGTTGCTGGGCATAGAGTGCCGGACTAGAGAAGTTCAACCAGTAGTAGCTTCTGCGTATTATTCCCTTCTAGGTCTACGTCTAGACTGCATCTCTCTGTCGACAGAGGGATGCAAATCAAGCACCTTGAAATTGCTAATAAAGCATGGGATTTAAATATCCTGTGCTTCATTAGCATAAAC